>NC_061115.1:50922388-50999162 GCF_002878395.1 Capsicum annuum
GAATTCTATATAAAGACTACCCTTTCTAACCATTTTATCACAACTTTCTTTAATTTCAAAACTTTTTCCTATACACAAGAAGAAAATATGGGTGTGAAAGGCAAGTTAATTGCTTCAGTAGAGGTGAAGTGTGGAGGACACTCGGTTCATGACATTTTTCACAAAAAAACTCATCATATAGCCAACATAAGCCCCAGCAAGATCCAACATTTTGAGATTCATGAAGGTGAAACCGTAAAGGTTGGTTCGGTTGTCAACTGGAAATATAACGACGGTAAATACTACACATTTTCCCTCTCTCAACATTTGAATCCAACTTTTTTTTACATTTGGGTTTGTTTGATGCTACAGAGAAAGTCAGTTTCCAAGAGAATATTTTTCATAAAAGAAGTTATTTGATGGTGTTTATGGTTACATAGAGTAAACATTTACACTAAAAAGGGAAAATGACTTCATTTGTTTGGAAAGTCATTGTCATATAAGTATCTTAGAGATAACCCTCTCCAATTTTCTGAAATACGATTTAACTTTAAGATATACTTTCCATAAAATATGTTTCCCTCGCCAATCAAACTCCGTAAGGCACTGTACAATCATTTTACAGTTTCATTGGAGAAAATGAAAAACAAAGAAAATCCTCAAGAAGTGACCTGAAATATGTAATTATGAATGTTTATATCTTTTATGAGGGTTTGAAAGCTGAAGTAGCCTATTAACATCTCTTATGTTTTCGACTCTATTGATTGTAGATGGAAAAGATAAGGTTGCAAAGCAAGTGATTGAAGCCGTTGATCCTCAAACTAAATCAATCACTTGGAAAGTGATTGCTGGTGATCTGTTAGAGCTGTACAATTCCTTCACTATTATCACATCATGTGACCACCAATGGACTACATGGACTTTTGTGTACGAGAAGAAAACTGAAGACATACCAGAGCCTCTCGTTCTCTTGGGTTTTGTCCTTCATGTGACAAAAGATATTGAGGGTCACCTTCTCAAGTAATAGAACATAAATGCTATTCCATGTATGTATTTATGTACACACACTTATATATGTGTGGGGTTGTGTGATACTGGGTAGCTAGTTCTAACTAGCTAGCTAGTTTGTGAAATAAATAACATTGTGTTTGAAGAATATATTACACATTCCGTTCTCCTTCTAGGGATGTATTTTCAATGTCCGATATATGTAAAATACTATGACTATTGGAAGTTTGAAACTAAACCTATACTAAAAACGATATATATGTAGATAGAACTTCAACATTAACGATAAAATAGCAAGGGAAAGAGAATCTACTTGATCTGAAACCCTGTGCAGAAGAAAAAAATTCTTATCCAGAGTCATTTATTGTGGATGCATGAGATAGTGAAATAGAGCTCCAATTTGGATCAAATTACCAAGTTTAGACCTCAAATTATCAAATATTGAAGTGCCCGGGGCATAAGTAAGATTGGAAGACTAAGGGATAAACTATTAATGGTGGACAAACACATCGAAAAGAGAAAACGAAGCTAAACTTTGCTAGACTCGTGGTAGAGGTCGAAGTAGATGCAAATCTCCCTGGATATTTCGTCTTTGAAAAATAAGAGGGATAGTGTTGTAGAGCCACATGTCACTTATGATTGAAAGGCATCAATAAGCAGCCGGTGCTTTAGCCTAAGAGAAATGATTTATAGTAATACGAGTATTTATGACTTATTTTAGATTACAGGTTTTAAATGTCTTTCTTTTTTTTCTCAACTCCATAACGAGTCAAATTGTTGTTTTTGGGGTACAATTTGTATTTGCAACATGAACTTCAACAACAGGCTCAATAACAACTTCAGGAATAACAAAGAAGTTCAAAAACTATTTTCTGAAAAAATAAAAAAAAATATAAGAAAAAAGATGAAGAAAGAAAGAACAAGTCCACCGAATTCACGGTTGTCTTTTAGGAATTCATTTCTCTCAAGTACCCGAGGTTAATGAAAAATATCCTCCCAAGATAAAATGATTCACTTTAACAAATAGTGGTATCTCCAATTTGCCAAACTACAAACTCACTCAATGATTTGAAAATCAGACTTGAGTTTTTAAAGAAGAAGATAATGTTTTTACTTTAAAATTTCATACCTTTATCTGAGGAAAAAAATCAGGTATTTATAGCCAAAATGTGTTGAAAGCAATGCTTCATAACCGATAACACTCTTTTAGATCATCGCCAACCTGAGGACCCAATCTGCGGCTGAAGATGTGTTACATGTGGCCGCAAGTTAGCCTTTGCACAAAATAATATGGTTTGGCTGATCTGCACTATGAGCTGCATATGCATCTACAGATGGACACGTGCATGCGTAGGTACTTTATTCGTTGTAAAATAATGCCTCGAAGGGTTATATGCCTTCGTGGTGCATTGTGGCATGTGTCCATACATGCTTGTGTGCATCTACAAATGGAGAAATTTTTCTATCAGATTTTTGGATTAAAAAATCATCTACTCTTAAGTTTCAAATGAATTTTTTCTTAAAAGATAATCCCTTGATCTATCATTTGACAAATTCAAATCGAAATTCGAAGTCGAAGCCAAGCCGAGTGAGCGACGACGACGATAAGGACAATGACGTGAGACTTGTTTTCTTCTTGCCTCACTATCCACGTGAAGGAATGATTCTTAATTTAAATACAAGAATATTCCTTTCTCCCACAAAAATGGGGGAAACACTCTTCTATAAAGTGAACTCACATTTTCACTTTTCCCTTGATTTTTCTTCGCTTCATTTTCCATTCACTATCATAACTTAGAATCCAACAATCTCTCACATGAATAGAGAATATCTATTTTATCAAAAAATATACGAACAAGTGTGTGATCTATAAGTAAAGACTAATTGCATCTGGATAAGTAGGTATTAAAATTTTCATGTTGAACTTGCATCGGATGTACTCGATCAATCGGTAGATGCAATATCTTTGAACCCTCAAACTTTTGTGTATACCTATACAATACAAGTCACATAACCAACCTTTTATCATTTATGATTCTCACAATTTTATCCATTTTCGTCATAAACACTTTCTGATTTCATGATAGCTTAGAGAATAGGCTTTTACTATCATTTTCCTTTAAGCGGCTTTCACTTCACCCTCATATATATGTTTCCAAAATATTTATCCTATAGATCAAATTGTTTGGTCAAACCTACCAAACTTTAAAATTATTAAAAAGCTTCAAACCATAAGTCTTATCCTTATTTCCTAAACATTGTCTTTATTAGGAAAATTGGTGGGTTAATTGACAATATTGAACCATCAGTCACAACTTTATTAGATCTCCTTTAATTTATATCTTGGGATCTCCAGTTCACGAGGTAGAGCTACCACTATGATGACTTTTTCTAGTCTATAAACCCATTTACTTCAATGATCTCTCAACTCTCTGTCTAGTTAGGTCCTTTGTAAGTGGATACAACCGATTATCCTTTGAGTTCACATAGTCCATCCTGATAATTTTACTAGAGAGTACTTTCCTAACGGTATTATATCTCTATCTTATAACGAGATTTACCGTTATATATCATGCTCCCTACCCTGCATATTTTTTCTTGACTATCACGATGTATGCATACTAGTGCCAATGGTTTGGGATAATAAATAATATCTTTCAAGAAATTCTGAAGTCATTCAGCTTTTTCACTAACTTTATCTAACATATTAAATTCAGATTTCATTGTAAAGCAGATAATACATGTCTTTTTAAGTGGTTTTCAAGAGATTAATCCTCCACTCAATGTAAACACATGTAACTCATAGATTTTACTTCATTTGATCTGTTGATCTAATTTGTATCACTATATCCTTGAATTACCACAAGATATTTATTATAATGAAAAGAATAGTCTTGAATATGTTTTAGAAACCCTAAAACTCTATTCGCTACTGTATAATGAGTTTGATAGGGATTACTCCTGCATCAACTCAATTTACTAGTAAGACATGATATATCTAATCTCGTACAATTCATGATATACATCAAACTTCTCAACACTTTTGCATATTTCAATTGTGAGTCATTTTCACCTTTATTCTTTTGAAGTGCAAAGCAAACATCTAATGATGTCTTGGAAATATTTGAATCCAATTATTTAAACATGTCAAGTAATTTTTCAATGTAATGATACTATGACAATGGCAAACCTTATGGAGTTCAATGAATTCTTATCTCTAAGATTAAATCAACAACTTCGAGGTCTTTCATATCAAATTTGCTTTTTAACATTTTGTTAGTATTATTTATGTCTGAAATATTCAACTGATGATTAATATGTCATCCACATATAAACAAATAATTACTTTGCGATTTGGAGTGTCTTTAATGTAAAAATATCTATCACATCTATTTATCTAGAATTAGTTTACCAACATGATTTGGTTAAACTTTCATGTCACTGTTTGAATATTTTCTTTAATCCATAAAGTGACTTAACAAGTTTACATACTTTCCTTTTTTCACCAAGAACCACAAAACCCTCTACTTGTTCCATGTAAATGTATTTCTCTAATTCTCCATTTAAGAAAGTTGTTTTCATATTCATTTGGTAGATTTTAAGATCAAATGCCGTAGCTAACACAATCAATATCCGAATAGATCCTATCCTTGCTATTGGTGAGTATGTGTCAAAAATAATCAAAGCCCTTTTTATGTTTAAAGACTTTGACAATAAGTCATGTCTGGTATTAGTCAATAGTACCATCAACTATTATTTTCCTTTTAAAGATTCATTTTGAACCTAAAGGTTTATCTCCTAGATAAAAATCAACTAACTATTATGTATGGGGTGCTCATGATTGATTCAGTGTCACTATTGACTACCTCTTTCCAAAAGATGAGTCCGCAAAGGACATCACTTCTTTGAATGATTAAGGCTAATTTTTGAGAAGGATGTTGCAAAATTTTATTCGAAGGAATTTGACATCTTTTGACATTTACTATGCCTTGAATTCTCTTCATCAATTACATTCTTTTTTGGTTCATCCCTAGTTCGTTTGGACCCTTCATTAGACAACTCATATCTAGTTTTGTTCGAATAAATATTTTTAAAGAACTCAACATTATCTAATTCAATTATCATATTATCATGGATATCTGGATGTTAAGATTTACGAACCTAAAATTAACATGATTTACTATTTGTAGCATATCCGATGAAAATACAGTACAGTCTTTCGCTCTATGTTTTCTTTTTTTGGTATAGGAACTTGGACTTTGGCTAGACACCCCCACACTTTAAAATATTTCAGATAGAGTTTTATTCCTTTTCATTTCTCATATTAATTTGATTGTGTCTTTCTATGGGTCACTATATTAAGTATGCAGTTTGCTGTAAGAATAGCTTCTCTCCATAAGTTTTGCGATAAACCTAAACTTATAAGTAAGACATTCATTATTTCATTCGATGTTTGATTTCTCTTTTATGCAATTTCATTCAATTGAACTGAATACATAATAGTATTTTGGTGGACAATTTCATTTTCCTAACATATTTCTGCAAAAAGAGTTTCATACTCTCTACCCTATCACTTCTCATCATTTTAATTTTTTTATCTAACTTACTTATAACTTTAGTTTTATATTGCTTATATGATTCTATTGCTTCATTATTACTATTTAGTAAATAAACTTAACAATATCTAGTGGAATTGTCAATAAAAGTTATAAAAAAAAAATCTGCCAAGAGATGGTATTGACTCTATATCACAAATATTTGTGTGAATTAAGTCTAAGAGATTGGATTCATTTCATTAGACTTACACGGATGCTTAGATATTTAGATTCAACACATGTTTGACACTTTGATTTACTTTACTCAAAGTTAGGCAACACTTCCACAAGGCGGATCTAGGATTTAAAGTTTGTGGGTTCCCCATAGTAAATAAAAATAAAATCAAAGAGCCTCTAATAGAATTTGAACACACAACCAAGAACACAATAAAACTTTTACAAGTCCATATACTCCACTAAACCAACAACAATCTTTGTTTATGGATTCCCAACTTATAATTCTTATATCTTTAATAGATTTCTAAATGTAAATACAAGATTAACACAAAAGTTTTTTATTTTCCGGGAACCCCCACTGAACCTTCTAGATCTACCCCTGCACTTTCAAACTAATCAGTTTTTGTAAGGTTTATAATTGACATGTCCTAAATGTTCATGTCATAAATCTTTTAACCCAAGTACGTAAGAAGTACCAGAACTTTTATCTATATCCATAGTCACTATACTGATACATAAAAGGCTATCAGTGAGGTAACCTTTACCTACATATACTTTACCCTTACTTATTATAACTTTAACCTTTACCTACATATACTTCACCCTTACTTATTATAACTTTCTCAAAAATAAATACACACTTAAATCAATTCTTAGTCAGAAGTGAAGTAGAAACTAAGTTCCTTTGCAACTACAGAGCATGTAGGACATTGTGTAGTTTAACCATCTTGCCAGATGATCTTCAAGTAAATTTTATCTGTTCCTTCAACTATTGTAGTAGCGGAGTACGCCATGAGTATCTTTTCATCAACTTGAGTTGAAGTATGAGATGGAAATAGTTTTTTATTGGAACACACACAGCAGGAAGCACCAAAATTAATCCAACACTCTTTAGAATTTAACTAGATTGCACTTCGAAAGCATAGCACAAAGATTGTTCATTTCTTCTTTAGATTCAGCTATTTTTGCTTGATCCATTTTCTTGCATTTCTTTAAAACTTGACAATCAATAGATTTGTGGCAAACTTTGCCACAATTGAAGCAATTTTCCTTAAATTTCTTCTTAGGAGATTTATCTTATTGTCCTGACGATTTTCTTCTATTCTTTGAATTAATAGGATCATCTTCCACAATATTTGCTCTATTCACAGTTGAATTTTCAGGAAACCTCTTTTGTGTTGCCTTATTATTCTCTCCAATCCTCAAACTCACAATGAGATCTTCAACAGACATCTCCTTGCGTTTATTCTTCAAGTAGTTTTTGAAGTTCTTCCATAAAAGTGGTAACTTCTCGATTATCATAGCCACTTGAAATGCATCATTCACAACCAAACCTATTGCCAAGGTTAAGTGAATATTTAGGAGATTCTTAAAACGTTTAACAAAGATATTAAATGAAAATTTACCTTCAGTATAGAGATCGTGAAATATAACTTGCAACTCTTCTACTTGGTAACTATTATAGACACGTGGGTTTTAACCCTTCCTAAATCTTTTACAACATCGTAACCTTAAAAATTTTCTTGATTCGGCATAATCTTGTCATTTTTGAGTTTTATATTATTCTAACATGTTTTATTTAAAAAATAAAAATTATAAAAAAGTAATCGTATCTTAGGATAATATTTTTTTTTGTTAAAAAGAAAAGAAAATTACAAAAAATACTTTTTATTTTATTTAGTCTTTCTTTATAATGAAAATATAAAAATAGTAACTAATTAGATAGTGTCACTTGACAAATTTTCATTCTTTAAATAATATTTTATAATTTATTATTTGATTTTACTTTTATCTTGTTCATCAAGTTTTGATATATTACTATACATGCATGTACATCATAGCTAAATTGTACTATTAATTCTTTCCATTCATCACCTCTTATCATAGACTCTCACCTACACCGTAATATTCTCTCACACAAAAATACAAAATAGAATAACTACACCTCAAAATTTTTTACACATTTACTAACAAAATGCACAAAATATCTACACAGATACCACCCAGAATTCCATATTTTTGGGAGGAGGAATCACACGACGTGACATATATACAACCCTAGCAAAGTAGAATAGACAGAGAGGACCATTATCATCTTCACACACCACCACTATATATGGGCCACTGCCATTTTTCAATTGAAAAAAAAATCACGCACATACACTATTTAATCAAGAATTCTCACCCTCCTCAAATATTAATCAACTCCCTTGAATCACAACAACTCTACTGAACAACTTCTTCAAACTTGAAACTCCGCCAATAACAACCCAATACCAGCGACTAACAATAATAGCTCCTCCATTTTTTAGCCAACACACTAACACTACCTCTTCCATTCGATTCATCTGAGAATACACCTACACATAGCAACCATTTTTCATCCACAATTTGCTACTATAATTAACTATCAAACACATCAATTTCACCTCCAAAACAACGTCGGTGAGCTCTGTCAAACTCCATCTACCAATCAACCCAATGACTAATTTTCTTACTGGTCACACAATAATACTTAGCCACCACCCAATTATAGCAAACCCACACCAAACAACCAGGATGGATTTGAGTTCGCCATATAATGGTGCAAAACAAATCTTTGATCGGGGTTATGGAGAATTGTGTTTTGTTCGAGTGCTTTGATTTGGGTCTCCAGTTGAGATACACATCAAAATTTGATCTAGGCTGCTGATTGGGGTGGATTCTTACATATTTATGCTATTGTATTAATTGTAGAAGATTTATTTTTTGAAAAAGTTTTGAGTTCCAATTCCTTTAATCTTATTCATACTAATAATTTTATTATACTAGGTCGTTAATATTCCGTTCGATGTTTGTTGTTATTGGTTGGTTATTATTGACTAGTTAATAGTTGATTAGAAGACTGTTTATATATGTGTCACTATCCAAGCCGAGGCCTTGCCTACAACGGGCCTCCCAAATCATGAAGGCCCTAGAGACCCCTTAGCATACTATCATTAATATAAATCATATGAAATAAAAGTGCAGAAGATGTAATGAAATTGAAGGGAGAACATATAACCAGACTATGACAATAAAGTCATGACAAAATAATAACCAAATCTCGTCTATGAAGCCTCTATTGAAAACTAACTGTCTAGGTCGGGACAAGGTCCCCGGCTGGACCATAAACTGAAATAAATAAACATATGAATAAAATGTCTTTCGGAAGATGGATGGTTTACCAACTCTGACATATCCAAATGTTCTAATAATGTGATGGACCACAGGATCGAGCCTCAAAATCTACATTATAAGACAATGTAGATGCCCGAGGACGATCAATGCTTGGAATGTATTGGTATGCATAAAAATATAAGAAAATATATATTTCATATAAAATAATCAAGAGCATCGTGAAAATAGTTTAAGTTAATAGAGATCAAAACACATGGGCATAGTTAAGAAATTGCAATCAATCTTGTAAAACATACACCCAACTCTATTCTTTAATTCTGAGATAGATCGGGCTATATGAAATCCGCAATTAACTCGCTGGCCAAGCCCCTAATCAAAGTTTGCCTCAAGGATCGGAGTTTCTATGTGATGGTATACCTTTTTTCAGGCAATCCACAGGCATCACTCTTTCAGAAGACCTAAATTATCCCTCTTTCAGGATAATATATCATAATTACCGTATCGGTAAAATATGATTTCCAGCAATGAGCCCTTTCACTCAATGCTTTCTTTGGGTAATCATCTAGCTCTCTTTAATTAAGCCTGATTTTATCCTTTTAAAACCACATTTCATGATTAAGAACCTTTACTTCTTCGATGTTAAGGGCTTTCCATATTAGGTATTGTCAAACCTAGACTTGCAAGTTGTATTGTATCAAATCATGTCCATAGCCCCTGTCATTCAAAATAGTGATAATGACCACCAACAGGTTTAAACACCATAGAGAGTTCTTATTTCAAATAGTATATAAAAACTTATGGAAAACATTATTTTTTTAATACTTTAACATATGGTGGTCATATCTTGCACAAATCACATGAAGTCTTCCATTAAAACAAAAGAACATTTAGAAAACAAGAAAACACCCTATCATTGGAACATAAAACAATGTCAATCTATAAATGATAGTAAAGCATTAAAACTCAAGCTTTTAATAATTCGTTTGAACAACCCCTAACATGTTAATACAAATAGATTTTATCATGAGAGAGGGAATTTCATACATCATACTCTTAAATCAATTCACTAAACTCATAATATATATACATATGAATATAACTCAATGTTTATGGAAAACCCCCATTGTACATACAAAATTTGGTCAAAATGGGGTTCATAATGCATGCTCTTCAAACAATTTGAAAACCCATAATATATAGATACATATTCAATTTAAAGCTTATTAAAGCATCATACTTATGCCCGTGATAGTTAGGATAGTTCTACATACCTTTTTTATGGAGAAAATTGAAGAAAACCCTTGAGTATGGAACTTTGGATCTTTGGAATTGAGTAATCTTTGTTTACATTCTTGGGAGGAAGAGAATGAGGGCTTTGGGGGCTTTTTCACTAGTTTTGGATAACTTTAGGGTTATAAAATGGACTGGGGAAGTTATAGGTGGTGAAACCATTTTGCCCTTGATTAAATGAGGAAAAAAATATATTTTAACGTCTGAGAAAGGAGGGTCTCGCCACGGGTCCAATCGCATGGCTCCAGCTGTGCCCCACGACCCCAATCATGCAACAAGAGCCTGGCCCAGCGTGGACTATCCTGTACCCTAGACAGTGACTCACTAAAATGCCTATAACTTTTGACTCCGAAATATGATTGACGAATAGTTAGTTGTGTTGGAAAGAAGACTCATAGGGATTTAAGTTGATATTTATAAGGTAACATAACTCGTTATATTCTAGGAGTAATAGTCATTGGAAATTGACCCAAATAAAAATGTCAACTAAAATTCAATCAGTAGGAAGGCGCTCAACTTAACTTTGAGCTAAGATATTTTTATGACTTATGCTCATCTCCAGAGATGTTCTCATAATAAATAATTGCTATTCACACTTATATAAATAAAAATTATTGAGTTCAGATCTATTAATGTAGGAAGTACGATTCAAGTTCTAGCTTGAAAATGTGGGGTGTTATATTATCTCCCTATTAGGATCATTTATCCTTGAATAATGGATACGAACTTGTGGAAGCTCTAGAAGTACCGAATAAAGGATGTAACTTCACATTACGAATTTTCCCTCAACAAAACATACATAGGCATCAAAAAGAGTTTCATGACATCATCAAGTGATTCATCTAAGCACGAGGCATGAGATAATGAGAATTGACATAAATATGACATTGCACATGATTTCTATGGATCATAATCATCACAACATAAGGCATGAGTTTATTTGGTGATCATAGGTCCCGGTTCATATTGATACTAGACATGTAATAAGGCTTTGTGGGACATAGGAGTAAAGACATTCTCTACCTTACATGATACGATGAATATACCTTAAATTTAGTGACACTAATCATGAATGATATATACAATAAATATCACACTTCATCATTTACAACATACAAATTCCCCACAACACACCTAACTACAAGAGTCTAAGTCATACTATATAGTGCTTTTATGTGGAAGCCTAACCTGGCATTAAAAAGTGCTAGCTTGAGCTATGGGAACCTATACTCTACGTCCCTTTAAGAATAATAATCCACCTTATTACTATAATCAAACAACCCCGGGTTTTAATCAAGGAGTACTAGCCACATAGAACAAGGGTTTGTGCATCTATCAATCACAATATTCAAGCCTATCTTTACTACACCCACTTTATGGATCTCCCCACAAAAAAACAGCAACTTCAATCACTCTCACAAATATTTTTGCAACATATCCCCTTCCTAGATATTTCACATAATGAAAGATCATCTCCCTCCTCCCTCTTCATCTATAACCTTAGCTCAAAGTAGTCACACCAAAATTTTCATAATAAAGAACATCTACTATTTTATCTAAACCATTACTTTGCTTCCATAACCACTATAATCTTGATATAAAGAGGGTAATTGAGAGACTAGAGTACAAGCAACAGGAAAGAGGAGTGACAATATTCAATTATAACTTATATTTATTGCACTACTCAAGGTGGGGCCTAAGATGTAAGATACAATACAATAGGTATGAAGTGCTTCATATATCAAATATCTAAATAATAAATAGAGGGTCGTCCAGTCATAAACATAATACAATATGAGTTCTTAGGACTGGGAATGATGAGAAATATAAGTGCACATATCATGAGTTGAATAACATAAAATTGGGATTCGTATATTCAAGAAATATGACAAGGATTGTTGCTTAAAGTTATTGTTTCTCATTTTAAGAGTTGAGAATGGTCATGAGTTTGCATAGATAGTATCACTTTGGGCTAAGACATAAAATAAAGAGGTGACAACATGTGGAGAGTGTAGTTTCTTAGAACTAAGCGTTAAGTGAGAAATGGTTTTATAAATCATGGGCGTCATAACATAGAGCTTGAAAACATAGAAGCTTGGATTGATGAGAGACATTATTGCTTCTTGGAGGTCAAAACATGGGCATAAGTTGCATAGAGAACTCGAACCTTAGGCATATGCATGACTTGATTACATAAGACATTGGTAGAATGTCCTCTTAAATTTAAGTTAGAGGAGTTTGCTAGAATAGGAATAGATTTATAATGACTCCTCCCTAAAACTTACAACTATGAAAAACTTCAAGATCTACCTTAGTTTGTCATCTCCACCTTAGATCAAAGTCACAATTCTAGACATGCAAATGTATACTCTCATTAAATCTATAAGAACAACACTCGACACAATAGGGATATCACTATACATATGAATGTTAGACTCTCCCTGATAAACTATATAAAAAAAGTACTAACTTTTTGCAAAGATATTTTTTCATGAGGGCAATACTATTAACTTCCTCTAGCCTCCAAGATTAAACCCCAGCCTTAAAACTCTTAGGGTGAATTTTAAAGAGAACAATAACCCCTTTCAAGTAACTATGTATGTTTTAACAATTAACATTGGGTTACGTGAGGGTGGGATAGTTTATAGGGCGTTAAAGGACCCAAGTATCCTTTAAATATATAAAAACATTGACCCATCACTGAAGGGGAAGGGAGTTGTAGAGCGGACCCCATTGCATAGATCTGGCATCGTGATGAGAGGCCCAATGCAAAATTACCCCTCTATGGTGTGATGCCTGGCACAGAGGTAAGGCAGTGACCCCTTGCGGTGTGGGGCCATTGCTAATCATCCCACTAATGACACACAACATATTTTCTATGCCCAATTTTCCCCAATGCATTAGAATCTATCCTGGGGCATCCTATGTTCAATCTATGAACCACATAAGCTTATTTTAAGCTCAATTTAGATTCCCCAAACACTCTAGGTGTTGCAAATTCATTGCCTCAGTACTAGTCCTCACATATATCATAAATATCTACTCGAACTTTTCATAAGTTATCAACCTAGTCTCATTTACACATTATATCAAGCCTACTAATTCACTCTCATAAATTTTACATCACTGTCCCCGAGCTAACATCCTTATCTCCATAATCAACATCTAAAGTTCAAACTTAGTTTCTAGCATCAATCATGTACCATTGATGAAGCATACCACATACTATACTAGTCCATCAAATTAGAAAATCAACCTCTATTCCATATTTCACTTAACTACGGTCTACAAGCACGTATTTTTCACAACATCATTACTACACCTTAAAATTTACTACACGTCTTCTCACATACTATACTAGTTTACAACTACTAGAGAAAAAGAGAGTCACGAGGGATAAATTCATATAATATGGGTAACCAATTTTAACCTTGTAATCTAGGCTATTACCATCAATTAGCACAACCTCCTTTCTCACATAATATCTACTTACCCATTCATACATTTAAACTAATTTCAAAATTCTATAAAAATCACCGAGTTTTATCCTTTTCAAGGATTTCCCCAAGGAAGTCTAAATTATAAATTACTAGCCACTCTATCCTTCCATTTACAATATATAAATGATTTTGCAACCACCATAACTATCCATCCTGAACTCCTTTCCTATTTTTAAATAAGTAATTATCATAGCTAATCACTTCCTCCGCGAACTACCTTACAATCTAAAAATCTTGTTACAATACTAGGCAATCACCAAAAATGGCATACCACCCTTTACTCAGGTTATACGACTAAAACTACCCTCTTTACTCAAAAGTTACCATTACTCTAACTTCCAAACTTATGGCTTAATATCACTGACTCTAGGATTATCTTACTATTCATAGGTTATAACACCTTAACTTATTTACCTCTCTGGTGAAAACACGGTTTCAACATTCTGATATATATCTCTACCTTTAAGAATTACATCAACAACGAATTAAAATGGACTGAATACACTTTGTCTCTCAGGCTCAAATGCATGATTAATATAAAAGGGTTGTACATTTGAATCAATACACTTTGACATACTAATGGACTTTTCTCAAGTCTTATGTTATTCATAAATTTTAGATGGCTCAATTGAAAAGGACCGCATTATTTAGAATTTAAGTTTTTGCACTTGTATTGTCGCGATAATGAGACATAGCTAATAAAATTAGAGCAAAGAAGGATTTTGGATAACTTTCATATGGGTGACACTATTGCATGATATAGAATACGAAAGAATGGAAACGATCTCCTTCATGCTTGATAACCTCCTAATTATAAGCGTGATGCACAATATACTTATAAGTAATAGATACCCTAGGACCTTGAACCATGCTCTCATGCCAAGCTTGTCATGATCTATGCGAAGGCCCTAGCCACGACAGGCATCTTGAACCACGAAGGCCCTAGAGACCCCTTAGCATACTATCATAAGCATAATTCATATGAAATAAAAGTACAGAAAATGCAATGAAATTTAAGGGAAAACTTATGATCAAACTATGTCAATAAAGTCATGAAAAAATAATAACCAAATCTCATCTATGAAGCCTCTACTGAAACTAACTGTCTAGGTCAGGACACGGCCCCTGACTGGACCATAAACTAAAATAAATAAACATATGAATAAAATAACTTCTAAAAGATGGAAAGCTCACCAACTTTGCCATATCTGAATGTTCTAAAGATTTGATGGACCACAGGATCGAGCCTCAAAAACTACATTATAAGAAAATGTAGCTGCCTGAGGATGATCAATACTTTGAATATATTGGTATGTAGAACAATTCAAAAACAACATATATTTCATATAAAATAATCAAGAGTATTGTGAAAATAGTTTAGCATAATAGATAAAAAAAAATGCATGAGCATAGTTAAAAAGTCGCAATCAATCTTGTAAAACATAGACTTAAATATTTGCTTTAATTTTGAGCTAGATGGTTCACCTTATATGTCTACTATCCCACGAGATATATGAATAGCCATTAACTTGTTGACCAAGCCGCCAATCCAAGTTTGCCGCAAGGATCAGAGTTTCTGTATGATGGTATACCCCCTTTCAGGCACATCGTAGGCACCCCTCTTTCAGGATACCTAAATTATCCCCCTTTCAGGATAATATATTATAATTCCAACATCGGCAAAATACAATTTTCAGCAATGAACCCTATCACTCAATGCTTTCTTTAGTTAATCATCTACCTCTCTTTAAGACTGAATTTAGCCTTTTAAAATCATGTTTCATGATTAAAAACCTTTCCTTCTTCCTTGTTAAGGGCATTCCATATTAGGTACTATCATACCTAGACTTACAATCTATATTATATCAAATCATGTCTATAGCCTTTTTCATTCAAAATCATGTTAACGGCTACAAAAGAGTTAAACACCACATGAGAGTTCATATTTCAAATAACATATGAGAAGTTATGCAAAATATTCTCTTTTCAAGACTTTAATATATGGTGGCCATCTCTTGCGTAAATCACATGAAATCTTCCATTAAAACAAAAGAGCATTAAGAAAATAAGAAAACACCTTCTCATTAAAACATAAAATACTGTCAATCTGTAAATGATAGTAAAGCATTTAAACTCAAGATTTTAATCATCTATTTGAACAACCCATAACATATTAAGGAAAATAAATTTCATCATGAGAGAGGAAAGTTCATACATCGTTCTCTTAAATCAATTCTCGAAACTCATAACATATATACACATGAATATAACTCAATGTTTATGAAAAACCACATAGGAAATATAAAATTCTGTTACAATACGGGATTCATAATACATGCTCTTCAAAAAATTTCAAAATTCATAATATATATATATACATATTCAATTTAATCTTATTAAAACATCATACTTACGTCCATGAGAGTCAGGATCATTCTATATACCTTTTTGATTGAGAAAATTGAAGAAAATCTTGAGTTTGGAACCTTGGTGCTTTGGAATTGAGAAATATTTGTTTACGTTCTTGGGAGGAAGAGAATGAGGGCTTTGGGGGCTTTTTCACCAGTTTTGGACAACTTTAGGGTTATAAAACAGGTTGGGAAAGTTATAGGTGGTGAAAAGACCATTTTGACCTTGATTAAATTAGGGAAAATATATTTTAACTTTTGGGAAGGGAGGGTCACTCCTCGGGCTCAATCGTATGGCTCCATATATGCCCTACGACCCCAATTGTGCAACATGAGCCTTTCCCGTGCGCACCCTGGACAGTACCTCACTAAAATGCCTATAGCTTTTGACTCTGAACTAGGATTAAGGAATGGTTAGTTGTATTGGAAATAAGACTCAAAAGTTTTTAAATTTATATATAAAAGATGACATAACTAGTTATATTCTAGGAGTAATTATCGGTGGAAGTTGACCCAAGTAAAAACATCAACTAAAATTCATCGGTAGAAAAGTGTTCAACTTAACATTGAGCTAGGAGATTGTTATGAATTATACTCATCTAAAAAGATGTTTTCACAATAAATATCTGTTATTCACACTTATATAAATAAAAATCATTGAGTTCCAGACTTTTTACGCAGGCAGGACGATTCAAGTTCTAGGTAAAAAATGTGGGGTGTTACAATATGCTCTTTGTATTCCTGAAATTGATAATAGAGAGGAGTAAATCAATTTTTGATAGAATTAAAAAATAACAATTGTTAAGTATGATACATTCGTTAATCTACTATTTCTATTAATTTGATTTCGTATCACTCAATAGCATCGTGTTTAAGCCTATAAATGGGATAGGAAAATTTTAGGAGCATTTTGATTGTTTGTATTACTTCATTTTTTTGTTAGTTTGATTTATTTCCTTCGATTCAAATGTATTCATTATACCAATAAATGCCCCAAGTATCTTATACCCGGTGTCCATTCAAGAGATCACCTAAAATATTGGGTATAGTGCAGTCTAGGCTAGCTAGGATAACGTAGTTTTATTTTCATACTTTTTTTATCATGAATTGTGTAATTCAATAGACATTATTGTTTATTTAAGTGTATTTCTTATGTGTTTTTTTGTTGTTTGTGTGATCTATTCATTTGTACTGTCTATTTTGCCGATAAAAATCAACGAAGTGACTTTGCTAAAGTCATGAGATCGAAGGATGACTCACACATTTTACTTAATCAATAGAATTCTTTAACTGAAATCACTATTCGTAGATGAGTTTTAAGAGTCAAATATTTTAAAAAAAAATTCTGAGAGACTTGGCACACCCAAATATAATATCAAGTGGTGACTCTAATATTCAATCTAAATTTCTTTTTGAAACATCTTTAGTTACTTTTAGATTTGAAAACCCTTTTTTAACTAAAAAGGGTGTGTGTGTGTGATAGCTCTGGCAACTCTACTGGGGATTCTAGAGTTAAACTTCATATGTTGGTTCGTATCAGTTTAGTTGACACTATAATTGAATATATGTCTTATTTGTTTATTGGTTTTCCTCGTTATTGATGTCTATGTCCTATTTGTTTACTATTTTTCATTATTTGTTGTCGCTTTATATCTGTAATCACGTACATTACCCATAGTTATTTCTTTTGAAATACATCTCAGAGTATGTTGTAAGAGTACACGAACATTATATTGAGTCTTTCAAATTATATAGAAGAGGCGGTATTGAAGCATGAAATGGGCTAGCTAGAGTAACCATTATCAACCACGTTTTTCTCCAAATGGCCTTACTTTGTTAGTGAACCCTAGATTAGGCCAGTCGTTAGGAAACAAATATGTGCATCATGCTGAGACCTTGTAGGACTCAATTGGTCCTTTGTAGAAGATTCGTCCAAAGCATCCCTAAGTGCTAGTTGTTGCATTTTTGAAGGTATAAAGGTCATTTGAGTGACTTATTTTTTAGGGTTGCAGGGATAGATTGAAAAGAATCAGAAAAATAAAAAATCAAAAGAGATTTTCTTACTTTGTTGGAGCTATTTGTGACTTTTTGTTTCCATATATCAAAACATCATAAAGATTTTTACCTTTTGCACTCATTTCTTAAAAGAATAAAATCAAAAAAAAATCCTTTATTTTCATTAGTAAGTATTTATATATAACTACAAAATCCAAACAAATTCGGAGCATTCCACTTTTTTATCTTAAAAAATTACAAAAAATATTTTTTATGTCTTATAGTGTTTATACTCTTTCCAAAAATCAAAATCAAAAATTAAAAACGATTTCTTATGTCATATAGCTTTTTTCTTTTCTTTTTATTATGATTTTTTAAGTTATTTTTAAAATGATTTTATGGTAAAAAATTTAAAAATATTTTATTTTCATTTGTGCATAAGTGTCATGTTTCTTGAGTCGTAGTTTAACCTTTTATAGACTTTATAACAATCCAATCTAGATGAACTACACACACACGATTCTCTTTTTCAGAGTGAGATACGCAGGCAACCCTTCTTGGGTTTAGTGATCTTAATTCAAATAAAACAAAAAAAATGATACTTTTATCCTTATTCAAAAAAAAAAATCTTTTCTCCACATTTATTTCAGATTAGTTTGTTTCACACTCGTCTTTAATCAAAAATTATAAAAATATTTTTCTTTTATAATTTTAGGTTTCATTTTTATTTGAAGTTCAAAATAAAAAACACAGTAAGATTTTCTTAAACTTATTTTTATGGAAAATTCAAAAAAAAAATTATTTTGTGTCTTTATATTTCTTTTCCTCTAAAGTTTAAAACAAAGAGAAGAATAAAGAGTTTTGAAAAAGATTAAACCCTAACTCATTTGCCATCTCTGCTATTCAGTTAGTTTAAGATGGTTTATTTGTGATACACTGACATTGCACAACTACATTACAAGATCAAGAGAAAAAGTAAGAAAAAGTATCAATGACTATAGAAGGACAACTTTAGATAGTGAAAAACTCCATACCCAATTGATTCAACGTGAATCGGGGTTTTTTGAGGAGGTAAAAAATTTGATAGAACAATTGGCTCATGTATGTCAGACATGGATTACTAGGCAACTATTATACCCCAAGATCTCGATGATTTTATTTTTGCAGCAATCATGTGTTTAAGGCAATTTTTAATTTAAATAATAAAAAAAACATATTAAAGGGACCATTAGGAAGTTTTTCAAAATTTTTGAAATAAGTTATGGGATATTTTGGGACTCCAAAATAGTAAGGGTACACAATTAGGGCATGATCCAGAGGAGAGACACCCTGGCGTGAAAACTAGTAGCCTTATGCAATAAGAGCATGCCACGCCTACTGGTTGTCGCGTTAGAGCATGCCACACTCTTGGCATGGCGCAATAAGGGTATGCCACGCTTATGGTCGCAACGATGTCAAGTTTTAGTTTTTCCTTCAAATTTTGAGGGTAATTAGGTCATTTACATCCTAATTTATCCTACAACTAGTACTAAGCATAATTCCCTATTCTTAACTCAAATTACAACGTCCATCTTCTTCCAAAGCTCTCAAGAATACCCTAGGAGGGTTTGTTCTCAAAAATTAAACCTCCAAGGCTTCAATTCAAGTTTTCTTCAAAAATTTATAAAGTTCAGGTATGTGGGATCTGAATAAGGATTATCTTCTATCCTTGTGCCTAAAAATTAAGCTTTTACATAAATTTTAAGATTTTGATAGCTAGGGTTCATACCCATATTTATGCTTTTGAAATTATAACATTTCCATGTGATTTGAAGTTTTTTTTTTCATAATAATTTATTTTTACTCGTGTTTTTATTCACATGATCGACATCATGAGATAAGTTTCAATAATTTGACATGAAGTTCCATGAGTTGATAAATATACGTTATTTTAAGAATGTTTCAGTCAATTTACAAGTAATACAAACTTACTATTCAGATTATAGTTTATCTCAGTATGTTTAATATTTTAGTTTTAATGTTATGATCTTAGAGAAGATATAAAATTCATACAGTTATTCATGAGCATGATTTAGTAACTGAAAAATGACTGATTTTAAGATTTATAGACTCATATGCTTAATTTAAGGTAAATTTCATATAGTATTAACACCAATATGTTTTGGGAGTAGTATTTAGCATTGAGGGGGATATAGGTTCAACGCACCTTATTTGTCAAAAACTACATGCCATCGTAGGTTAAGGATACCTCACTAGAGATTGTCTTCTTCATTCAAATAGGTTGAAATACCCTGGGTTGGACCCTTAGAAAATTTTTTGGATTAGTGGGTTCAAACATAGGACCGGTGGGTACCAGTCGTATGCTAGGGTATGAGTAGTATGCCTTGGTCATATGCTGACCAGTGTTGGTTAATGGATTGAATTAGGTTCTGGAATGGGTATGATTGGGGTAGGTATGATTTGTATGGATGGATATGGTTCGTTTGGTTTGGGTCTTTCCTTCACTTAATCTTAGACTTGGTAGATTAACTTGGATCTGAGTACGAGTGGCTCACCATGAGCTGTAAGCTAGGGTACGAGTTGTACCATGGATTCTGTAGTAGATAGTACTCAAAACTCTTGTTATTCTATTATTCTAGGGGTATAATTCAAACGTATAGGTCGTATGCTTTGGGTACGACTTATTTTGGATAAGTCATACCTTGGATAGTTTTTGGTCCAAAGGGGAGGCTTAGGGTACGATTGGTGGGTGCCACTCGTATTGGAGGGTACGACTGGTATGGTTAGTCGTACCCCCTGATGGAAATTGTATGTTGTTTAAGTGAGGACAATCTAGACATTTCCCCACTTAAATTAATAAGGCCTCACGACTTTTAACATACTTGTGAGGTATTTTCCCTATTATTCTATTCTTTAACACTTAGAAAACACTCTCTAATCTTCTCTAAAATTCTTGGGCAAAGGAAGCTAGGGTTTCATCTTCGGGATTAATTTGAGGCTTGTGTTGATGATTTCTCTCCAAAATTTACTCAATTTAAGGCATGTGCTCCTTTCCTAATTTTTAGATCTAACTAAAGGCATATTTTGTAAATTGTTTTCATGGCATAATTGCTATATGGTTTTGGGTTTTCAAATAACTATTGGGGTTTTTGGTTAGAGTAGCTTGGTTATGGTTTTCCCATGATTTAATTATATATTTACATATTTTAATAGTAGTTTGGGTACTTGGTTGCACGGGAATTGTTGGTTGGTATTTGATTTCTAGTTTTGTAAAAACTATGCCCCCATTATATTTGATAAAATGCCTATGAGAATGCTTTTACTATATTGTTGGACTTTTTAATGGAATTATTGCATTGTATGGTTTGGGAATGGATCCCTAAATGGTTTAAATAGTTAAATAAATTGGTTTGGTGTTCATGGTTATTGTTAATTGAACTCTTTGTGGGGTACAACAGAATCCCTCAAGTAAGAATGTTATGAACAATATATGGGGTACATGGGACTCCCATAAGCAAACATAATAATGGAACACTTGTAAGGTACATAGGACTCCCCTAAGTTAACTTGGTAAATGGGTACACGAGAATCCCTTAACCTCTTAAGGTTTGGCCTAGGATAAGACTTGCAAGTTATAGTCGATATGACGATACCACTATTAATAGCCTTGGTTAATAATAAATGGAATAATGGATTGGTTGGTTCGAAATAGTTTTAATTGAGCGATAATGAAGGGGTTTGGTAGCTAACAGTGAAGGTGGGAGTTTAAGCAATGAACAATGGAAACTCATATTTGCCGACATGAAGGGTTGGTCATGGCGAGAATATATGATGCTATAAGGTATACGGGAATCCTCTAAGTACACTAGTAACACGACCCAACTTGGGGCTTTGTTGTAATGAGCATCCCAGGTTTGACCGGGATCGGGGACCACCCTCATTTCCAAACCTAACCTCCAGCCGCTTGCCCTGAGTTGGGTGAGTTTCAAGAATATAACAAGATAGTGTAACAGCTCACATGGAGAATCTAGGATAGGATTACAACTTTTATCGATCCAAAGGAGTCCAACCATCCCATACCAACCGTCCAACTATACCAAATAAAACCAATACCGAAAAAAGAGCCATAACTAAATAGGTTCCAAAACATAATATGATATAGCCCATAATGAAATATGATGGAACAACCAACAATATCATCAACTAGTATCAGTCTCAATACCAATTCTAATGCTAAGGCTTACACTAATACCGATCCTGCCCATTCTAACCCATAATAGTACCACAAAGCCTCTAACCAAAAGAGTAAGAATATCCAGTAGGGTCATACCCCAAACCCTAGCCAAAATTAATATCCATAAATAAATTAGAATGTTTAAAAATATCCATAACATGAAATAGAACCTTCCAGAAAGATGGAAGCTCACTACTTTAATCCAACAACTATTCCTAAGTCAATCACAATGTAGGATGAGTAGAACGATCGATTCCTGCATAGCATGGGTATACAGCCACCCGAAGATGGGTTAGAGAGTGATCACTAGCATGAAATTAGGATAAGGATAAAAAATAGACATTTATAAAACCAAGTAAAATCATCCATATGTACATGACCATACATATATATAACCATTCTGGGAAATGGAATCGGGTGTAGCATACTATTAAAACCTTTACCTGCATTGTGTAGCTTTGCTTTCCTAAACCACCAATGTGCTAGATAAGTTCAACTCCCTCTGCTGAAAGGGCCCAGTGTGTGAATCACACAACTAGGGAACCAAACTTGTGATGACTAATACATCTCCCAAAATATAGTGTGATATCATACACACGGTCACTTTGACTAAACCTCTCTTCGAAAAATGTGAGTTTCCAATTTAGATCCCTCAGGACCACCACCTTCCACTGCTTTGCTACATCTACCTCCTTTAATCCCAATTAAAACCATTTTCCATCCAAACCATTATTCCATTTTTTATTAACCGAGGCTATTAATAGTGGTATCATCATACTAATAATAAATTGCAAGTATTATCCTTAACCAAACCTTAGGCGATTCCATGTACCCCACATTATTTCCAATTAACCAAAACCATGGACACCAAGGCCTTTCCAATCCATTTAAAACCATTTAAACCATTCATACTATTTAGGGTTCTATTACCAAGTTTAAATCATACATAAGTTCCATTTAAAAAAAACTAGTATTATAATAAAAACATTATTAGAGGTATTTTATCAAATACATTGGGGGCATAGTATTTCAAAATGAAAGTCTATTACCAAAGAACCATTCCCTTGAAACCAATTATCCAAAACCTCCATTAATGCATATAAAAGCATAATTAAAATATGGAAAACCATAACTAAGCATTTATAACCAAAACCCCTAAATCATATTTGAAAACCCAATATCATACTACATTCAAATCCTAAAAACATTATATAAAACCATGTCTTTAATTGGAACAAACAATGAGGGAAGATAACATGCCTTAATTGACAAAGTAGATGGATAGAAAACACCAACAATATCGCCAAATTAGTCCTCTAGTTGAAACCCTAGCTTTCTTTCCCAAAAGCTCTAGAGAGAATTATAGAGTGTTTAGGAAGAGTTTCTAAGTATTAATGAATAGAATAATAGGGTAAATAACCTCCCAATAGAAATATAAATGTGCAACTTTATTAGGATAAGTGGAGAAATGTTATAATACCCCACTTAAGTTGAACAAAATCCCATCACAGGGGTACGACTGACCCTCACGAGTCATAACCTTCAGTAAGAATAGTACCCACCTCTCGTATCCTAAGCCTCAACCCTTGGACCACACACTGTCCAGTATATAACTTATCATACCTAAGTCATATTGACATCATATGATCCATACCATTCACCTTTATGCCTGCCAAGATATAATCATAGAAGGTTTGAACACCGTATACCATATGAGTCCTTATTACGATTTATACCCTGACTTATATCTCATATTAAGAAACTCATACTCAGATCAAACTTAGGTCACCACATGTAAGGTAAAGTTGATTTGAGGTGAATTTATACACCTTAGTATGGTTATCCCAGCTTATTTAGCCTTGTTTTGAGGGCAACTTGTGTGCTTAAAATGATAATAATGATTTAAATAATCATCTAAGTGTTTAAGTATGTGATTACAATATTTAATGGTGTTTTCAAACAAGTGTGGATTCAAATTGATCATTAAGAGTCTAGACGAGAAAACTAGTGATACTACCTTGAGTTAGGTGTTGTTTTAGTTTATCTCGATGGATTCTAATGTATATAATGAGTTCCTAATTGTATGATTATGTAATTATGTGTGTAATAATTTGTTTATAGTGTTTAAAGTGTAGTTTAATCAAACCAAGAGTCAAAAGTAAGTGAAATATCAAAAGGGGCAAAACTAGTATTCTTAGCTTAAGTTTCTAGTTTGTCGTCTTAAATGTTGTGTTGTTTTGATCTCTAATTTGTGGTGTTTAATCCTATAGGATGCTTGGGAAGTTGAGTATGTTGATATATGAAGGATTTACAAGCTTCAAATCAAGTGGAAACAACTCAAAAATGTTCAGAATAGATCAACGAAAGAACAAGACCCAACTTGACGTGAATTGGACACCTAGCATGTCAAAGGAGTGTCGTGGTCCCAAGCTATGGCCTACCGGCACGTGATACACATGGTTGCCTTCCTATGGTATCTTTGGTTTATGTGGCTATACGCGTTGGGGCCCTTCAAGGGGTTACACTGGACCCATATAGCCCTGGGTGGTTTCAGACATTTAAGTTACACATATCTAGGTTAATATTTTTTAATGAATGCTAAACTCGATTCCCTTTCCCGACATGGTTATATATATATACATATATGGTTTGTATGCATATGGTTGGTTTACTTGATTTTACTATTTGGCATTATTTTATCCTTATCCTGAGTTCATGCTAGCGTTCACCCGCTAACCCGTCTTCCGGCAGCTGTATTCCCACTCGATGTAGAAATCGACCATTCTACTCCTCCAGTATAATGATCGAATTTTGGGATCTGCTCTTAGGACTAAAGTGGTGATCTTCCATCTTTCCTAAAGGCTCAATTTCATATTCATGGATGTTTTTACAGACTTTGGTTTATTTATGGATATTGGTTTTGTAACGCTCCAAAAATTGGTCCCGAGACGTCACACGGTGCTCTAAAATACAAGTAGTCCTTAGCTAACCCTGAAAGCCTATTACTCATACCGAAGACCTAAGTAAAAATAATATACGTATGCAGTACGCTAAAAATACTAAAATACTGTCTGAACTGGACTGAGTTCAACTGAACATAATGTATAGAAATACTTAACTAGGAAATCTTAAATAACCAACACTGATGAATTGAAATGTATCTAATAGTAGGACAAGACTCTAATACTACTACTAGAGAGTCACTGGGACAGACCCCCAGCTGACTCAAACCGTCTGACATAACTAGATAAATAAATTTGAAAAATTGGAAATCTAAATAATTGGGTCCCCAAACTATGTAGACTCACCACCTATTGGGATGTAGATAGGGATGATCTGGGTCAATCACCCTGCTGGAACTGAGCACCTGAACCTACATTATGAGACAATGTAGCACATAGACATATATGTGGGTCAGTACTTTTGGAATGTACTGAGCATGTGGGAGTTAATGCATAAGTTAAACAATATCTCAACATTTACATATACTCATAAAATAATGCATACTAATGTAAATGGATCACATTAGCTTGAATAACTGAAAACTGAAAATCATAAATCATGAAAAATAAAGCATACTGTATAAATCTTGTGAGCCATAACATCTAGTTCTTAAAGATGTACTTGAAATCTATTTTTAATTTATGCAAGATAAATGTAAAAGGACTCAACTTCGTATCTATAAAACTAAAAGATGAAATCTCACGGATAATGACTTATATAAAATAATATTTGAATAAAATCGTGAGCCTTTATACTTAGTTTCTAAAAGTTTTTCTGTTATTTTTTTTGTTAGGGTTACTCTTTTCTATATGGAGGTTCTTGTAACTGACATATACTACGTGAGTTATCATAGTGTCCAACGTCTAGTTCTCTTATGGGAAAACTTCATGTTGGAGAGAGGTGTCATACTCTTGCCAATAATTATAACCTAATCTAAGTGATCACATTTGTAACTGTCATCCATATAAAAATGGGAATAATCTACACCTACATTGGCTAGTAGTTCTGGGGCATATAAACATGCCCAACTCAGTGCTAAATGCTACTCCCTTTAAATATATATGCTCATTCAGTAGGAAATCCACTTTAAAAGCTAGAATAAGGGTTTGTAATTAAAACCAGTTATGCATCTATCTGTTTTAAAATGCAGCCAAACCTAATCTATTTTCTATAAACTGTAATAAAACTGTAATATGGATTTCATATCTAAGCTGAAGATCAAAAGATCAAATATTTCTCAAAATTTGAATATAAGCTATCATAGGGTGCTTAAACGCAAAATCTTCTCAAATATCAACACTTAACTTAGGGCTTAAAACCCATGCTTTAAGCTCATATCAAATCATCACAAAGTTCATGCTCAATAATCAAAATCTTAAAATTCTTGAATAATTCTAGTCAAGATAGTGAAATTCAACTCTGAATCTATATATAATCACTTCACAAGCATAAACATGCAAAAGTAGAGATGCAATTCAACATTTGATCACTTGTAACATTAACATCTTCAAATAATGATAATTTGGTATGAACCCTAGACTGTAAATTATATAATTTCATGTAAATTCAACTTTAAAACTTAGTTTTGGGTACAAGGATGAAAAAATTATCCTTGTTCATAACCCCACATACCTTGCTTGATGAATTAAATGTAAAAACTTGAACTTTCAAATCTCTAATGGTGCTCTTGAAACTTTTTCTTGAAGTTATTAAACCTGGAACTTTGGATTATAGGCTTTCTTGGAGTAGGAGTTATAGAATTGTTCTTGATTCTTGGAGCTAGGGTTTTTGTTCTTGGATAAGAAAAATATGAATAATGAAGCATCTTTGCTATTCGGGGCTAAAATTATGTGTTTTGGGTGGATTTGGGTAAGGGTAAATGACTCAATTTCCCCCATTAACCCGTCATTTAACAACACAAAAATTGGGTACCAACGCGATCAGCGGTGCGTTGCATTGCTCACTTCGATGCGATTGGCGATGTGTCGTGTTGCCTACTCGATGTAGACACCGATGTGGCGCATCTACATTGCAACAATTTTCTATTTTGGCCAACCAAACATGCCCCAAACCTTCTCCAAAAATTTCAAAACTCACCCTAGAGATGCTATGGACTACCCTGATCATAAAACAACTTAGAAATTGACATTCCAAGGTCAAGAAGGTCGAAAATAAAATCATCAAAGTTTAAAGGCCAAAAATGAGACTAAGTCTACCATACATAGCTAAAATTTTAGGTCCTAAGTCGCTGGTGTGCCTTTTTTAAGCTGAATTGAACTAGAAAGGATACAGGGTATTACAATATCTCCCCCTTGAGAGCATTCATCCTCAAATGAGAATAGTTAAACTGAGGATACTTAGAAACTATGACTATGTACGAGCATACACAACTGAAACAAAACTGCATAACTGAATCTAAAACATAATGAGTGACTGAAGTAATCTGTGACTGCATGAATTGACATAAATATAACTATATGGATGAAACTGAGACTAGAAAAAGAACTGAGTTAAGGAATATTGTTACATTAGGATGGATCTAATTATGTGGAGAAGAGGTGAGGGTACTTGGTTTGCATGTCTGCTTCTGCTTCCCAAGTGGTACCCTCAACAGACTAATTTTTTCATAGAACATTGACCAAGGAAACTTCTTTATTCCTGAATCTATGGATCTGGTGATCAAGAATCTCTACTGGATTTCTTTGTGTGCAAGTCTATTCTAAATATTTGTGCTTTATAGAGGGACTACAACAGCTGAATCATCTATACACTTCTTTAATATGGACACATGATACATTAGGTAAACTGATGAAAATTCTGCAGGTAGCTTAAGCTCATACGCTACCTTCCCATATGGTTCAATATCCTATAGGGACCCATATATCGGGGACTAAGCTTCCCTTTTTTGCCAAATCTCTTCACCCCTTTTATGGGTGAAACCTTCAAGTAAACAAAATCTTTAAATTCAAGATCTCTCATTATCACGTCTGCATAAGATTTTTGTCGACTTTGAGCTACCTTAAATCTTTCTTGAATAAGCTGGACTTTCTCCATCGCTTCAAACACCACATCTTGCCCTATCAAAGCAACCTCACCCACTTTAAACCAACTGATAGGTGACCTACATCTTCTCCCAAAAAGAGCCTCAAACAGGAAAATCTGAATACTAGAATGGTAACTATTATTGTAGGCAAACTCGATTAACGGAAAATAGTCATCCCAACTACCTTTGAAGTCTAGAAAATATGCCCTTGACATATCCTCAAAGGTATGAATGTTCCTCTCTGCCTGACCATCTGTCTGCGGGTGAAAAGCTGAACTGAGATGAACTTGGGTACCAAGATCCTTCTAAAAGGCTTTCCAAAACTGAGAGGTAAACTGAGTACCCCTATCTGATATGATAGAAAAGGGAACTCCATTTACTCTAACCAACTCTTTGATATACAGCTTAGCACGATACTCAGCTATGAAGGATGTGTGAACAGGCAAAAAGTGGGATAAATTGGTTAATCTGTCTACAGTAACTCAAATCAAATCATGTTGTCGACGTGAATGGGGTAATCCTGTCACAAAGTTCATGTTCACCTCTTCCCACTTCTAAGTGGGTGTACCAAATTACTGCAAAGCGCCACTAGTTCTTTGGTGCTCCAACTTAACCTGTTGATAACTTGTACACTTGGCCAAAAGTTTTGTGATATCACTATTCATCCCTTCCACCAATAGACTTCCCAAAAATTATGGTACATCTTGGTGGCTCCTGGGTGAATAGAGTAACGTGCACCATTCACTTTTGCCATAATTCGCTGCCTCAAATCATTAATGCATGGCACACACAATCTACTCTGGTAACTCAACACACCATCTCCCCCTTGGGAGAAAACCTCTACCTTTTGTTCTTTAACTGACCCCTTTAGTTAAACCAAACTAGAGTCCTTATCCTGCTTCTTTTTCACTTTTGAAACTAGAGAAGATTCTGTACTACTCTGAACCCAAACATTCCCCTCAGTTGAGTCAACCAACCTCACACCCAGTCTAGCAACCGGTGTAATTCTCAAACTAATTTTCTCATATCATTCTGCACATGATCAACACTACCTATCGAAAGTCTACTAAGAGCATCTTCCACAACATTGGCCTTACCCGATAGAAAACACTCATGTCATAATCTTTCAACAATTCTAGCCACCTTCTCTAACTAAGATTTCAGTCTCTTTACGTAAACACATACTGCAAACTTTTTTGGTCCACAAACACATCAACATGCACCTCATAAAAATAGTGCCTCCAAATTTTCAAAGCTAACACAAAAGCAGCTAATGCAAGATCAGGAGTCAGATAGTTCTTTTCATGAGGCTTAAGCTATCTAGAGGCATAGTCTATGAATCTATCTCTCTGCATTAAAACACAACCCAGACAACCTCTAGAAGCATCACAATAGACAACGAATACATCTGTACCATTAGGTAATGCTAATATTAGGGCTGAAGTGAGTCAAGCCTTTAACTCTTTAAAAATCATCTCACAAGAATCTGACCACTGAAACTTAACTTTATTCTGAGTCAATCTAGACATAGGGGATGCAATGGATGAAAACCCCTCAACAAACCATCTGTAATAGACAGCTAAACCCAAAAAACTCCTGATGTCTGATTAGAGATGGGTCTAGGCCAATTTCTTACTTCTTTGATCCTTTGAGGATCAACTCTAATGCCATCATAAAAAATGATATGGCCATGGAAAGCTACTGACCTTAGCCAAATTTCACACTTGCTAAATTTGGCGAACAAATGGTGGTCTCTAAGAGTTTGCAACACAATTCTAAGATGGTCTACATGGTCATCCTTACTATAAGAATAGACAATATTATCATCGTTAAATACTATGACAAACATATCTAGGTACAGTTTGAACACTCGGTTCATCAAATACATGAAGGTTTTTAGGGAATTTGTCAGCCCGAAGGACATGACTAGGAATTCAAAATGACCATAGCGGATTCTGAAGGCTATCTTTGGAATATCACATTCCCTTACTCTAAGTTGATGATAACCAAATCTAAGGTCTCTCTTGGATAAGTAAATTTCACCTTGGAGTTGGTCGAATAATTCATCCATTCTGGGGAGAGGATATCTATTTTTGACTGTGAATTTATTCAACTAACGATAGTCAATGCATATTCGTAAAGAACCATCTTTCTTTCGTACGAACAGGACGGGAGCACTGCATGGAGAAACACTGCCTTATGAAACCTTTATCTAAGCGGTCTTTACGCTTCTCTTTTAACTCCTTAAGCTCGGCTAAAGCAATACAATACAGAGGAATTGAAATGGGCTGAGTATCTCAAAAAAATTCAATACCGAATTCAATTTTCCTATCGGGAGGTACCCCTAGAAAATCTTTGGCAAAAACTTTAGGAAACTCATTGACTACTAAGACTGACTGAACTGTTGGAGCCTCAGATTGAGTGTCTTTGACTTAAACTAGATGATAGATGCACCCATTTGATGTCAACTTTTTGGCTTTGAGATAGGATATAAAATGACTCTTGGGAGACACTGAATTACCCTCCCACTCAAAGGATGGCTCATCAGGAAACTGAAACTTCACTACTCGAGTACGACAATCTATAGATGCAGAACAGGAATGAAGCCAATCCATACCAAAAATAATGTCGAAATCGACCATGTCTAACTCTATTAAGTCTGCTAATATGATATTGTGAAGGACAGTGATAGGACACTTTCTAAAGATATATTTGGCAACAACTAACTCACCCATTGAGGTAGAAACTAAGAAGGGCTTAAGGAGTTTTTTAGGACCTACTTCAAAATTTACTGCTACTAACGGGGTCATATACGAGAGATTAGACCCAGGTTCTAACAAGACATAAACATCAAAAAGAAATACATAAAGTATACCAGTAATAACATCTGGTGAACTCTCTTGCTCCTAATAGGATGGTAAATCATAAAACCTATTCTAACGTTGACTGCCACCAATACTAGATTATCCACTCTGAGGAGAGACTGGGCGACCCAAAAGAGCTAGTGCGCTAGTAGCCTGAGTCTAGGGATGAACATCCCTATTTCCCAGCTTAGCATGCGGTCACTCTTTAATTCCATGACCCAACTTACCACAACTATAACTGCCTTTCTGTCCCAACAAGCACTCACCAAGATGATTCATACCACACTTAGCACATAAAGGATAATTAGATTTTCCAGTCACACTATTCTGAGACCTGGACATAGAAATTTTACCCTACTGCTCCTATCTAGCTCTGGAGGCTGGAGAATTAGTTGAAGATAGTGCTTTCATAGACGAGCAACCCTAAAACTATGAATGATTTCCCTTTCTAAACCTTGTTTTTCCATATTCGAATTACCCGGTTCTAGCCTTCTTATTTCCTCTCTCTAACCCTTTTAACTTTTCTATCTTAATCTGTTAAGAAAGAATCATCATCCTATCAAGATCCATATCCCTATTAAGCATGGCAGTCCTACACTCCTTGACTACCAAACTAGATACTCCAATAACAAACTTACTCATACTCTACCTAGGGTTAGCCATTATGTCAGGGGCATACTTAGACAACTGATTGAAGTTAAGGTAGTACTCCTTCACTGTTATCGAGCCCTGTTTCAAGTTCACAAAATCATCTACCTTAACTTCTCTCAATTCACATAGAAAGAACTTCTCTAGAAATCCATCCTGAAATACCTGCCAACTCATAGGACCTGTGTTCTCACCTATACCATTTTTCCACATAACCACCGATTTATATGCCACATCCTTCAACCTATAGGATGCAAACTCTATACTCTCCTCCTTAGTGACAAGCATAATCTGGGTGATTTTTCTCACCTCATCTAAGTAAAGTTGTGGTTCCTCACCAGCTTTCGACCCAAAGAACTCAAGAGAATTCATTCTCATAAAGTCATGAATTCTTGCTACTGCAAAATCACCATTCTACTAAAATAGGACTACAGCTTGATGGTTGCCCTGAATATTAGCAGTCACATCTTAGGCAAACGACTGAAAGATTCAGCATGGAATACATTCTCATTCAGAGGGTCAGTAGGCTGGGGTGGATGGCTATCATTCAACTATCATGTAAGAGCACAAGTTAAAAGTAGAAAGAGACACTGTAAGAAAGATAGATCATGAAATAAAAGGATGATTTCCTAAAATGTCCCCTAGCCTCTCACTCATAAATGTGGTGTGCTTCATATCCATGATCAAGACTCTACGTAACGAGACTTGTCTGACTCCCTAGGACTTTTTAAACCTTAGGTTCTTATACCAAGTTTTTAATGCCCCAAAAAGGGGTCCCAAGATTTTACATAGTGCTCCAAACTACAAGCCATCCTGAGCAAACCCTGAAATCCTGTTACTAATCTAAAGATACAAGTAAAAATAATATAAGAATACGGTATACTTAAAATATTAAAATAATGCCTGAACTGAATTGAGTTTAACTAAACATGATGTCTGGAAATACTTAACTAGGAAATCTGAAACAACCAACACTGAAGAACTTAAATAAATCTAATAGTTGGACAAGCCTCTAATACTATTACTAGAGAGTCACTGGGACAGACCCCCAGCTGACTCGAATCGGCTGACATAATTAGATAAACTAATCTAAAAAATTAGAAATCTAAATAACTAAGTCCCCGAACTATTAGGACTCACCAACTATCAGAATATAGATAGGGATTCTCTAGATCAATCATGCAGCTGGAACTGAGCACCTGAACCTACATTATAAGATAATGTACCACATAGACATATATGTAGGTTAGTACTTTTGGAATGTATTGAGAAAGTGGAGGTGAATGCATAAGTAAAACAATATCTCAATATTTACATAACCTCATAAAATAATGTACGCTAAATGTAAATAGCTCATATTAGCTTGAATAACTAAAAACTAAAAATCATAAATCATAAACAATAAAGAACACTTTATAAATCTTGTGAGCCATAACATTTAGTTCTAAAAGATGTACTTGAAATCTATTTTCAATTTATGCAAGTTAAGTGTAAAAGAACTCACCTTCGTATCTGTAAACTAAAGCTGAAATCTCATGGCTAATGACTTATTTTAAAATAATATTTGAATGAAATCATTAGCCTTTACACTTATTTTCGAAAAGATTCTCTGTTATTCTTTTATGTTAGGGTTACTCTTTTCTATTGGGAGGTTCTTCTAACAGGCATACACTATATGAGATATCATAGTATCCAACATCTAGTTCCCTTATAGGAAAACCTCATGTTGGGGAAAAGTGTCATACTCTTACCAAGGAGTATAACCTAATCTAAGTGATCACATCTGTAACTGTCATCTATATAGAAATGGGAATAATCTAAATAATCTGTATCTACATTGGCTCATAGTTCTGGGTATGTAAACATACCCAACTCGGTACTAAATACTACTCCCTTTAAATCTGTATGCTTATTCTGTAGGAAATGCACTTTAAAACTAGCATAAGGGTTTTTAATGAAAACTAGTTATACATCTATCTATTTTAAACTGCAACCAAAACTAATCTATTTTCTGTAAACTATAATAAAACTGTAATTTGGATTTCATATCAAAGTTGAGGATCAAAAGATCAAATCTTTCTCAAAATCTGAATATAAGCTAGTCATAGGGTGCTTAAAAGAAAAATCTTCTCAAATATCTATACTTAACTTAGGGCTTAAAACCTATGCTTTAAACTCATATCAAATCATCATAAAGTTCATACTCAATAATCAAAATCTTGAAATTTTTGCATAATTCTAGTCAAGATAGTGAAATTCAACTCTCAATGTTTATAAAATCACATCACATGCATAAAAATACAAGAGTAGAGATGCAATTCAACATTTAATCACTTGTGACATTATCATCTTCAAATAATGATAATTGAATATGAACACTAGACAGTAAATCATATAATTTCATGTAAATTCAACTTTAAAAACTAGTTTTAGGCACAAGGATGAAAGAAGTATCCTTGTTCATAACCCTACATAATTGAATGCAAAATCTTGAACTTTTGAATCTCTAATGGTGTTCTTGAAGCTTCTTATTGAAGTTCTTGAACCCAAAACTTTTGATTGTAGGCTTTCTTAGAGTTGGAGTAATGGATTTGTTCGTGATTCTTAGAGCTAGGGTTTTTTTCTTAGATAAGAAAAAGAAGAATAATCAAGCATCTATGCTATTTGGGGATAAAATTGTGTGTTTTGGGCGGATTTAGGTAAGGTCAAATGACTCAATTGTACCCATAAACCCGTCATTTAACCATACAAAAACTGGGTACCAATGCAATCAGCAAAGCACCGCGTTGCTCACTTCTACGCGATTAGTGACTCATCGCACTGCCTACCCGACGTGGCCACCGATGTGGCATCTCTACAAAGTGTCAATGTTCTATTTTGGCCAACCAAACATACCCCAAACCTTCTCCAAAAATTTTAAAAATCATCCTGGAGATACTATGGACTACCCTTATCATGAAACAACTTAGAAATTGACATTCCAAAGTCGAGAAGGTCAAGAATAAAATCATCATAGTTTAGAGGCCATAAATGAGACTAAGTCTCCAACACTTTGCTAAAATTTTTGGTCCTAAGTCTCTGGTGTGCCTCTTTTGAGCTGAATTGAACTAGAAAGGATACGGTGTATAATAATATCTTTTCCTTGAGAACATTCATCCTCGAATAAGATAGTAAAACTGAGGATACTAAGGAAATGAGACTATGTATTGTCATGCACAACTGAAACAAAATTGCATGACTGAATCTAAAACTTAATGAGCGACTGAACTAATCTGTGAGTGCATGAATTGACATAAAGATAACTATATGGCTGAAACTGAGACTGGAAAAAAGAACTGAGTTAAGGAAGACTGTTAACTTAGGCTGGATCTGTGTTTATGGAGAAGAGGTGAGGGTACTTGGTTTGGATGTCTTTTTCTGCTTCCCAAGTGGTACCCTCAACAGACTGATTTCTCCATAGAACTTTGACCAAGGGAACTTTTTTGTTCCTTAGTCTATGGATCTAGTGATCAAGAATCTCAACTGGATTTCTTGGTACGAAAGGCTGTTCTGAATATCTGTGCTTTCTAAAGGGACTACAATAATTGAATCGCCCATACACTTCTTCAATAAAGGCACATAAAACACTGGGTGAACTAATGACAAGTCTCCAGGTAGCTCAAGCTCATACGCTACCATAACTATACGACTCAATATCCTGTAGGGATCCACATATCGGGGACTAAGCTTCCTATTTTTATCAAATCTCTCTACCCCCTTTATGGGTAAAACCTTTAAGTAAACAAAATCATCGACTTCAAATTCAAGATCTCTCTTTCTGACGTCTGCATAAGATTTATGTCGACTCTAAGCTGCCTTCAATCTATATTGAATAAGATGGACTTTCTCCATCGCTTCAAACACCATATCTAACACTATTAAAGAGGCCTCACCCACTTCAAACCAACCGATAGGTGACCGTCATCTTCTCCTATAAAGATCCTCAAATGGGGCTATCTGAATACTATAATGGTAATTGTTATTGTAGGCAAACTCAATCAACGATAAATGGTCATCCCAGCTTTCTTTGAAGTCTATAACATATGCCCTCGACATATCGTCTAAGGTATGAATGGTCCTCTTTTCCTAACCATCTGTCTATGGGTGAAAAGCTAAAATGAGATAAACTTGGGTACCAAGACCTTTTTGAAAGGCTTTCCAAAATTAAGAGGTAAAATGAGTACCCTTATCTGAGATGATAGACAAGGGAACTCCATGTAATCTAACCAACTCTCTGATATACATCTTAGCATAGTCCTCAGCTATGAAGGACGTATTAACTGGCAAAAAATGGGCTGATTTGGCCAATCTATCTATAATAACCCTAATCGAATTATGTTGTCGATGTGAATAGGGTAATCCTATCACAAAGTCCATGTTCACCTCTTCCCACTTCCAAGTGGGTACACCTAACTACTGTAAATTTCCACCAGGTCTTTGGTGCTCTACCTTAATCTGTTGACAAGTTGTACACTTGGCTATAAATTCTACGATGTCTCTTTTCACCCTTTCCACCAACAGTCTTCCCGCAAATCACGGTACATCTTGGTAGCTCCTGGGTGAATGGAGTAACGCGCAGCATGCAATTCTTCCATATTTACTATCTCAAATCATCAACGTACGGCATATACAATCTACTCTGGTACATCAACACACCATCTCCCCTTTGGGAGAAAACATATACCTTTTGTTCTTTAACTGACCCCTTTAGTTTGACCAAACTAGAGTCCTTATCCTGCTTCTTTTTCACTACAGAAACTAGAGAAGATTCTAAACTACAGTAAACCCAAACATTCCCCTTAACTGAGTAAACCAACCTTAAACCCAATCTAGCTAGTCAGTGAACTTCTGGAACTAATTTTTTTTTTATCATTCTCCACTTGAGCAACACGACCCATTGACAGCTAATTTAAGATCAAGAGTTGGATAGTTCATTTCATAAGGCTTCGACTGTCTAGAGGCATAGGCTATGACTCTACCTCTCTGCATCAAAACACAATCCAGACAACCTCCAAAAGCATCACAATAGACAATGAATCCATCCGTACCATTAGGTAACGCTAATATTAGGGCTGAAGTGAGTTGAGCCTTCAACTTTTGAAAAATCTTCTTACAAGATTCTGACTACTGAAACTTAACTTTATTCTGAGTCAATCTAGACATAGGGGATACAATGGATGAAAACCCCTCAACAAACCATCTGTAATAGCTAGCTAAACCCAAGAAACTCCTAATGTCTGATTGAGAGATGGGTCTACACCAATTTCTTACTACTTTGGTCTTTTGAGGATCAACTCTAATGCCATCATTAGAAATGATATGATCGTGGAAAGCTACTGACCTTAGCCAAATTTCACACTTGCTAAATTTGGCAAACAACTGATGGTCTCTAAGAGTTTGCAATATAATTCTAAGATGGTTTGCATGGTCATCCTCACTACGAGAATAGACAAGAATATCATCGTTAAAGATTGTGACAAACATGTCTATGTACAGTTTAAACACTCGGTTCATCAAATACATAAAGGTTGTTAGGGAATCTTTCAACCCAAAGGACATGACTAGGAATTCAAAATGACTATAGCGGGTTCTGAAGGCTGTCTTAGGAATATCACATTACCTTACTCTAAGCTGATAATAATCGGATCTAAGGTCTATCTTGGAGAAGTAACTTGTACCTTAGAGTTGGTCGAATAAGACATCCATTCTTGGGAGAGGATATCTATTTTTGACTATGACTTTATTCAACTGACGATAGTTAATGCACATTCATAAAGAACCATTTTTCTTTCGTACGAACAGGACGGGAGCACCCCATGGAGAAACACTTGCCTTATGAAACCTTTATCTAAGTGGTCTTTAAGCTGCTCTTTTAACTTCTTAAGCTCAACTGGAGCAATACAATATGGAGGAATTAAAATAGTCTGAGTATCTCAAAGAGGGTCAATACAGAATTCAATTTTCTTATCGGGAGGTACCCCTAGCAAATCTTTGGCAAAAACTTCAAGAAACTCATTGACTACTCAAACTGACTAAACTGTTGGAACTTTAGACTGAGTTTCCTTAACTCAAACTAAATGATAGATGCACCCATTTGATATCAACTTTTTTGGCTTTGAGATAGGATATAAAACCACTCTTAGGAGACACTGAATTACCCTCCCACTCAAAGGCTGGATCATCAGGAAACTGAAACTTCACTACTCGAGTGTGATAATCTATAGATGTAGAACAGTAATGAAGCCAATCCATACCAAGAATAATGTCGAAATTGACCATGTCTAACTCTATTAAGTCTTCTAATATGATCTTATGAAGGACAGTGATAGGACATTTTCTATAGATCTGTTTGACAATAATTGACTCACCCGCTGGGGTAGAAACTAAGAAAGGATTAGGGAGGTTTTCAGGACATACTTCAAAATTTACTGCAAATAATGAGGTCACATAAGAGAGATTTGACCCAGGGTCTAACAACACATAAACATCAAGATGAAAGACACGAAGCATACCAATAACAATATCTGGTGAACTCTTCTGCTCTTAAAGGGATGGTAAAGTATAAAACTGATTTTGGCACTGACCGCTACTGGTTTTGGATGATAGACCTTGGGGAGGGACTAGGCGACCTAAAAAAGCTAGTGCGCTAGTAGCTTGAGTCTGGGAACGAACATACCTATTTCCCTACTTAGTATTCAGGCACTCTTTGATTCTATGACACAGCTTACCATAACCATAATAACCTTTTTGTCCCAATAAGCACTCACCAGGATGATTCTTACCATGCTTAGCACATGAAGAATAATTAGGTTTTCCACTCACACTATTCTAAGACCTAAACATAGAAGTTTTACCCCATTGCTCCTGTATAGCTCTGGGAGCTGGAGAACTAGCTGAAGATGGCATGGGAATAAACAAGCAACCCTAAAACTGCGAATGATTTCCCCTTCCAAACTTTGTCTGGCCATATTCAAATTGCCTGATTCTAGGCTTCTTATTTCCCTTCTTTCTCTCCTTTAACTTTTTTGCCTCAATCTATTAAGCATGAATCATCAGCCTATCAAGATCTATATCCACAATAATCATAGTAGTCCTACACTTCTTGACTAATAAACTTGATACTCCATTAACCAACTTACTCATACTCGACCTAGGGTCAACCATCGTGTCAAGGGCTTACTTAGACAACTGATTGAACCTTAGAAAGTACTCGTTCAGTTTTGTTGAGCCCTGTCTCAGGTTCACAAACTCCTCTACCTTAACTTCTCTTAATTAATGCAGAAAGAACTTGTCTAGAAATGCATCCTGAAACACCTGCCAACTCATAGGACCTGTATTCTCTCCTCTACCATTCTACCATATAACCACTCAATCAAATACCACATCCTTCACCCCATAGGATGCCGACTCTATACTCTCCTCCTTAGTGACATGCATAATTTGGGTGATATTTCTTACCTCATCTAAGTAAAGTTGTGGGTTCTTACCTGTTTTCGACTCAAAGAACTCAGGTGAATTTATTCTCATAAATTCATGAATTCTAGCTACTGCAAAATCACCATTCTAATGAAGTGGGACTACTGCCTAATGATTGCCCTGAATATTGGCAATCACAACTTAGGCCAATGCCTGAAAGGCAACCCAAAATTCAACATGGGATACATTCTTATTCAGAGGTGCGGTAGGCTGGGGTGGCTGGTTATTATTTATACATGCATTAGCTCGGCGAGGAGGCGTATTCAACTATCACGTAAGAGCACAAGTTAAAAGTAGATAATGACACTATAAGCATGATAGATCATGAAAGAAAAGGATAATTTCCTAAAATATCCCATAGCCTCTCGCTTATAAATGTGGCGCGCTTCATATCCATGATCAAGACTCTACGTAACGTGGTTTGTCTGACACCCCAGTACTCTTTAAACCTTTGGTTCTAATACCAAGTATAAAACACCCTAAAAGTGGGTCTCGAGACATCACACGGTGCTCCAAACTACAAGGAATCCTGATTTAACCCTGAAATCCTCTTACTAATTATGAAGACCCAAGTAAAAATAATATAAATATGTGGTATGCTAAAAATACTGAAATACTATCTGAACTAGACTGCTTTCAACTAAACATAATTTCTGGAAATACTTAACTAAGAAATCTTAAGCAACCAATACTAAAGAACTAAAATGTATCTAATAGTCGGACAAGCCTCTAATACTACTACTAGAGAGTCACTGGGATGGACCCCCAGCTAACTCAAACCGTCTGACATAACTAGATAAACATATCTGAAAAACTGGAAATCTAAATAATTGGGTCCCCAAACTATGAGGACTCACCAATTGTCGAAATGTAGATAGGGATGCTCTAGGTCAATCACGCTATTAGAAATGAGCACCTAAACCTACATAATGAGACAATGTAGCAAATAGACATATTGTTGGTCAATACTTTTTAAATGTACTGTGCATGTAGGGATGAATGCATAAATAAAACAATATCTCAACATTTACATATACTCAAAAAATAATGCATGCTAATGTAAATAGCTCACATTAGCTTGAATAATTGAAAATAGAAAAACATAAATCATGAACAATAAAGAATACTTTATAAATCTTGTGATCATAACATTTAGTTCTAAAAGTTGTACTTGAAATTTGTTTTAAATTTATGCAAGCTAAGTGTAAAAGGACTCACCTTCGTATTTGTAAACTAAAACCTGAAATATCGTGGCTAATGACCTATGTAAAACAATATCTGAATAAAATCTTTAGCCTTTACACTTAGTTTCTAAAAGATTTTCTGTTATTCTTTTCTGTTAGGGTTATATTTTTCTGTTGGGAGGTTCTTCTAACAAGCATACACTATGTAAGCTATCATAATGTTGAACATCTAGTTTCATTATAGGAAAACATTATATTGGGGAGAGGTGTCATACTCTTTCCAAGGAGTATAACCTAATCTAAGTGATCACATATGTAGCTCTCATCCATTTAGAAATAGAAATAATCTGAATAATCTGTCCCTATGTTGGCTCATAGATCTAGGGCATGTAAACATACCCAACTTGGTGCTAAATACTACTCCCTTTAAATCTGTGTGCTTATTCTACAGGAAATCCACTTTAAAAGCTAGCATAAGGGTTTGTAATGAAAACCAGTTATGGATTTGTTTGTTTTAAACTGCAACCAAAACTATTCTATTTTTTGTAAACTATAATAAACTATAATGTGGATTTCATATCTAAGCTAAGGATCAAAAGATCAAATCTTTCTCAAAATCTTAATATAAGCTAGTCATTGGGTGCTTAAAAGCAAAATCTTCTCAAATATCAATACTTAACTTAGGAATTAAAATCCATGCTTTAAACTCATATCAAATCATCACAAAGTTCATGCTCAATAATAAAAATCTAGAAATTCCTTCATAATTCTAGTCAAGATAGTGAAATTCAACTCTCAATGTGTAAAAATCACTTCACACATATACACATACAAAAGTAGAGATGCAATTTAATATTTAATCAGTTATAATTTCAATATCTTCAAATAATGATAATTGGGTATGAACCCTAGACTGTAAATAATATAATTTCATGTAAATTTAACATTAAAAATTAGTTTTAGGCACAATGATGAAAGAAGTATCCTTAATCATAACCCCACATACCTTTCTTGATGAATTAAATGTAAAAGCTTGAACTTTTGAATGTCTAATGGTGTTCTTGAAGCTTCTTCTTGAAGTTCTTAAACCCAAAACTTGGGATTATAGGCTTTCTTAGAGTAGATGTTATGGAATTGTTCTTGATTCTTGGAGCTAGGGTTTTTGTTCTTGGAGAAGAAAAAGATGATAATGAAGCATCTATGCTATTTAGGGCTAAAATTGTGTGTTTTAGGCGAATTTGGGTGAGGGTAAATGACTCAATTACCCCCATAAACCCTTTATTTAGCAACACAAAAATTGGGTATTAACACAATCAGTAACGTATTGCATCGCTCACTTCGACACAATTAGTAACGTGACACATTGCCGACCTAATGCGGCCACTGATGCAGTGCATCTACATTGCATCGATTTTCTATTTTGGCTGACCAAACATGCTCCAAAACATCTACAAAAATTTTGAAACTCACCCCGGAGATACTATAGACTACCCTAATCATAAAACAACTTAGAAATTGGCATTCCAAGGTTGGAAAGGTTAAGAATAAAATCATCAAATTTAGAAGCCAAAAATGAGACTAAGTCTCCAACACTTAGCTAAAATTTCTGAACCTAAGTCTCTGGTGTGCCTCTTTTGAGCTGAATTAAACTAGAAAGGATATAGGGTATTATATGTTTTGGCTATGGTTTGGGGTCTGTCCTAACTGAATATTGGTTTTCTTTTGGTTAGAGGCTTTTGTGGAACTACTATGGGTTGGCATGGGATGGATTGGTATTGGTGTCAGCCTTTGCATTGGCATTGGTATTGGGGTTGATACCGTTGGATGAAATTTCTCACTATTCCATCCTTTTATGTTATGTAATAGACCTTTGATTGATTATTGTTTTTTGTTTTGGTTTACAGTTTGGTTATGGCTATCGGTTTGTTTGGGGATGGTTGGACTCATTTGGGTTGGTCATGGTTAATACCTATTATAGAGTCTAGATTTGGTTAGTTATACACTATTTTGTTATATGTTCAGAATTTATTTGACATGGGTATGCATTGGATGGTTGGGTTAGGTATTTAGGGTGGTCCCCGGTCCTGGTTGGTATTAGGATGCCTATTACAACAAGGCCCGTGGTCGGGTCATGTCAAGTTGGTATCAATGCTTTATGTTCATGGTCAATTGGGAGTCTACAAAGCCATGTCGAGTAGAGTCTCTTTTAGGGGTGTATAGCAAGCCCCACTCATAAGTGAGAGACTACAAGGCATTTAAGAATATTTCACTTTCTTGGTATTCTATTTCAAGCTGAAAGATCTAAGGTCCTTTCTAATCCTAGTTTGTTTGCTTATCAGATCACGCTTCAACAATTTGGAACATAAGGAAACTCTTTTGTACCATCTGGGGACAATATAGAAAGGACACAGGGGATACATACTTGGTCTAGGGGTCCAATCCCTGATATTTATGAAGTTCCATTAGTTGTTGCTAGTCCTCTTCAAGGTGGGGTGATGAATGTAGAATTTCATCAATTGATTCATACTGCTACTGAGTTGGTTGTTGCTCAAGCTGGGTGGAATGGATTTGGTGCTTTATCCATTACGGCCCCAAGGGTTGGCTAGTTTATGAAGATAAATCCTCCTACTTTTACTGGTGTGAAAATGGAGGAGGATCCATAAGGTTTCTTGGATTAAATGGAGAAGATTGTTAGGGTGATGCAGGCAACAAACATGGAAAGGGTAAATTTTGTAGTTTACCAGTTTAAGGATGTTTCATACCAGTAGTACAATGAGTGGTAGAGGGATAGAGGTGATGTTGAGGAGTTGTCCTTATAGGATACTTTCTCAAATAATTTTTTGGATTGCTTCTTTCCTCGAGAGCTGAGAGAAGTGAAGGCAAAGGAATTCATCAATCTAATTCAAGGGAAAATGTCAGTTAAGGAATATGCCTTGAAATTTCTTTTGGTTAGAGGCTTTTATGGAACTCCTATGAATTGGCATGGGCGGGATTGGTATCAGTGTCAGCCTTAGTATTGGCATTGGTATTGGGGTTGATACCATTGGACAAAATTTCCCACTGTTCCATCATTTTATGTTATGTAATGAAACTTTGTTTGGTTATTATTTTTGGTTTTGGTTTACAATTTTGTTATGGCTATTGGTTGGTTTAGGGATGGTTGGACTCGTTTGGGTTGATCATGGTTATAGACATATCCCAGAGTCTAGATTTGGATAGTTATACACTATCTTTTTATGTGTTCAGAATTTATTTGACCTGGGGTATGCATTGGATGGTTAGGTTGGGTATTAGGGGTGGCCCCAGTCTTGGTTGGAGTTGGGATTCATATTACGATAATTCCCCTGGTCGGGCCGTGTCATAGGCTCAGTTAGTGATAACTTAGGTTTTATACTAATGTAAAGGTATGGGACTGCCCTCCTCAATGTTGGCCAAACATTGGAATCCATGCTAGCTCACATAATTTATGCCGGTTATAAGAATCTTCCATAGAAGTAATGATTTTGAAACTAAGTGTAATGAATCACTAGGCTTATCAAATTATTCTTTATTATTTATGCTTCGTAATATTTCAGTTTTTAGTTTCTTTCATAAGCATGGTGAATCTATTTACACTTAGCATGCATGTTTTCTGTTTATGACACATATTAGATTTTACTTATTGCATCCACCCCCATATACTTCGTGTGTTCCATAAGTGCTAACCATAATGTAGGTTATGGTGTTCGTCCTCAGCAGTACAATTATCCATGATCACCACCTTCTATGTCCCTTCAGTTGGTGAGTCCTCATGGTTTGAGGGCCAAATCTATGACTACTTTCAGATGTTCAACTACTATCAGTTCAGACTTTATATTTTTAGTTTGGGTAGGCTAGGATCTATTCCAGTGGCTCTTCAGTAGACTTAAAAACTTGTCAATACTAGTCGGTTGATTGGCTTTTCCTTCAGATCTTCATAAATTTCAAATGAATTTCAGTTCACAGTGTTTAGTTAAGTTATTTGCTCCTTTTTCTATCAAATTATTAATTCCAATTTCCATTTATGTTTTAAGTATATTATTCATGGTTCAGTGCTGAATAGATAACATGGGTTAGCTTTGGAGCTACTTGTAGTCTTAAGTACCATCTGATATCCAGGGGATAGCCTTGGATCATTACACCAATGTCTACCTATGTCACCTCAATGTCTTTCTGAGAGTTCTCCCATCATATCAATCTCCACACAATCTCTATTTACTAGGATAACAGATCCTCTTTATCCTCTAGGTTTTATCCCAATATATAATCTTTCTACTATTTTAGGAATTTCAACGGTATGACCTTAAATCGCACTTCACAGAAGCACTTCTCATATCATGCTTGCTTCTTTCACCTATAAAACTCCACAACCATTTTCCTGCCTAGGTCTATTAACGAGACTTATCCTACTACTTTTGATAATCATTATAACTTCCCAGAAATAATCTTTGGAGCTACTGGCCCATATAACCATTGCCCTTACTATGATTTATCAATGCAAAATAAGAAGCTTAATATGATGGTAGAGTAGTATGAAATATCTAGGAAATTTTAAAGTCTGGAAAAAGTGTCTTATAAAGACTTGTGCCTATTTCTTGATATTCAATTGCCGACAGGTTTCAAAATGATGTAGATTTAGTTATATAATAGACATGAGATCCTATTTCCTATTTGAGAAGTTATTACACCAAGATGAGAGGGGCTGGTAGAAAAATGAGTTATTGACGACTTACGTTAGTCAAAGTTTGAGTTGGTCGGTCTAGAATAGTACACACCAGGATGCTAGCAAGTGATAAATATGGGATGAAATGGCCCAAGTTTTGTCTATCAGTTTTGGTACAACATAGACATTGTCCTAATCGTGTCTCTTTGATTAAAATAACAAAAAAGCCTAATAAAAGCTTTCTTGAGTATGGAATAAAATAGAGAGAGCAAGTTGCTCGAGTCAGTCCACCTATGGAGGAAAGTGAGATCGTTAATTATTTTCTTCAGGTATAAGATTCTACCTTTTTATTGTCTTCGGGTTTGAGATTCTACTTACTTTATAACATAATTTCAAGTATGGGTAGATCATTCAATGGTGTCCTGAAAATAGGTGAAGTTGTAGAAGATGAAACTAAGTTAGGAAAAGTTTAAAAAAAATTGGCTCTAAAGACAACTACACAAGTAATTCAGAATGGGGTAGGAAATTTAGAGTCAAGAAAAAGAAATTTGATATAGTAATGGTCATGCAACACTCTCAATACTCTATTTGCAAACCTCAATATGAAGTCTACAATGCACAATCATATATCTAAACAACTCAGTTATCCCCAATGATGAGCTCTAACTCATCAAAGTCCTTCTCTTTATTATCAGAATGTCCAAGCACATTATAACCCTCTTTTAAGGCATAAATATAGATGAAATTCGAGACCTGGGGATTATTTCATACCAATTAGAGAGTCTTACACAGGTTTGTTCATGAACTTGAATAGTTTGAACTTGATGGAACTATCCCCCAGAATCATGCAGATTAAAATTCAAAAGGTTTCAATCTTACCATATGTTGTGAGTACCATTCTGACACTACAGGTCACAATATCGAAGAATATTGATCTTTGAAAAGGGAAGTGAAAAAAATAATTCAAGAAAAGACAATTGTAGGGGAAAATAACAATTCCCCCAACATGATGAATATCATCTGCCAACAAATATTAATGTACACTTTATTGAGATGATATGTGATGATAAGGAATATAGAAATTTTCAAGAAAATAACTAAAATTGCTGGAAGCTTCATTAAAATTGATATGCAACCTAGTGGGTAAGATGTCAAGCTTAGCGATTAAAAAGTCATTCCTCTCTTCTTCAGGAAGGAGTGTATTGATAGTTTATTTTGTTGTCATTATTTATACAATTCATATTTTTATTTGATTTGTTTATCGGGTCAAACACTCCTAGCCATTTATTTTGATTATTTAGTCGAGTGTTGTCGTAGTTTGGTCATTTGGGTTATTTTAGAGTTGTAACCTAGAGTTTTATTTGTTTGTCATGTTGTCAAACGCTTCTATCATTTTTAGTGAAATGTAATTTTCTATTTTGTGTCATTTTAATTCATTTTTCTTAACTCTTTCTGTATATATTTCTTTTTATTTTAGTTTTAATGATATGATATGCATACAAAATTTTTGGCTACATCTTTATATCCTATCTAGTCATGAAATGAACACACCCAAAAAAGTCAAAAATAAAGGAGAAAGAAATTTAAGAAAATTTAGAGGACTTGAACATTTGGAATAATAGCAATTCAAAGTGGTTCAATAAGGTGAAATACCTTTGATGTTGAAAAAGGCTGACTTGAAAAGTTTGATCTAAATCGACATGTATCATCTGTTTTGAAACGATATTGCCTAAATGAAGATTTCTAGTGTCCAATCATGTAAGAAAAGTGACATACATGTTCAAGTCAAATAGATGTTATATTCTCACTTTATTAAACTACTTGTCGAATAAGATTTCCAAGTTAATTTAAAAGTCTCAACTATAAAGCCTGACTTCAAAGTTTATAAGTTTTACAAGACTCAAGTTAAAAATAATTTGACAGATCAGTTCATTTGATCCAAATGTATATCATTATAATTAAACTCAACTACCACATTTAAAGAGTCTTATCTTTCTTCTTTTTTTGAGAAGGACCTCTGTCATCAAATACTTTTTCTTCTTATGGTTTTATTCTCTTTTATCTCTGATTCGATCTTTATTAAAGTAAATAAGAAAAATTTTCAAAATTTGCTACCAAATTTTCAATTTCAAAATTCAGAGTCTTACTAGCACATCCAACATCACATGATTCATAAGAAATGAAAATCACCATAATTTATTGTGGTTGACAAGTTGAGAATGCATACAAAGTTTAATATTTATCGGATGAGACCAGTATAATGGATATGAAAACTTAAATTTTTCAATTAGTGGTTTTATAATAAGTTTTTCCCCACAACAAGAATAATCTACTGAAGTTAAGGTCAAAGTCGAACATGAAATAAAAGAAATTATTAGATTCAAAGACAAGGCCACAGACTGATCACCATTTTGAAATTTGCTATCTTTCATTCTTTTCCTACATAAGGATAAATTTTATGAAATAAAGGCAATTCCAGAGGTTCAATCTTATAGATTGGATTATATTAAAAATGCTCACTTTTCTCTGTTTCATGCATGTATCCAACAATTTTCATTACCTTCTAGGAGGACATTTCTTAATCTGAGACAATTGCTCTACATTTTCTAGCAGGATGATATTTTCTAGTCTGAGATGATCACTTTTTATTTTCTCCTAGAATAATATTTTCTTGTTTGAGACAGGCATTTCACTTTCATCTCCTAGGATGAAATTTCCTAGTAGAAGACATTTATCTTGCATGCGTCTCCTAAGATGACATTTTCTAGTAGCATATAGTTATCTTGGATGCGTCTCCTAGGATGATATTTTGTAGTAGCAGTTCAATTATCTTGCATTTGTCTTGTAGGATAAACATTTCTAGTAGCAGACAATCATCTTATATTCGTCTTTTAGGATGAATATTCCTATTACCAGATAACCACCTTTCATTCGCCTTTTAGGATGAACATTCTTAGTAACAAAAAGTTATCCTATATTCATCTCTTAGGATGAACATTGCTAGTAGCAAAAAATCATCTTGCATTCATTTCCTAGGATGAACACTCGTAATAATAGATATCTATCTTGGATTCATCTCCTAGGTGAACATTCCTAGTAGAGAAAAGTCATCTCGCATTCGGCTCATATGATGAATATTTCCAATAGCAGACAGTTATCTTACATTCGTCTCCTAGGATGAATACTCTTAGTGACAGATAGTTATCTTACACTCATCTACTAGGATTAATATTCCTAATAGAAGACAAGTATCTAACATTTGTCTCCTAGGATGAACTCTCTTAGTAGCACACAATTATCTTGCATTTGTCTTCTAGGATGAACATTCCTAGCAGTAGATAGTTATCTTGTGCTTGTCTCCTAGGATGACATTTCCTAGAAACAGATAGTAACTTGCATATATCTCTAGGATGACATTTCCTAGTAGTAGATAATAGTCCTTCTTTTTTCTTCTAGGATGGACGTTCCTAGTAGCAAATATTCATCTTACATTCATCACCTAGGATTAACATTCCTAGTAATAGACAGTTATCTTGCATTCGCCTCCTAGGATGAACATTCCTAGTAGCAGATTATTTTCTCCTAGAATTAAATTTAATAGTCTAAAACTTTTCTGTTTTATTCCTCCTAAAATAAACTTTTCAGTCTGAGATCTTTATTTCCTTCTTCTCCTAAGATAAATATTTCCTTGTCTGAATTCTATTTTGAAGTTCGCAATTGCTAATAACTCATCAAATATTCTCAGTGCAAACTGGATAAAAAAATTTATTTGTGATGTGTTACAAGTTTTACCCGCTAAAACTAGTTTGATTCTCACTTTTCTGAAATACAATCTCATTGATAGTTAGAGTTAGTAGGTAGTGGCATAGAACTTGGACATCTATTTCTATCCATACATAGATCACAAGAACAAACATTCAAGAATATCCTCAAGGGATCATTTGAAAGTGTAAAAGTGTCACTCAAGCTCAAGTATCAAATCTCAACTTCAAGATTAAGGCATTTACCAAAAGCAAAATGATAGCTGAAGCTCAAAGTTCAAGTAAAATTCAAGTTAAAATTCAAGAGAAGCTGCATAGATAGGATTTTGTACTTATATTTTTTTAAAATTTTAGCTTTTACTTTTATGTAATAACAGAACCACAACCCAGAACCTCAATAGGACCTCACTCAATTATCTCTCTCTGTATTTTCTTATTTCACCTTTTGTTCTCTTGAATTACACATGAGCTAATTCTCATATAATTAGACTGTCCAAAATCAGGACTCAATAGCATTTCTTTTCTTTTTCCATTTCCTTTCAAATAATGATAATATTAAAACTTGCCTTGTTGTCTTCTTGTTTGTCTGAAAGCACTTTGTGTTTCCAAACAAAGAGGGGCAATTGTAAACATGTGATTTTTGACTCTCCTAAACAGTTCTCAATATTGTCATCTTAAATATTTTTCTTGATTCAATATAATCTTGTCATTTTTGTGTTATATATTATTTTTAATATTTTTATTTGAAAATTAAAAATTATCAAAAGTAATTGTATCTTAAGATGATATTTTTATTTTGTTGAAAAGGGGGAGAAAATTATATAAAAAACACCTTCTATTTTATTTAATCTTTCTTTCTAAGAAAAATACAAAAATAGTAACTAATTAGATAGTGCTACTTGAAAAATTTTCATTTGTCCAAATAATAATTTATACTGTGTTAATTAATTTTATTTTTATATTGTCCATCAAGTTTTAGTGTATTACAATACACGCATGCATATTGTAGATAAATTACACCTTTAGTTGTCACGACCCAAGGCTACCCCCTAGTCGTAACACGATGCTTAAGGCCACAAGTGACCCCAAGCTAACCCATGATCTGGTATCTGTTGTGAGCGTAGAATAAGATAATAATAAAACATCAAATGCGGAAGCTAAACTGAGGAAAACTCTCATAAGATATAATATTCAACATGTCTAAACATCTGATAAAAACCAAAAACAAGTCTGATTATCCGAAAGCCTCTAAAACATAAGGAGTTGATGGGACAAACCCCCAAATAACTTCTTCTGACTAAAATAAAAATATACTAAAAGTAACTATGAATAAATTTTCCTCGAAGGATAAGGACTCACCACAACTGTTGCTGAGTGGCACACGAACTGTCTAGGTATGGTCGGGGAATTGGGTGGGCATCCAAACCTATATTGTGAAATCAATATAGTGCAAAACAGAGTATGCAGTTAGTCTTTAAACTTATCGGTACATGAGATAGGGACTAACTAAATTCATGTGGATATTGAGCATGAATGCATGAACATGTAAAACAAATACAGACCAAGAAAGCATGTGCTAAAATAATCTGTAAAACTGATAAACAGAACTTTTGGTCATGCAAACCAGTAACGAATATTATTTGAATACTGAACTGAGACTCTAGCAGCTAATAATTAACCGACATGCCCCAATCAGAGTTGATAAGGGTCCAACCTGTAACCCCAGTTTGAAGGGTGTCAGTACCTTACATAGGTACTAACACTGTCTATGTGGATTCACTACACTGATATCCTAAAAGACTAGGGAGTCACCCTAATCTGGAAAGTTCCCTTGAGAGAGTATCAACCTTATACTGGTAGGAAGATCACTCATAACCTATGCTGGCTATATAGTTCTGGAACTTAGAAACTGCTACAAAAGGTCTCACCCTAATCTGGCTAGTAAGCTTTCATCCCTAAGTTCGCTCAGTGCTAAGTCCTACACTCAACTGAACTGATATTGATACTAACAAAGGTTTGATATAATTCAAACTGACAAATGCTTAACGTGCTAATAATCTGAATATAACAACACATACATGATCTAGATGACTTGTACCATGAATTATGCATGACTAAATAGATATTGGGTGTTCATAAGTCGCCAACATTATCTATTGTAAAAATTACTCTTGGCACTTATTGAACAATTTATGGTATCAAAAAGTCCTGAGTAACACCTTGTATTTCAATAACACATCATGAAGTGAGAATTTACATTATCAAACATATGGAAACACAATTATAGTAAGGGAATATATTTTCATGGTTTAAAATCAAGACAATTGAGGGAAAATTTATAAAATTCATAATCCTCATGAAATTTCACCAATTAGGGAAAAGGGGTTTATACTTGTAAAAATAGGAATTCTTGGGACTCAACGGGTAGATGGGACCCAATGATAAATATCTCACATGCCTGAAGTAAAAGCTTGGATGAAATTCTTGGGATTGGTCTTGTTCTTTGAGAACCCTAACTTGCTCTTGAGGGAGAAAGAAAATCACCTCTCTTTATTTGCTTGAGTGATATTGATAATAATGTCATGAATTTAGGGCTTTGGGTCTTTTATACCACCTCTAGGAAAGACCAAATGACATGGGTTATAATTTTAAGGGAGTGGGAAAAGACATAAAGGCCAGTAGAAAAATTATGCAGTAAAACACGTTCCTAGTCATTACGACTCACCTCACGACTCTTTACGGCTAGTTATGAGTCATGGTCTGAGTCCTAACCATGGATCTTGAGATTCTGGATACATTCTGGTATGACTACGACTTTCCACCTAATGACTCGTTATGTCTGATAATGACTCATTGGGTGAAATCGTAGTCTAAAGCTTGATTTTTGGCTGAACCTTGTTATGACTATGATTCCCACCCAACGAGTCATAATGTCTAATTATGAATCATGGAGTGGAGTTATGGTCACTAGGTTGAAGCTTAGGGCCTTCACTGGAATGAGTATAACTCAGTTGGGATGACTCATCACGAGTGGTTACGACTCATTTCCTGAATCGTGGCCATGGTAGTGTACGAAGTCGTTATGGGAAACCTTCCACAACTCTTTACCATTACATTGGATTGTGGTAAGACTTGATGCATTGGAAAGATAACTTGGCGACCAATTTATTGGGAGGTTTAAGACATAAGAACTTGGGCTATGAAATATCTCCCCTTTGGGATCATTCATACTCGAAGAAAACTAGCTGAGATGGAGTACTAGAAAGACAGAGATCAAGCACTAAATACTTATGAGACAAATCATGATTAAATGTCTAAATCTGAAAACATGATGCATGGACTTAACTGAATTTCATGAATGCATGTTATAACATGAGAATGATTAGATAGCTGGGATAGAAAATGAGGGAATTAATCTAAAGAACCTTTACCTCAAGTTGAATCTGAATTCGCATAGAAGAGATTAGGGTACTTGGTTTTCATATCGGCTTCTTCTTCCTAAGTATCTCTCTCAAAGGAATAATTCCTCTATAGAACCTTAACTAAGGCAATTTCTTTATTCCTTAACCTACGAATCTGATGGTTAAGGATCTCAACTAGGACTTCTTTATAGGAGAGGCTATCTTCTACACTCATATTTTCCAAAGGAACTACTGAAGTAAGGTCACCAATCCATTTCTTCATTAAAGAGACATGAAACACTGGATGCACTGATGCTAACTCTGCAGGCAATGCTAACTCGTAATCTACCCTTCCAAAATGGATTAAAATCCTATACAGACTGACATAGCGGGAACTGAGCTTCTCTTTCTTAGCAAACCTCTTCACCCCTTTCATGGGTGAAAATTTTAGATACATAAAATCTCCAACATCAAATTGAATCTCTTTTCTCCTCATATCTGCATAGGATTTCTGACGACTTTGGGTTGTATTCAATCTTTCTCAAATCATCTAGACTTTCTCCATTGCTTCATGTACTAAATCTGGCCCTATCAAAGTGGCCTCACTAACTTTAAACCAACAAACAGGAAATCTACACCTCCTACCCTAGAGAGCATCAAATCGAGCTATCTAGATACTAGAGTGATAGATGTTATTATAGTAAAACTCAATCAAAGGTAATTAATCATCCCAAATACCATTGAAGTCAATAACACAAGCTCTGAATATATCCTCTAAGGTTTGAATGGTCCTCTCTACTTGACCATCCGTCTGTGGATTTAAAGTTGTACTGATATGAAGTTGGGTACCAAGACCCTTCTGAAAAGCCTTCGAAAAATGATAGGTAAGTAGAGGACCTCTATCTGAAATAATGGTCAAAGAAACCCTATATAACTTTATCAACTCCTTAAGATAGAGTCTAGCATAATCGTTGGCTAAATATAAAGTATGATATGGTAATAAATGGGCTGAATTGGTCATTCTATCCACAATGAACCAAATAGATTGATGCTAACGAATTGTACGAGGTAACCCTATAACAAAATCCATATTCACCACCTTTTGCTTGTAAGTGGGAATGCTGAACTCCTAAAGTGTACCACCAGGTCTCTGTTGCTTGAACTTGATATACTGACAACTTGGACATAACCACGAATTCTTTAATATCCTTCTTCATATTAATCCACTAATAAACTTCCTATAAATGATGGTACATCTTAGTGGCTCTAGGGTGAATAGAATATTACAAATCATACACTTCTACTAATATTCACTGCCTTAAACTATCCACATTTAGAATGCATAAAATTCCCTAACAATGAAGCACACCATCTCCCTCTTGGGAGTAAACCTTAATTGTATTCTCCCGAACTGCCTCATTCAAATTATCCAAAGTAGGATCTCTATCTCGATTCTCCTCTACCTCTGGAACCAAAGAGGACTCTAAAATACTTTGAACCCATATACTACCTTGGTTGAATCAACCAACTAAACACCCAATCTAGAAAGCTAATGAACCTTATGAACTAACTCCTTCTTAACATCCTCAACATAGGAAACACTTCTTATAGATAACCTGCTTAGGGCATACGCCATAATATTTTCTTTAACCAGGTAATACAATATACTTATATCATAATCTTTCAATAATTCCAATCACCATCTCTGACAAAAATTTAAATCTTTCTATGTGATCACATACTGCAAACTTTTATGATTTGTGAACACGTCAACATGAACCCCGTAAAGGTAATGCCTCTAAATTTTTAAGGCAAAAACAACTGCTAACTCAAGATCATGAGTTGGGAAATTCTTTTCATGGAGATTAAGTTACCTAGAGGCATAGTATATGACCTTACCTCACTGCATCAATACACAACCAAGACCAACTCTAGAAGTATCACAATAAACTACAAACCCATCTGAACCCTTTGGTAGATTTAATACCAGAGCGAAAGTGAGTTGAGTCTTCTACTCCTAAAATCTCTTCTCACAAGAATCTAACCCCTAAAACTTGACTTTATTCTGAGTTATCCTAGACATGGGATGGGAAATGGAAAAAATCCCTCAACAAACCGTCTGTAGTAATTGGCTAAAACTAAGAAACTCCTAATGCCTGATGGAGATATGGGTCTAGGTCAATTTCTTACTACTTCAGTATTTTGAGGATCCACTCAAATACCATCACGAGAAATAATATGACTGAGAAAAGTTATTTATCTCAACCAAAATTCATACTTGTTGAACTTAGTGAATAGTTGGTGGTCTTTAAGGGTCTACAAAACAATCATCAAATGGTTTGCATGATTACCCTCACCACAAGAGTAGATGAGAATGTCAACTATGAAAACTATGACAAACATGTCCAAGTACTACTTGAACACCCTGTTCAACAAGTCCATAAAAGCTACAGGAACATTTGTTAGTCCAAAAGATATAACTACAAATTCAAATTGACCATACTGAGTTATAAAGGTTGTCTTCAAAATATCACATTATCTAACTCTGAGTTGATGATAGCCAGATCTAAGGTCGATCTGAGAGAAATAGTTTGTGCTCTAAAGTTGGTTGAACAAGTCATAAATATTCAGGAGTGGATACTTATTCTTGTTTGTGACTTTTTTCAACTGACGATAGTTGATGTACATTCTGAGAGAATTATCTTTCTTATATACGAAGAGAAATAGAACGCCCTATAGAGAGACACTGGGCTTGATGAAACCCTTATGTAAGATATCTTTCAATAGTTCTTTCAATTCCTTAGGCTCACCTGGACCCATTTAATAAGGTGGAATTAGCATAGGCTAGGTATCTTGGAGGAGATTTATTTTGAGGTCAATTTCCTTTTCGGGAGGAACTCTAGGAAAATCTTCAGGAAATACATATGGAACTCATTTACTACTGGAACTGACTCAAGACATAGAGTTTCAGAACTTGAGTCCTTGAACCGGACAAGATGGTTAATACAACCCTTAGAAATCATTTTCCTCACCTTAAGGTAGGATACAAATTGACCTATAGGTGTTGAGGTACTATCTCTCAATTCAAGCACTGGCTCGTTAGGAAATTAAAACTGGATGGTTCTATTTCTACAATCAACTGAGGCATAATAGGAATGAAGCTAATCCATACCGAGAATGACATCAAAATCAATCATCTCTAACTCTACAAGTTATATTAAGGAAGCTTTTTGGGACACTATATCTGAACAATTTCTCTATACCTGCCTGGCAATAATGAAACTACCCATTGGCGTAGACATTGAGAAGAGTTATGCTAATATGTTAGGACTGACACCAAAATCTATGGCTAACTAAGGAGTCACGAAGGAAAATGAAGCTTCAAGGTCTAATAATGCATAAATATTAATGGGAAAGACTTGTAACATACCAGTAACCACATCGGGAGAACTTTCCTAATCCTATCAATTTTGAAGGGCATAGATTCAATTATGATGTTGCCCACTAGTGGCACTGAAGTGGCACACTACTGAGTAGGGCGACCTACAAGAGATGAAGAGAAATTAGACTGACCCCCTTGACCAAAATCTTACCCCTTTTGTCCAGCTTTTGGACACTCTCTGATTTTATGACCTAACTTGTTATACCCAAAACATATATCACTATCGGCCATGTACTTACCATTTTTAATTCCCCGTACGCTTATAACCTAGAAATTGAACCTTCATTCCTACGATTGTAAACTCTAGTTCCATGATTCATAATTGGATCCATGTTTCATGATCATTAACCTAGAGTGAAGAATGATTATGAGGTGGGAAATATATTCATAAGTGTCACTTAGAGTAAAGTGAGATAAGAGCCCTAGATTCGGCTAATTTTTAGTGTTCGATTTCACAATGGTCATCTTTCAATGAGTATAACTTTATGTATATATAGAATATGGAAGAATAAAATCCACCAAACTACACATAATCGAATTAGTTTTCCAACAATACAAATTTTTCCTTAATCCAACACTAGAGCAAAACGTTATGGCTTTACAAAGGGGTGTGCGTCGCCTAACAGTCGCAAATGTTCACTAGAAAGGGTTTGCCATAGGGTGTGTGATTCAAACCTTAAAGTTTTCCATAGGGTGTGTGACATAAACTTTAAAGTTTTCCACATCTTGTGCAATGCAAAACCCATGGCACAACGACCTAGACATTTTACTTTTGAGTTATTCCAAGGGAAACTTAGTCATTTGACACCTCTTAAACGTTCCTACACATAAATACACGAGATTTATAGATCCTAAACATGTTTAAACCTAATAACATCATCAGTTTATCACCTAAAACACAAGAGGAGAAAAACAACTAGGGTTTACACTATAAAGCTCAAAGGTTCAATATTTTTGCAATTTCTCCGCCGTTAAGGTATGTTGGATGTTCATCCATGGATCCTTTTCACCCATGGAGTTCAAGAATACATTTCCAAGTTTAATGTTTTAATATTTACATGTTATTAAGAATTATATCCATGAACTTCCATGAATCTTGATACTATACCATGCTTACAAATTGTTTTTGATAGAATTTGTCCATAACACATTCGAAGGGTGATTTTTACAGGTCATATCCTTAACCCATGAATTTTAGTAGTGAAATTATGTTATTATCTCATGTTTAACTATTCCCATGCTTTAACTCTTGAACCCCATGTATTTTATGAAATACCTAAATGCTTGGGTTTTGAACAATGACTACTTATTATATATTTACAATGAATTACCTCCATGAAACTCTTATGAATTTCGATCATATATTACGTTTTCAAGAGTTTGATAGAAAGACCCCTTACACATTTGAAAGTTGATGTTTGTTTATCTATACCTTGGTAAATTGGTTTCAAGTTATGATTTCAATTGTTTTCACGTGGAATGCATTGTAGTATGTTTTAAATAATATGATTTCCATATCATGTTCATGCAAATTTAGAATAAAACCCTCAGTTTATTATTTGGTCATGTGATCATGCTATCGTATTATGTTTAAAAGCACCCCCATGTTAAACTCTTAACCCCTATGTGTTTTATGAAATGCTTAAGTAAATAATTGTGAAAAATGATTTCCTCTTATGGTTTCAAAGCTTTCATGTGTCCCTGTCATTAGTGTTATCGAGTCCTGAGGGTTTTGAATACTCAAAAATTAGCTATTTACTTAGTCTCAGTATTTTTAGAATGGTTTCAGACACGTATGAGCATTATCAGTTCAGTTAGTTATCATGTCAGCCAAACTTAGATCAGTTAGGTAATACAAGTCAATTCCTTCTTCAGTTAAACTTAGTTCAGTCCCATAATCAGTGTCAATTTAGTTGGGAGTAGGATTCAGCACCGAGCAAACCTAGGTATGGGGTCATTCCGATTAGTATAGGGTTTGACCCTTAGTAGTAATCCCTGAGTTCCAGAACTACGTAGCCAGCGTAGGTTTGAGATGTCTTTCTACTAGTTTAAGGTTGACACTTATCTCATGAGTCTTCCTATTATTTTAGTGTTGACAGGGTGTCCTCCTACTAGTTTAGGGTTTACACGGCCATTGTTAGTACCCGTGGCACGGTACTAGCACCCTTGAAACTGAGGTCATGGGCTGGACCCCTATCAACTCAGATTTGGGGCATGTAGGTTAGATGATACCTCCCATAGTGACAATTTCAGTATTCAGTCCAGAACTCAATTCAATTTTGCTCTACCATAGCATACAGTTTATCAATTTATCAATTTATCAATTTTAAGTTATTAGATTTCAGTATTTTAGTTTACATACTATTTTAGAATTATGTTATATTCTTGGTCATGCATTCTCAGATTTTACAGCATTCACGCATACATATCAGTTATTTAGTTACCTCATACTACTCATTCAGTCAGTTATTACTCATGCATATAACCCAAGCCTAACCGCCTAACCTCATCTAGTATACCAATACATTTAAGGTACTAACCGCATACTAATTTCTTATGCTATGATATCTCATATCAAAGGTTCGGACACTCAGTTTCCTAACTGTACTTAGACATTCCAGCGCATCAGCAGCAGCATTGGTTAGTCCTTATATTTTGAGGACCAATTATGTTTATTTCAGTGTTTTTAGTTCTGTAGTCAGTTGGAGTTAGTTGGGGCCTATCCCACCAAATCTTATTCAGTCAGTGTTTAGAGATTTTAGAACACTTTAGACTGTCAGTCATTTTGTTATTACTTTTATCAATTTTCAAACAGTTGTTTTCTGCTAGTTGTTTTCAGACTTATGATTCAAAAATATTTTAGTATTTAAAACCTTATGGCAAATTCAGCTATTCCACACATGTATAGTTTGTTATTATTATTCAGGGCTCACAACAGGCACCAGCTCATGGGTTAGCTTGTGGTCACTCATGACCATAAGCACTATGTTGCCCCAGGGTGTACTCTTGGGGTGTTACAAACTTGGTATCAGAGCCTAAGTTTTTAAAGTATCCTAGGGAGTCTAAAATCCATGTTGAGTAGAGTTTTGTGCATGGGTGTGAAGCGCGCCATACTTATAGATAAGAGGCTACAAAATGTTCTATGAAAAGTTTTCCTTCTTTTAGTGTTTATTTCATAGAATGAGCCTGAGCTTAATTTAAACTCTCTTTCTAATTTAATATCCTTCCCATTTACAAAACATGCCTCCCAGAAGACTAACGAAAGAAAAAACAAAAATCAGCCTGCACCTCCACCATTCAGGAAAATCCCCTAAATCAGTATGTTCCCATGATGAGTTCAGAGCTTCATTCACCACTTTAGCCCACTCAGTTGCAACTCAGAACAACCAGAAGGCTGCAATCCCAGCCAATCCAGTGGGTAACACCACCATAGCTAGAATTTGGGATTTCACTCGGATGAATCCTCCTTTATTTTTGGGAACTAAGTCAAATAAGAATCCATAGGAGTTTTTTGACATGGTTCAAAAGGTGACTAATATTATGGGTGTCTCGTCTAGTGAGAGTGTAGGTTTAGCTATGTACTAGTTTCAGGTTGTACCTCACACCTGGTATAAGAAGTAGAAGGAGGATAGAGGCACAGATACAAGGCCTGTAGAGTAGGAGAAGTTTGCCACGGCCTTTTTAGATAGGTTCTTTCCTTTAGAGTTGAGGGAAACTATGGTGATGGAGTTTATTAATCTGAAATAGAATAGTATAAGTGTGAAGGAGTATTCACTTAAGTTTACTCAGTTGGTGAGGTATGCTCCTAATGTGGTGTCTGGTAACAGGTCTAGAATAAGTAAGTTTGTTTCTGGTGTAGCTAATAGTGTAGTCAAAGAGTATTGGACTGCTATGTTGATTAAGAAAATGGACTTGTCTAGGCTTATGGTCCATGCTCAGTAGATTGAGAAGGAGAAGGATAAAGAGAAAGAGAGAGAGTAAGAGGGCTAGTACAGGTAGTTTTAGTTTTACTTAGCAAGGTCAAAGGGTGGTAACCATTCTTAATTCCATTAAAAGATTTTAGCCCTAACTCCATCTTTAGCTATTTCTCCAGTACCAAAGTTCAGGAATGATAGTCGATATGGGGCACCAGTTTCCAAGATCTATGGTTGTGGGAACAATGGTTGTACCCATTCATTTTGTGTTGAGTATGCTAGGAATCATAAAGATGTGTGTAGAGCTAGCTGTGATATGTGTTTTGGATGTGGAGAGCCAGGCCATAGATTCAGAGAATGTCCTAAGATTGGTCCATAGAGTCAGCACAGTTGTCCCTCAGCTTCAGTAGGTGCCCGACTCAGCAGGGTGCCACTTTCAGTGCCATCAGTGGTCAATGCCAAAACAGACTTTATGCACTCTAATCCTGACACAATCAGGAAAGTTCTCCTGATGCAATTATGGGTACGTTACAAGCCTTTCATAGTATTTTGTATGTTCTAGTAGACCCCAAAACTTCACTTTCTTTTTGTAACCCTTTAAATAGTGGTTAAATTTGGTGTCAACCCTGAAACTCTAGTAGAGCGCTTCTTAGTGTCTAGTACAATAGACTTAGAATAATGGCTTTAATCTAAGGAGGAGATGGTACAATGAGTAACCAAGTCAAGCTCTTAAATCCTTTTAGTGATGCCAGTATGTGTGGAAAATCTATAGGGAGGAATATGCCCGACCCATTCTTACTTTAGTCTTTTCGCTTTAGTTATCATGGTATCTACTCATGCCTTATGTATCATCTCTATGATCATAGCTCATATTTGTGTATCTTATCATAAATCATATATTCTCCCATTTCCTAGTATAAGGAGCTCTAGTTTGCTCAGCGGTACGGATCATGTTCCATAACTTTATGGACTCCAAATTCAGTGCAACTCATGACTCATGTACTCATGCTTTATGGTATGTTCAGTTCTAGTACTCATGCTACACTCTTAATGAACAGCAAAATTTAGATTCATGTCATGCAAGTCCTTAGCTCAAACCTCTTTGATGAATTCATGTCATTGACCCTCTATTCGTCAGACCTCAATTTCACATTCTAGATATTCAGTCATGATTCAGTCCATAAGTGTTCCGTACATCATCTCAGTCTTTTCTCAGTATTTCAGCCATGTCAGTATCTTTTCAGTGACAGAATATCCCAAGGTGGAGACGCACTATAATCTCATGAGCTTTCATGTCCTAAACCTTCCATCTTCTATTCACATAATAAGATCCTGCATGAAGTAATGGATACCCATAATTTGAATCTCTCATTCAAATCCCAACCTTATAACCATTCTCATGTCATGGCATGTATCCAAGAAAATCAGTTTAGTTCATGATATTCAATTCATGTATCATATTTTTGACCCAGTTATGTTCTCATGTTCTCATTCATGCATGCTCAGTATATGATCTCAGATTCTTCAGTATTATCAACATAACCAACCTCATTTGAGGATGAATTTTCCTAAGGGGGAGATATTATAATATCTCGTGCGCTTCTAAGCTAGAAATCAAACCTCCATTCCTACGATTATAAACTCTAGTTCCATGATTAATACTTGGATCCATGTTTCATGATCATTAACCTAGTGTGATGAAAGATTATGAGGTGGGAAATATATTCATAAGTGTCACTTAGAGAAAAGTGAGCTAAGAGCCCTTGATTAGGTTAATTTTTGGTGTTCGATTTCACAAGGGTCATCGTTGAATGAGTATAAATTTATGTATATGTGGAATTTGGCATAATAAAAGCCACCAAATTGTAGATAATCGAATTATCTTTCCAACAACACCAATTTTTCCTTAATCCGACACCCGAGTGAATATTTATGGTTTTGCAAAGAGGTGTGCATCCCCTAACAATTGCAAACGTTCACTAGAAAGGGTTTTCCATAGGGTGTGTGATGCAACCTTAAAGTTCTCCATAGAGTGTGCGATGCAAACCTTAAAGTTTGTCATAGCTTGTGTGACGCAAAACCCATGGCACAACAACCTAGACATTTCATTTTTAAGTTATTCTAAGGGTAACTAAGTTATTTGACACCTCTTAAACATCTCTAAACATAAATACATGAGATTTATAGATCCTAAACATGTTTTAACCCTAATAACATCATCAGTTTATCATCTAAAACACAAGAGGAGAAAAATAACTAGGATTTGCATACAAGCTCAAAGGTTCAATCTTTCTGCAATTTCTCCATCGTTAAGGTATGTTAGATGTTCATCCATGGGTCCTTTTCTCCCATGGAGTCCAAGAATCCATTTTCAAGTTTAATGTTTTGATCTTTACATGTTATTAAGAATTATATCCATGAACTTCCATGAATCTCGACACTATATCATGCTTATAAATTATTTTTGATGAAATTTGTCCATAACATGTTCGAAGGGTGATTTTTACATGTCATATCCTTAACCCATAAATTTTAGTAGTAAAATTATGTTATTATCTCATGTTTAAATATTCCCAAACTTTAACTCTTGAAACCCATGTATTTGATGAAATACCTAAATTATTGGGTTTTGAATAATGACTACTTATTACGTATTTACAATGAATTACCTCCATGAAACTCTTATGAATTTTGATCATGTATTATGTTTTCAAGAGTTTGATAAAAGATCCCTTACACGTTTGAAAGTTGAAGTATATTTATCTATACCTTGGTAATTTGATTTCAAGTTATGATTTCAATTGTTTTCACGTGGAATCCTTTATAGTATGTTTTAAATATTGTGATTTCCATATTATGTTAATGCAAATTTTAAATAAAACCCTTAGTTTGTGATTTGTTCATGTGATCTCTCTATCTTAGCATGTTTAAAAGCACTCTGATGTTAAAGTCTTACCCCTATGTGTTTGATGAAATGCTTAAGTGAATAATTATGTAAAATAATTTCCTCCCATGGTTTCAATGCTTTCATGTGTCCCTGTCATTATTGTTATCGAGTCCTGGGGGTTATAAATACCTGAAATTTTATTGTTTACTTAGTCCCGGTATTTTCAGAATGGTTTCAGATACGTATTAATATTATCAGTTCAGTCAGTTATCATGTCAGTCAAACTTAGATTATTTCAGTAATCTGAGTCAGTTCCTTCTTCAATTAAACTTAGTTCAGTCCCATAATCAGTGTCAGTTCTGTTGGGAGTAGGATTCAGTACTAAGTGAATCCATGGATGGGGGCATTTCTGTTAGTATTGGTTTTAACCCTTAGTAGAAATCCATGAGTTCTAGAACTATGTAGCCAGTGTAAGTTTGAGATGTCTTTTTTCTAGTTTAGGGTTGACACATATCTCATGAGTCTTCCTGTTAGTCTAGGGTTGACAAGGTGTCTTCCTGCTAGTTTAGGTTGACACGACCATTATTAGTACCCATGGCACGGTACTTAAACCCTTCCAACTGAGGTCACAGGTGGGACCCCTATCAGCTCAGATTTAGGGCATGACGGTTAGATGATCCCTTCCACAGTTTAAGTTTCAGTATTCAGTCAAGAACTGAGTTTAGTTTTGCTCGACCATAGCATACAGTTTATTAGTTATTCAACTATTAGATTTCAGTATTTTAGTTTACAAACTATTTGAGAATCATGTTATATGCTTGGTCATGCATTCTTAGATTTTACAGCATTCATGCATGCATATCAATTTTTAGTTACCTCTTGCTACTCATTCATTCAGTTATTACTCATGCACATAACCATGCATAACCGTGTAACCTCATCTTGTATGCCAGTACAATCAAAGTACTGACTGCATACTCATTTTTTGTGCTATGATGTCTCATATCAAAGGTTCGGACGCTGAGATTCCCAACCGTACTTAGACATTCCAACGCATCAGCAGCAGTAATAGTGGTGATTCCTCATATTTCGAGGATCGATTATGTTAATTTTAGTGTTTTCAGTTCTATAGTCAGTTAGAGTTAGTTGGGGCCATTCCCATCAACTCTTATTTAGTTTTAGAGGCTTTCAGAAACTTCAGATAGTTAGTTAGTTTGTCATTACTTTTATCAGTTTTCAGATAGTTGTTTTCTGTTAGTTGTTTTCAGACATATGATTCAGAAATATTTTAGTATTTAAAACCTTATGGCGAATTCAGTTATTCCACACTTGTGTATTTTTTTAGTATTATTTAGGGATCACAACAGGTACCATCTCATGGGTTACCTTATAGTCACTCATGATCGTAAGCACCGCATGGCGTCCAGGGTGAACTCCCGAGGCGTTACACCCTTATGGTTCTTACCATATCTCCTGCACACTAGGTTGTTTCAGCTACTAATAACACTACCTTGGGATTTAGATCCTAGTTCTCTATCCTAGCTGTCCTGTCTGTACTTAGGCATAGAAGCACTAGAAGAAAATGGGGCTGGGAGCTAAAAATTTCTAGCAAAATTGAGAACAATTTTAGCCATCTGACTTCTGCTGAGATTGGTTAAAACTACTGATTCTATCTCTCTTATTCTTCCTTTAATTTTCTTTAAGCTTTTCTTTCTCAATCTAGTGTGCATGAACTATCACCCTAGAGAGATCCATTTCCTTAATAAACATTGTTGTTCTACACTCTTTGACTACCTCTTCAGAAACTCCCGACATAAACTTACTTATTCAGGACTTAGGATCAACCATCGTAGTAGAATCACAACTCGCAAACTGAGTAAACTTGAGAGAGTTCTCCTTTATGTTTGTGTTACTCTACTTCAAATTGATGAACTCTTGCACATTGGCCTCTCTCAACCCAAGTGGAGAGAACCTATCCAGAAAATTACTAGCAAATTCATTCCACTCTACAAGACCTATATCGATACCTCTGTCCTCTTTCCACTACTTAACCTAAGTATGAGTTACCCCTTGCAACTAGTAAGTAGCTAAGTCAGCACTTTCGCCGGAAGTCACACCCATAATATCCATCACATTCTGCACACAATCCAAAAACTCTTGTTGATCCTCCTCATACTTGGATCTAGAGAACACTGAAGGGTTCATCCTAGTAAAGCCTTGAATCCTAGCAGCTATCATATTAACTATGGGGTTGGCTAGAGCAATAACCTGCTAATTATTCTGAGAGACCATGGATTGGGATAATATAGTGAAAGTAGCCCTAAATTCGGTGTGAGAGACCTTCTCATTAAGAGGGTCTTTGGGAACAGGTGGAGAAGGCTGGTCATCATTTCTTCTTTAGTTAGTCCTTCTAGGTAAGAGGGTCTTTGGGAATAGGTGGGGAAGGCTGGTCATCATTTCTTCTTTAGTTAGTCCTTCTGGGAGGCCTTTTCTATAAATGGTAGAGACTGAGTTAGAAGGAGAAGTTTTAATTGAGCTCATACCATATCGCACGACATGAATACTAAAAGAAGAGAAACTTTCCTAAAACATCTCGTATCCTCTCACCAATAAGTGTGGCGCACTTCACACACATGTACAAGACTCTACATAATACGACTTTCAAACACCCTAAGAAATTTTAAAAACCTTAGGCTCTAATACCATATTTTTAATGACTTAAGGCCATCCCCTAGTCATAACACGGTGCTTAAGGACACAAGTGACCCCAAGCTAACCCATGATCCGGTATCTACTGTGAGCACTAAATAATAAAATAATAAAACATCATATACGGAAGATAAACTGATGAAAATTCTAATAAGATATAATATTCAACATGTCTGAACATCTGATAAAAATTGAAAAACAAGTCTAATTATCTGAAAGACTCTAAAACATAAGGAGTTGATGGAATAAACCCCCAACTAACTTCGTCTGACTGAAATAAAAGAAATACTAAAAGTAACTACGAATAATTTGTCCTCAAAGGATAAGGACTCACCACAACTACTGCTGAGTGGTACACGAACTGTCTAGGTATGGTCACAAAATTAGGCGTCCTAACTTATATTATGAAATTAATATAGAGCAAAAGAGAGTATACGGTCAGTACTTTGAATGTACTGGTATGTGATATAGGGACTAACTAAAATTTATATGGATACTGAGCATGAATGCATGAACATGTAAAACGAATGCTGACCAAGAAAGCATGTGCTAAAATATTCTATAAAACTGATAAACTAAACTCTCGGTCATGCAAACCAGTACCAAATATCACCTGAATACTAAAATGAGATAATGGGAGATAATATTTAACTAACATGCCACAATCTGAGCTAATAGATGTTCAACCTGTAACCCTAGTTGGAAGGGTGTCAGTACCTTTCCATAAGTGCTAACACTGGCTGTGTGGATCCACTACACTGATGTCCTGAAGGACTAGAGAGTCACCCTAATCTAGAAGGTGCCCCTAAGAGAGTATCAACCCTATACTGGAAGGAAGATCTCTCATAACCTACGCTGTCTATGTAGTACTAGAAACTAGGAACTTCTACTAAAGGTCTTGCCCTAATCCTGTAGGTAAGCCTTCATCCCTAGGTTTGCTCGGTGCTAAGTCCTACTCCCAATTGAACTGACACTGATATTGATAAAGGTTTTACGTGATTCTAACTGATAAATGCTCAACGTAATAATAATCTAATTATAACAACATACACATGATCTGGATGACTTGTAACTTGGAAACTTGGAACATTCATTACTATCTAGGTATCGGATGTCCTTAACCCACCAGTATTATCTATTGCAAAATACTCTTGGAACAAATGAAAAATTCATGGAATAGAAAAGTCATGAGTAACACACCATGCTTCAATAACAAATCATGAAGTAAAAATTTGCATTATCAAACATATGGAAACACAATTATCATGAGGGAATATATTTCTATGGTTTAAAACCAAGACAATTGAGGAAAAATTTATAAAATTCATAATCCTCATGAAAATTCACCAATTAAGGGAAAAAGGTTTATACTTGTAAAAATAGGAAATTATTTGGACTCAATGGGTGGATGGGACCCAATGATGAATATCCCACATACCTGAAGTAAAATCTTTAATGAAATCCTTAGGATTGGTCTTGTTCTTTAGAACCCTAACTTGTTCTTGAGGAAGAAATAAAACCGCATCTCTTTGTTTGCTTGAGTGAAATTGATAATTATGTCATGAATTTGGGGATTTGAGTCTTTTATACCACCCATTGAAAAGCCAAAATGAAAAGTGTTTGGATTTTAAGGGAGTGGGAAATGATATAAAAGCCCGTGAAAAATTGTGTAGTAAAACACGTTCCCAGTCATTACCACTGGTTACGACTCCTGGTCAGAGTCAAAACCTGAGATCTTTTGATTCTGGGTACATTCTGGTATGACTATGACTTGCCAGCTAACGACTCATTATGACTGACTATGAGTAATTGGGTGAAGTCGTAGTCTGAGGCTTGATTTTTGGCTGAAGAATGTTGTGACTACGAGTCCTACCAAATGAGTCGTAAAGTCTAATTATGAATCATGGAGTGGAGTTGTGGTCACTGGGTTGAAACTTGGGGCCTTCATTGGAAAACTACGATTCACTCAGAACGACTTGCCACGAGTGCTTATGACTCATTTCCTGAGTTGTGGCCATGGCAGTGTACCAAGTCCTTAGGGGAACCTTCCATAACTCTTTGCCATGACATCAGATTGAGACGAGACTTGATGCGTTGGAAAGCAAACTTGGTGGCCTAACTTTAGGGAGATTTAAGATAGAAAATCTCAGGGTATTAAATTAGTTCATCCCATTCATCACCTCTTATCATACACTATCACCTATACAATGATATTCTATCATACAAAATTATATAAGAGAATAACTGTACCTTATATTTTTTACACGCTCACTAACATAATACACAAAACATCTATACAAAAACCACCCAGAATTCCATATTTTTGTGGAGAGGAATATACATACACAATGTCATATATATACATCTCGATAGAGCACAATTGATAGAGAGGACCGTTATCATCTTCACACACCACCATTATACATGGACCTCCTCTATTTTCTTATTGAAAAAAAATCACGCACGTGCACACATACTATTTGTTCAAGAATTCTCTTCCTCCTCAAATATTAATCAACTCCCTTCATTAACAACAAAACTACCAAACAACTCCTTCTTCAATCTTAAAACTACATAAATAACAACCCAATGCCAATGACTAACAATAACAACTCCTTTATTTTATGCTCCTATTTTAAGCCAACACTCTAACACCGCCTCCTCCATTTTTTTCATCTGAGAATAAATCCACACAAAGAAACCATTTTTCTCCACTACTCACTATAATAATTAACCACCTGTAACATTCTAAGTCTGTACCCCAGACGCTACACAGTGATTATAATCCTGAAGGACCATAAGCTAACCCATGACTAGTACCTACTATAATAACTAAGTATTAAATACTGTAATTATACGGAAATATGCAAAAACATATGCCATAAGGGTCAAATCTATAAATAAATCCAAATTCGGTATCAAAATACCAAAACTGAATATAAGTATTAAAAAATTAAACAACTGTCTGAAAATAATCTAGTCTAGAAAAGCTGGTAACTGTCGGAACTGTGGAGTTGATGGGACAAGCCCCCAACTAACTCCATCTATTGAAATAAAACTTAGGTACTATAAATAATAAGCATTTCCTTAAACTATGAGGACTCACCATTACTCTGAAAGCTGAGAATCTAGACTACTAAGGGTGCTCTGGAACTCGTGCATCTAAACCTATGATATAAGACATCATAGCACAAACAAAAGCATATGTCAGTACTTCGAATGTACTGGTATACTCAATGAGGTAGGCTGATACGCATGGGTTCATATGCATGAAAAATAATAACTGGATAACATGAGTATGACTGAGTAAGAGTACATACATGAACACATAAACTGTAACAGAGATCATGCTAATACTAGGTACTGAATCGGAATACTAATAACCGATATCTGGGCTTACGAATATTGTATTACTAATTATCCAAATGACTATATCCGATAGTTCTAAGTACTGTGGAACCAAACTGTGTTCCCTACTGAGCTGAGTGACCATGTCTGATAGTCCTAAATCTATAGAACTAAACTGAGTTCTATTCTAAGACTAAGACTGGAACTGAGACTGTGGGAGTTAATTATCTAACTGACATGCCCTTTCTCTAACTGATTTGGGGTCCAACCTATAACCCCAGTTGGAAGGGTGTCAACACCGTGCCACGGGTAAGGACAAACTATGAACTAACCCTCTCTGACAGGAAGCTCTTACATCAACCCTCGCTGCCAGGATAACTCAAATGAGAAGTATGAACCCTCATAATGTCTGACAGTAAGATACCTCAACCTACGCTGGCTATGTAGTTCTATAACACAGGGATTGTTGCTAAGGGTCAAACCCTCTACTGGTAAGAATGCCATCGTCCCTGAGTTAATTCAGTGTTGAATCCTACTCCCAACTGAATAGACACTAAACTGATTTCTAATCTATACTAGGATGGACTGAATGGTTACTGAGATTACTATTTAGCTGAACTAAACTGAGTTCACTGAGTTTTATTGACTGATGGAAAACTACTGGATTTTTTAACTGATAGAGTTTACTGAGGTTCGAACTAAATATTAAGTTAGACTGAACTACTACTGAATCTACTGAGTTTTTCCTGAGTATTGTACCTGACTAAGAGTACTACTGATCGTGATGTGACTGATATGGTTCTATGGCTGACCATGACTCTAGGTAATCAGCTAAATTATTAGGTACAAGTACCCCTAGAACTCAATAGCATAAATTAATAGACATGGCATAACATGAAATATGTAAACTATGAACTTGATCATCATTCATACATTGGGGCATTTTGATAAATCCTTGCATGATATAACTTTCACTTAAGCTAACTTGACATGACTTCGTTCTCTTAATAGTTCACATGGACAATTTATCAACCACTTGGTGAGCATAAATATGCACATAGTATTTAACAACAAGTGAGCATCATAACTCATCTCTAATTTTACAAGTCAAGGGTTTATAATGGATTCACATAAATCTACACACGTGATGATCCATTTCACATAAGATACATTTATATAATCTTGAATTAGGAACTTAATCCAAATAGCAATCATGGATACACTTTAATTCCAACCATGGAAATCATAAAATCAATTACTTGAAGTTCAAAAGAGATTCTTGGACTCCAAGGGTGTAAGGAACCCTTGGATGAACACTTCACATACCTATGTTGAAGAATTCCTAAAAGTTTACGGTTGAATCTTGAGTTCTTGATTTGAAATTTAAGCACCTAGGGTTTTGTTCTTGAGCTAATTGAAGAATGAATGAGTATATTTACTTTCCAAAGGGCTTAATTTTGTGGTTTGGGGGCCAAAGGTAGTGGGGTAAAGACCCAAATACCTCTATGAATTCGATCTTTTAATGACTGAAAACTGGGTTACCAACATGCAGGTCGACGCGGCACGGTGATGGTATCAACGGAATAGCCAATTCGTCGCACCATATTCACGTTGATTCACTGGAATATGATGCTGTAGCTAGGGAAAATATTAATCAATGCAATAGTTGATGCGGCGTGCCAAGATCTCATTGATCCACTATTTTAGGATTCCAACGGAGCTTCAAACAAAGTTCAAAAAATCCTAAACTTGTCCGAAAACACCTACGAACATTCCTGGTCATGAATCAACCTAATCATCAATATTTAATGAATGTAAAGGTTGTGAAATGAGAGTTCCAAACTTCATAGGCTAAAATGACACTAAGTCTGAGTACTTAGATAAAATATTCTATGTCTGGGACTCCTTGACAAGCCTAAAGGACTAAATTAAGCTTAGGATTTTATGGGGTCTTACATTATCTCCCCCTTGGGAACATTCATCCTCGAATGAGACTGCTGAGAAGGGGAACACTGAGAGGATGATTTATTTACTGGACATGAACATATGGAACATGACAATATGACTGATATTACTGGTATTCTAAATTATCATACTGAACATGCATATTTGATGTATGGATATAGCTGAACATGATTCATGAATGCATGACTGGGATTACTGATAAACTGAATCTATATACTAAACATGCATATCTGATGAATGGATATATGACTGAACTGGCTCATAAATGTATAATTGAATATGCAATGGGAACTGATACCATGTTTGTAACTGAAATCTGAACATGAAACTGATTAAGCTTAAGGAAACTATTACCTTGAGCTAAGTCAGGATTAGCGGAGAATAGATTAGGATACTTAGTTCACATATCTGCTTCACCCTACTACTAAGGCCTCACCCACTTCAAACCAAGCAATGGGAGATCTATACCTCCTCCCATATAGCGCCTTAAATGGAGTCATCTGAATACTGGAGTGATAGTTGTTGTTATATGAAAACTCAATCAAAGGCAAGTGGTCAACCCAACTACCTTTAAAGTCTACTGCATATACTCGCAGCATATCTTTCAAGATCTGAATGGTCCTTTCTTCTTGACCATCTGTCTGAGGATGAAAGGATGTACTGAGATGAACTTGGGTACTGAGACCCTTTTAGAATGCTTTCCAAAAATAAAAGGTGAACTAGGTACCTCTATCTGAGATAATGGATAATGGAGCACCATGCAATCTAACCAACACCCTGACATAGAGTTTGGCGTAATCCTCAGCTGAATAGGAGGTATGGACTGGAAGGAAATGAGCTGATTTGGTCAACCTATCTATAATGAACCAAACTGAATCATGCTGATAACAAGTATGAGAAAAGCCCATCACGAAGTCCATGCTCACTTCTTCCCATTTCTAGGTGGGAATACTGAACTTCTGGATGGACCCACTAGGCTTCTGATGCTCAATTTTAACCTGCTGATATGTTGAGCACTTAGCCACTAACTCTGCAATGTCTCTTTTAATCCTACTTCACCAATAGATCTCCCATAAATCACGGTACATCTTCTTGGCCCTTGGATGAATAAAGTAACGTGCACCATGCACTTCTGCGAGAATTCGTTACCTCAAGTCATCTACACCTGGCACACACAGACGACCTTGGCAATGCAACATACCATCTCTCCTTGGGAGAAAGCCTCTACCTTCTAATTTCTAACTGATTCCTTCAATGGACTAGACTGGTATCCCTATCCTACTTTTCCTTTACTTCCTAAACTAGGGATGATTCTTAGCTACTCTACACCTACATACTTACTTCTGCTGAATCGACTAGGCGAACACCTACTCAGGTTAGCTGATGAACCTCCTGGGCTAACTTCTTCTAACTGTTCTCAACATGGGAAACACTACCCATAGACATTCTACTGAGAGCATCTGCCACTACATTGACCTTGCCCGAATAATACAAAACACTCATGTCATAGTCTTTCAACAATTCCATCCACCTTCTTGATGGAGGTTGAGGTCTTTCTGAGAGAACACATACTGCAGGCTCTTATGATCAGTGAACACATCAATGTACACACCATACAAGTAATGCCTCTAAATTTTTAAGGAAAAAAATACTGCTGCTAACTCAAGATCATGAGTACGATAGTTCTTCTCATGGGGCTTAAGTTGTCCAGAGGCATAGCTATGAACTTACCTCTCTGCATCAAAACACAACCCAATTCGACTCTGGAAGCATCACAACAAAACTATTTGAATGATCTGGTAGGGTCAAAATAGGAGCTTTAATGAGTCGAGTCTTCAACTCCTAAAAACTCTTCTCACAAGGATCTGACCACTGGAACTTGACTTTCTTTTAAGTAAATCTGGACATAGGGGATGCGATAGAAAAAAGTACCTTAATAAACCATTGATAATAGCCAGCCAAACCCAAGAAACTCCTGATATCTAATAGAGAGATGGGCTTGGGCCAGTTTCTCACTACTTTGATCTTTTGGGGATCAACTCTAATGCCATCACTGGAAATTATATGGCCAAGGAATGCTACTGACTTTATCCAAAAATCATACTTACTGAATTTGATGAATAACTGATGGTTTTTAAAAGTCTGCAATACTATTCTGAGATAGTCTACATAATCGTGTTCACTACGGGAGCAAACAAGAATGTCATTTATTAAGACTATGATGATCATGTCCAAGTACAGCTTAAACACATGGTTCATCAAGTCCATGAAGGCTGCTGGGGAATTAGTAAGACCAAAGTACATGACTAAAAATTCAAAGTGACCGTACTGAGTTCAGAAAGATGTTTTTGGGATGTCACATTCTCTAACTCTGAGCTGATGATAGCCTGATCTGAGGTCTATCTTAGAGAAATAACTGGAACCCTGAATTTGGTCAAAAAAGTCATCGATTCTAGGGAGTGGATACTTGTTCTTAACTGTAACTTTGTTTAACTAACGGTAATCAATGCACATTCTGAGAGAACCATCTTTCTTTTGCACGAATAACACTGGTGTGCCCTATGGGAACACACTGTGTCTGATGAATCCCTTATCTAAGAAATACTTTAACTGTTTATTTAATTTTCTTAGTTCTGCTAGAGCAATCCTGTATGACGGGATAGAGATGGGTTGATTATCTGGGAGAAGATCAATTCCAAAATCAATTTTCCTTTTGGGAGGAACTCTAAGAAGATCTTTGGAAAACACATCTGGGAATTCACATACTACTGATACTGATTCAAGAGTAGGAGTTTTTGAACTAGAGTTCTAGAATTGAATGAGATAGAAGACACATCTCTTAGATATCATCTTTCTAGCCTGAAGGTAAGAAATAAGCTGACCCCTAAGTGCTGAAGTACTACCTTTCCACTCTATGAAGGGTTCATTCAGAAACTGAAATTGGACAACTCTATTTCTGCAGTTGACTGAGGCATAGTAGGAATGAAGCCAATACATGCCAAGAATGACATCGAAATCAGTCATCTCTAATTCGACTAAATTTGCTAAAGTGCTTTCCTGAAATATCATAATCGGATAGTTCCTGTATACCTGTTGAGCTATGATAGATTTACCTACTGGGGTAGAAACTGAGAAGAGCTCTTCTAGAATTTTAGGACTGACTCTGAAATCAACTTTTATATTTGGAGTAATGAAATACAAGGAAGCTCCTAGATCTAGCAAAGCATAAACATGCATATGAAAAACTTGTAACGTACCAGTGACCATATCAGGATAAATTTCCTGATCTTATCGGGACTAAATAGCATAGAGTCTATTTGGGTGCTTCCAACTGGTGGCACTTGAAGAGGCACCCTGCTAATTCGAGCAATTAGAATTAGCTGGGAGATGGTTATATTGACTCAGCAAACCAACCTGAGGACACTGTCTGACTCTGTACCCTTGTTTTCCACATCCAAAATATATATCGCTACTATCTCTGCAGATACCCTGGTGGTTTCTACTATACTTCTAGCAAAGAGGATTGGTTTGGGGATTGCTAACACTGCCTTGGGGTTTAGGGCCTGGTGCCCTATCTCGGTTACCATCTCTAAATTTTGGCACCAGAGTACTGGCTGAGAAAGGAGTTGGAAAAAAGTATTTCAGGCGAAACTGAGAACGATGCGCACCCTCTGACTTAGGCTGAGCGAAATTGAAACTACCTGTTCTCGCTCACTTATTCTCTCCTTTCTTCTCTTTATTCTTATCCTTATCTATATTATGAGCATAGACCATGAGCCTGGCTATGTCCATCTCCTTAATAAGATTACGGTCTTACACTTCTTGACCATACTACTGGACACTCCTTACACAAACTTACTCATTTTTGCTCTGCTATCTGCTATAATATATGGGGCATATCTGGCTAACTGAGTAAACTCGAGAGAATACTCTTGCACTATCATATTGCGCTGATTCAAGTTTATAAACTCCAAAACCTTTGCTTCCCTCAACTCTACCGAGAAGAACCTATCCAGAAAAGCAACTGCAAACTCTTTTCATTCTATAGACCCTATATCTGCGGCCCTCTCTATCTTCCACTATTTGAACCATGAGTGATCAACATCCTATAACTGATATCTGTCTAACTCAGTGCTCTTAACATCAGTCACCCCCATGATATTGGTAACCTTATGCACCTAATTAAGATATTCTTGAGGGTCCTCATTTGATTTAGACCCGATAAATGATGGAGGGTTCATTTGGGTGAATTCAGGAATCCTAGAAGTAGCAGTATTGGCCACTGGGTTGGCTGAGACCACAGCTGGATATTTATTTTGGGCTATCCCAGAATGAACTAGGGTGGTGAAGGATGCTCTAAACTTCACGTGGAAGATATGCTCGCCCAAAGGATCTGGATGGATGGGTTGAGAGGCTGACTGATCTCCTGTTCCTCTTCCCTAAGTCCTCTTTGGAGGCATAATTTGTAAACAAAAGATAAACCATGATTAGATAGAGAGTGTAACTGGAGCTCATGCTCACTTGCACGACATGAATACTGAAAGAATTGAAACTTTTCATAAAACATCTCGTATCATCTTGTCCATAAGTGTGGCGAGCAACATACCCATGCATAAGACTCTACTAGATGTGGCTTTCAGACTTTCTAGGACTCTATTGAACCTTAGGCTCTGATATCAAGTTTGTAATGCCTTGAGTCTGTACCCCAAATGCTACAGATACTCATAATTCCAAAGGACCACAAGCAAACCCATGACTGGTACCTACTGCAATAACTGAGTAATAAATACTGTAATTATGCAGAAATAGGGAAAATATATGCCATAAGTTACAAATCTATAAATAAATCTAAATGCGGTGTCAAAATACCAAACTAAATATAAGTACTGAAAATACTCTAGTCTAGAAAAGCCTTTAACTATCTGAACAGTTGAGTTGATGGGACAAGCCCCTAGCTAACTCCATCTACTCAAATAAAACTAAAGTACTATAAATAATAAGCATGTCCTCGAACTATGAGGACTCACCACTACTCTGAAAGCTAAGAATCTGGACTGCTAAGGGTGCTCTGGAGCCTGTCTGTGCATCTGAACCTATGATATAAGATATCATAGCATAAAGAAAAGCATGTGTTAGTAATTTGAATATACTGGTATGCTTGGTGAGGTAGGTTGATATGCACAGGTTCATATGCATGAACAATAATAACTGAATAACATGAGTATGACTGAGTAAGAGTACATGTATAAACACATAAATTGTAACTGAGATTGTGCTAATACTGGGTACTGAATCGAAATACATATAATTGATATTTGGGTTTATGAATACTGTATAGATTATCTGAATGACTGTATCTGATAGTTTTGAGTACTGTGGAACCATACTGAGTTTCGTACAGAGCTAAGTGACCATTTCTGATAGTCCTAAATTTGTAGAACTGCACTAAGTTTTATTCTGAGACTGAAACTGGAACAGAGATTATAGGAGGTAATCATCTAACTGACATTCCCCTTCCCTAACTAATTTGGGGTCTAACCTATAACCTAGTTAACCCTCTCTGATAGGAAGCTCTTACGTCAACCCTCGCTGGCAGGATAACTCGGATGAGAAGTATCAACCCTCATAATTTCTGGCAGGAAGATACCTCAACCTACACTGGCTATGTGGTTCTGTAATGCAGATATTGCTACTAAGGGTCAAACCCTCTACTGGCAGGAATGCCCTCATCCCTGAGTTAAATCGGTGTTGAATCCTACTCTCAACTGAATAGACACTGAACTGATTTCTAATCTGTACTAGGCTAGACTGAATGGTTATTGAGATTACTGTTTAGCTAAACTTAACTTAGTTCACTGAGTTCCATTGACTGATGGAATACTACTAGATTCTGTTAACTGATAGAGTTTATTGAGGTCTGAACTAAATACTGAGTTTGACTAAACTACTACTGATCTACTAAGTTTTTCCTGAGTTCTGTAACTGACTGAGAGTACTACTGATTGTGACGTGACTGCTACTATTCTATGACTAACCATGGCTCTAGGTAATCAGCTAAATTATC
>NC_061115.1:51002162-51051595 GCF_002878395.1 Capsicum annuum
GGTACTTAGCTAAAATATTCTAAGTCTGGGACCCCTTGACAAGCCTAAACTAGGATTTTGCAGGGTCTTACACCATCAAACACACTAATTTCACCTCCAAACCAATATTGGCCGGCTCTATCGAACTGTATCCACCAATCAACCCGTCGACTAATTCTCTCACCAGTCATAAAATATTACTAAGCGTTTACCCAATTCAAGAAAACCAATACCAAAGATCTGAGTATGTTGTCGAAGGGTGAAAAATAAAACTTGGATCAAAGTTTTGGAGAATTAGATCTTGTTTGAGTGTTCAGATTAGGGTCTCTTGTTGAGGTTTATATCAATACTTTGGTACGAGTTACTAATTGGGACAAATTCTTTCATATTTAAGCTTCTACATCGATTTTGGAATATTCATCTTTAATAGAAAAGCTTTGAGGTTCAATTTATATTCTCTCATTCTTACTAATAACTTAATTATGTTGGATTGTTAATGTTTAGCTCAATGTTCATCATTCTTGGTTGTTCGATGGACTTGTTAATGGCTACTTAGAAGATTATTTATGTATGTTCTTTGTATTCCTAAACTTGCTAATTGAGAAGAGTAAATCGATTTTTGATAGAACAAAAAATTAATAATTATTATGCGATTGGGGAGAAAAACTGAAAATTGATAAGTTCATTAATCTATGGTTGCTAATAATTCAAATTTTTTGTCACTTGGTAGCATCTTGTCCAAGACGATAAATGGAAAATGAAAATTTAGGAGCATTTTAATTTTTTGTGTTTATTCATTTCTTGGTTAGTTTGATTTGTTTCCTTCGGTTCAAACATGTTCATTTTATCAAAAAATGTCCTGAAGTATCTTATACCCAGAGGTCATTTGAGAGAAGATTCAGAATGTCGAGTGAAGCATAGACTAGGCTAAGTTAGGATATCATAGTTTTATTTTCATATTTTTTTATCTTGAACTTTATAATCGGACTGAACATTATTCTTTGTTTCTATTCATTTTTATGTGTTTTTTGTTCTTTGTGTGATCTATTAATTTGTTTTGTCTATTTAGCCAATACAAATCAATGAATCCACCATGCTAAAACCACAAAATTGAGGGGTGCATCACATCTTCTCCCTTATCAGCAGAATTCCTTAACCAAAATCTATGTTCGTAGATCAATTTTAAGAGTCATATTTTGAAAAAGAATTTTCTAGGTGACTTTACACGCCAAAACTCAATGTCAAGTGCCAATTCTGATTTTTAATCTAAATTCCTTTTGAAACATTTCTAGTCACTTTCTGATTTGAAAACCATTTTTGAACTAAAAAGGGGGTTTGACAACTACAACTTTACTGCTTACCATCTTGAAGTTCAAAAATTTTACAATAATGAATATCTTTATTTCGGCATCCTCTGTTTTGTAGTTCTTTTATAAATCACCCAGAGTTCCTTAGCGGTCTTCATGTTGCTAAACAGATTGTACAGATCATATTGTAGTTTAGTCAGGATGTAATTCTTACATAAAAATCTAATTGCTTCCAAGCTTCAGTTGCTAAGAAACATTCTTTTTTAGAGTTTCTTCTACAAATTCAGGAATGCTTTTCGTGATGAATGTAGTCTTAAGGTAGTCAAATAGAAGAACATCTTCTGCTGTCATCTTTTGAAATCAACACTAGAAAATTTATTTTTCCATTGGTACCATGGTAGGAGCAACATTCGAATGACTCGAAGTAGCAATATTAGTTGCTGCAACATTCGTTATTCTATCATTGATTTAATTTTTAGTAGTCATTTTACTTTCACAAATAGACAACCAAGTTAGTATCACAAATACTAATAATAAAGTATTAAACTTTAAACAAGTTATTTCTAATTTAAGGATGAAGTTTTATGTTCTTCTCATCACCAATCAAATGAACTTTGAGTTGTGATGAAGTTTTTATATCTTCAAATCACTATCAAGTTCAAACAAAATAGAAACCAAAAGGTTTTAATCTCCAGAAACTAAAATACATATATATAAATTCCTTAAGATATTTTTTTTTGCATACAATTTGTATTTACAATATAAACTTCAACAACAAGTTCAAGAACAATAAACAACTTTAAAAATTATTTTATGAAAAAATAAAAAAAATCATAAGAAAAAATGAAGAAAGAAAGAATCAAATCCACGGAATTCATGGTGTGTCCTTGAGGAATTTATTTCCCTCAATTATTTGAGGGTAATGGAATATATCCTCCCAAGATAAAATAATTCACTTCAGCAAATAGTGGTACCTCAAATTTACTGACTACAAACCCACTGAATGATTTGTAAATCACACTTGAGTTTTTCAAGAAGAGAATATTTTTATTTCAAAATTTTGTATCTTTACCTAAAGAAAAATCAGGTATTTATAGACAAAAGGTGATGCAGTAGAAAAAAAACAACGATTCATGAACGATCACGCTGTTTCGAAGTGTCGCCAACTTTCAAACCCAATCTGCGATTGCAGATGGGCCACATACGGGTGCAAGTCAACCGTTGCACAAAATAGCATGTTTTGGCTTACGCTGAAATTTGCGTCCGTAGATGACCAAGTGTGCATGCAGAGTCACATTCCTTCAAGGTGCATTGTGGCATGCGTCTACATCTACTTGTGTGCATTCGCAAATACAGAATGCTTGTCTTCTTCATACCTTACTATATTCATGAAGGAATGATTATTAATTTAAGCACAAAAAGTTTTCTTTTTTCACCACTGTGGAAGAAACACTCTTCTATAAAATGAACTCAGATTACGAAGGGAGTAGTACATGTGTTTATGCTATAACTCCAAGGACAAGATAGAGTTGTGGGACTTTTTAAGAAACAAGAATCAAAATACAGTGTCATGGTTAGCATTGGGGTACTTCAACCTAATGTTAAATATTAAGAGTAGAATGGAGGCATAACCTGCTATTAATCTGCTATAGCACGTTATCAACTTTATCCTAAATATTAATTTGATTTGTTCATTGTTATTTATCTACTATAATAAAAATAGATGTTCATCAATACTTGTCCAGTTTAAAAAATCAATGGATAATTTACTCATTTCTATTCATTATATCTTTAACATTAAATATGATTCATTATCCAAAACATTTATCAAAACATTAAATTTATTATATTCAAAGGGTTATTGAATAAAATTACCCCATCATTTACTATTTCTTAACTTAAATGCCAACTCAATAGTGGACAACTATTGATAATAGATGAAGGAAATAACTTTTTCTTTCTCAAATTTAGGCACTGATTTATCTTTAGCTCTCCAATTCCCTTCCCTATAAATCCGTTGTCTTCACAATTAGTTGATCAACCTCTGCAACTAACTGTGTGGTCCTCGTGGATCATGTTTTATAAGTAAGATATTTATAATAGCTTTCCATACAACTAATTGAACGAGAACGAAACTTTACTTTTTACCGGAAACAAGGTCATTGCCATCAAAAGACTTTAGCTGGCTAGGAAAATAGGTGCTGTTGGCATACCATTTTGGAAGTGAGAATGACTTTGGTTGGCTAAGAAAAAAGGTGTTTGATGGCATACCATTTCTGAATTTGCGAAAGACTTTGCTTGGCTAGGAAAAAAGATAATTGTGGGCATACCATTTATGGATGTGAGAAAGATATTTGTGGGCATACCATTTATGGTGTAAAAGGCAAGTTGATTGTTTTAAGAGAAGTGAAGTGTGGAAAACATTTAGTTCATGACATACGTTACACAAATACTCATCATATATCCACTATATATACGCCCTTCATCATACATCCAACATACGCCTAGTAAGGCCTAACGCTAAGATTCACCATGAAGATGAAACCGTAAAGGTTGACTTGACTTGTAGTTGAATATAACGGTGATAATACAACTTTTCTACACTACGATTTAAATTTTTTTAATCCGTTGCGACATCTACCCAAACCACATTGGCAGACTATATACAATGCTAAGTCCCAATTAACATATTAAAATCACCAGATCTGTGGAAAGGGGAGTTAACCAAACATCAAATTATTTTGTCAAATTCTAGAAACCACAACATAAAAACAACGCCACGCATAAAAAAAAAAACTAAACTTAGAACCACAAGAAGTTACACAAGACTTGATACCATTAGTAGGGGTGTGGATAACTAACTTGTAAAGATAAAAAGTAAAATAGATCTATTATATATAATGAATATATTTTTTTTTGTGATATTATTTCATCTATATTTTCTCTCCAGTATTTTAAATATTTGTAGTCTATCATTTTATCCTGTAGTAATTGAAGAGTTACAGATTTCTGTATAATAATTTATCCTAATTGTACTGTAATGTATATCTAATTCTAGATTTTCAATGTTATTTATTATCTTGTGTTGTTCTTCTCGTAGCGAGTTTTTTAAATTATATAAACTATCACATGTACTTTTTCCTAAATTTTCTAAGGTTTCTTCTATCCATATTAATTTTTCTTTTAGATTCTCCATTATTTCTCTAATTCGGTTTCTATAATTAATTTATTTATTTAGTTTATCTTGATTTTCTCTAGTTTTTCTAATATATTCTAACATCTCTTAATCTGAATAATATCCATCTGGGTAATTATCCAGGTATAACTGTGCTATCCAATTTCATAGTCTAATACTTTTTCTAATATTATTTTCTTAATATCTATAATTTCTATATCTCTAAGTATATATAAGATTAAGACTTTAAGATTCTCTATCATTTAAAATTGACTAAATATTTTATTATAATTTTTTGTAGTTGTTTGTTTTAGTCTTAGTAGTTCTTGCATATTTTCATTAAGAAATTCTATATATTTTATATCTTTAGTTTCCATGTATTTGTCTAAATTTACTTTCATCTGTTTTTCTATTAACTGTATGTTTCTCATATCTTTTTCCAAAAATTCTAGATATATGTAATTTATTCTATTCATATAATATCTACCAAATGTTTTTTCTAATATGATTTTTCTTATATCTACTACTTTTATATCCTTAAGTACATACAAAATAAGTATTTTAAATTTGTCTACCATTACATCAGATAAATAATTATTCATTTTCATAAAATTGCTATTTTCAAAATATTCCCTTCAATCATGTACATAACAAAATATGGTCATCTTAGATTACTATATACTAGATTATTCTTAAATAACATGTTCTTCGGTCACTATTAGCATGGTAATTTAGATATTTTTTTCCCCTTAAACAGCGCCTCTACTATGGTTACTCCCCACCACAGCTTCTTGCCTCATTGGTTTGACCTTTAGGATGGCATAGTTCTTGTGGATTTTTCTCCGTTTCCACTTTACTAATAAACTTCTTAACATATAATTCTACTATAAAGTAACTAACATGAATTTATTTTATCATACCATGATTGTTGGAAATTATGAATTTAGTTATTCATAATCATAAATAAATATACCTTTTCGGGTAGGTTTGATATTTCTAAGGTTTGCTCCTCCATAGCTTTTTCTATTGAAATAAATCTATTTTTTAATAACTAAGCAAAATATTTATTGCGGATAGGAGAGAGTATTTGTGCTTCAACACATGAAGGCTTGCTTTGCAATGCCTTCGGTTCATCTTATTTATAGACTGAATCTTTACAAGAGTATTCACATTTCTTTCACCTTTCTAAAATTAGTCTACCAAAAAGTCTCCTAATGAGACAAAAATTATTAATGCCTAAAATAATAGTCAAAAAGTCTAAAAAGTCTAAAAAAGTCTAGAACCTAAAATTTTAACCTATACAAAATTTTTCAATACTTTACGTAAAATAAATTGTGAAAGTTTACATGTTTCTTTCACAATTTAATAGCTTGTCTTCTATTATTATTCCGTTGATATCTTCTCGTTATCGTATCTGCTGCTTTTCCATATCTCCATTATTGCTTCTTATCTTGTATCTTCCAGCTGGCGTTCTTATCTACTTGGTTGGTTTTTCTTCTATTCTAGCTTAACTTCTGGGATATCATTATCTCCTCCATTACATTTTGAACATTTATGATCTGGATATTTATGTCCAATTATCTTGCAATATCTGGTTAATAATTCTTCTGAAATAAATTTTTCTCTGATAGCTCTGGCGATAGGTTCTGTCTCTGGCTTAAGTAACGTCAGAATCCATTGCCTAATAGTTTCCATATTTGTTTCTCGTAATTCCTTTGAATTTGAATATATTAGTACATGATTTCTTGAATAATAACTCCATATGGGATTTTGGTTGCAGTATGTGTTCGCTAGCTCTTGCAAAATTGTAGATAGTTCGATAATCCTCTTATTCGCATAAAAATTTGGTATCTCAATTCTAGGTATTTCTGGTTGTGGAATAATATCTTGTGGTATAATCATGTCTTGTGTCATTCCTATATTTACAACTTGTATGGGTTTTTTAACTTCATCATATAATATCTCTGCTGGTGCCGTGTAAATTTTTATAAAAAATAGGGTACCTTTGGTTATTCTTTTAAAAATAATAAATGCTTCATATATTTTCGGTATGGTGGATATCTCATTTTCGTCAGAGGTATATACAGTACTGAGTAGTCCATATTCATAGCAAGTTTTAACTAGAATTGGTTTGGTTTTAGGTAAAGCAATTAGCTTATTATACCCAGTCAATCTCTGGGTTATATAGTTTGTATCTGGTTCTTGGATGTTTATAGCTCTGGGGTTGGTAGTTAAAAAGGTTTGTACATTGTAGATATTTTCTATATATGTGGGTATAATTTATCTAAAAATGGCATTCCTGAAAGTATATCTTTTGATGTTAGTTCATAATTATAAATTTCTTCTATTGTTAATATCTTATCTCATACTTGTATTTTTACATTCCTAGCTTTATAAGTAATTAAGCTTCCTTCATTATTAAATCCTTTAACTATAATTGGTGTTTTTAATTTATCCCATTTGCTTTCTGGTAAGCAATTATATCTTCATAGATTAGCTTCTGCTCCTATATCTATCATAGGCGTATAATATCTACTGTAATAACCTTCTACTACTATCTTCATTAATACATATATTTTCATTTTATGTTAAGGTTCTTCTTAAGAATAATTTCTCTCTGTTAGATATTAAGGTTAATTGTGTATGTTCTATATTATATGGTTTTACTTGTTCTAGCCATTTTATTCCTAATATTATATCTGTTTTTTGCATTTCTTCCTTTACTTTAAATTCTATTTTTATTTTTCTAATTCCTATTATTATTATTTTTTCGTCTATATTTTTACTATTTATTAAACTTCTTGGTAGATCTGGGCATATATCATTATCAGTTTTTATTTCTTCATTTTTTATTAGATATTTTGCTATATAATTTTCTTCTTGTCCTGTATTTAAGAGTATTAAATATTCTTTTTCATTCACCTTTCCTGTTATGTAATATTGGTTTAAATTATTTGTTGAATTTATTTCATAACTTGTTCTTTTTGATGAGCTTGATGATTCTGGTTTTTCATCAGCTATTCTTTTCGTTGTACTTATTCTATCATTTATTATTTCTAAATTTTCTTCTATATCTATCTCTCTATAGCTATAATCATTATAATTTATTGTTTTTACAATTTGTTCGAATGGACTTTCTATTTGTATTTTGTTAATCTTATTTTTTCCTGTTATTTTATATTTTGTTGTTAATACATATAAATTTTTGCATCTTGCTGTAAATATTTTACTTTCTGGGGTTAATTCTATTCCTGATATTTTCCAATATAATACTAATGATTTATCTATATTTTTATTTGTTACCGCTACAGAATAATTTACACTTATTATAAATTTAAATTTTTGGTATATTAAATTTCTTTTTATGGAAGTTACTATGCTTTTTTCTATAGGTTTTATAATTCTATCATCTGCTAAATATAATTCTATTGGTGTATCTATTCCTTCTCTAAAACATGTTTTTATTAATATCTCTGTACCTCCAAGGTGTACATATTTTATTGGGTCTCCTCTACTTTTTATATCGTTTTTCTCCTTATTAATTATTCTTTTTGTTACTAGTGGTATACTAGATTTACCTTTTGCATATCTACAGTCTATTACATATTCATTTTGGCATACTACATAATATTCTTCTTTTTTCCTAGTAAACATATTTTTTATTGTTTGTATTTTAAATATTTTTTCTACACTTAAGTCTAATTCTTTTCCTTTTATTTCATCAAATATGTTAATGTCAAATATTATTTTTGTTTTGTTCCTTCATCATTTAAATATTCTTCCTTTGTTATTATGTTTATATTTTTTTCAGTCATTTGATTCATCTATTTCACTATCTATTTCATTATCTGTTTCATTTTCTGAAATTTCATACATACTATCCTCACTTTCTAATTCATAATCTATATAATCTATCTGCATATATTCTGTATTTTCTATTTTTATTTCTGATATTTGTTTATTTTTTGGATTTTTAGGTAATTTACAATCTCTAGCTAAATGTCCTAATTTTCCACAATTATAACAAGTGCATTCTTTTATCGATTTCTTTTTTCTATATGGTCTTTTATATTTATAATTTTTTACATAATATCTTTTTCTTGGTTTCTTGTATTTATATTTTGCTTTTTTATATTTCTTATATTTCTTATGTCTTTTTCTTTTCTTGTAATATCTTTCTTCATATCCGAATTGGGGTACTATTTTATTTTTTCAACATGCTAAATTTTTTATCAATGTTTTTTCCATTTTTAATTCTTCTCTATATTTTTCACATAAGTTTCTATACTATTGTTGTAAAAATTTTATTCTTGCTCCTAGAGTATCTACTATTTTTGTTTCTTCCCAACTCTTTATTATCTTTGAACTAAATGGTTCGGGTAATTTATTAAAATATAATTTTCTTATTTCTTTACTTTCTTCTATATTATATGCTCCTTTAAAATAATATTCTTTAAATGCGCAAGTATATTCATCTATATAACACATATTACATATTGCTAATTTTAACATTAAATTCCTATTTGTATCTTTTTCTTCATTTTGTTCTTCTTCTATTGTTGTCATACTACCAAATTCATCTTTTATAACTGTTTCATATTTTTTTAATAATTCTATAGGTGTTAATTTAGTTGTTGTTGATGATGTTCCTTCTATAGGTTTATTAGTTCTTAATACTTTCTTGCTATTTTTAGTTAAATTTGAAAACCATAATTTCAATGTTCCTATTAGTGTTCTTTCTATATATTCTGGTGCATCTATTATGTTTATATTATTATCTAATAATTGTTTTGTCATATATCCTATCCATAATTGTATTATTTTTTCTGTATCGATTACACAGTCTAAGTCTAAAAAGTTATAATTTTTATTAACTATTTGTTTTGGTGTTCATTTGTCATATTCGTTCTTTAGATTATATCTTTTAAACTTATTCTTATAATATGTAGGTTTTCTTATTTCTGATGTTCTAGGTATTATATTTTCATCTTCTTTTTATCAAGAGTATTTATTTCTGTGTTGATATTTTCTAAGTTTTCTTCATTAATTTCTTCTTGATTTTCATTGATTTCTAAATTTTTTGTATTTGTTAATATTTCTGTATATGTTTACTATCTTCTGAATCATAATTATCTGTCTCTTCAACATCTATATTATTTATTTCTAATTCCTTGTTTTTTTTATTTCTTTATTGTTTATTTCTAATTTTTCTTTAAATTGATTTATCTCGTTTAGTAATTTTTGTTCTTTATCTTTTTCTTCCTTTTCTTTTTGTCTTTGTTCATACAAATTTTTTAACATTTGTAGTTCTTTTTCTAATTCAGCAATCCTACTATTTTTAGTTTCTTCTATTTTTCGTATTTCTTCTGTAGTTTGTTGTTTTATTTTTTCTATTTTCTTTTTCCTATCTATTTCTTCATTTTCTCTTTCTATTCTTACCATAGCTGTCAATTTATCTTCTAATTTTAATTCTTCTTTTTCTAACATTAAATATAAATGTTCACCTATTTTCTTATATCTTCTTCCTAGATTAGAAAATACTATTTTTATTTTTAATCATTCGTGATTTTCATATATTTTTTCATCTATTATAAGTTCTTCTTTGTTCATTTTATTGTGAATAGTTCATGTTGATATATATATATATATATATATATATATATTCTAAACTATCTATTTGTGATTCTAATTTTTATATTTCATCTTTTTGTGTATTTATTGAGTTTTCACTAACTCCGGTAAATATATTATAATGTAGTCTTTCTATTCTTATTTTTAATTCTTTACGTTTTTCAGAAATAATTTGTTTTAGTTCTTTGTATTTTTGTATTTTATTCATTTAAACCATATTTATAATATTTTGGTGGATATCTAAAGCTGATTTTATCATAATTAGGTGGTATGTGTCTCATTCTTCTAGATTTTAAATGGATTATTAATTTTGCTTCAATACTATATATTAAGGTAATTAGGTAGGCTAATCTTTGTGGGTTTTCTTTTGTTTTATTTAGACATATATATTCTGAATAATTACTAATTAAAGATTCTTTAATTTTTCTAAAAGCTTCTCTGTTTTTAAATGGTCTTCTCATAATTAATTCAATCCAATATAAATTCAAACATATATGTTACTGCTGTATTTTTTAAATAATTGGGCTCTGATACCATTAGTAGGGGGCTTTGACACAAATTACAAAATCTGTAATTCTTACTGTGAGCCTCCGTTAAATATTTTTTATTAAATTTAATAACTATAGTTTAGTAAACATCTCACGAAGACAATGCTCAATTTTTTAATAAATTTTTAAAATTAAAACTTTTCAATTAATACTTAAGAAACCCTTTTAAAACTACTACCAAAGATAGGGGAACATATTTTATATTAGTTTTGCAAACATGCGTTGCACGTTTGTCTCCGACTATTATTCCTTGCCCTAAGCAGGACAAGAAGCAGTACGATAAATTTGATCAACATATATGCAACAGTAGCTGAATGTTGATAACCTCTAATAGTATGCGATATCTCAATAATACATGCTCTTAATTTAACAAGTACATGTAAATGTATGAACACAATTAATAACAACATACGGAACACGTATATAGTACCCAAGAAATCTACAAAAAGGGCACTATAAATTTATATTCCTCTCCTTCTCAAGTGATAAAAAATAAAATGATATGTTACAATTAATTAAAAACACATCCTAAAAAGGAAACAAAAATAAAATTATACTCCCTATTCAAAAAGAATGACTTGCTTTACTTTTTAATCTATTTTAAAAAATGACCCTTTTCTTTTTCGACAATACTTCAATTCCAAATTTTCATGTGGCATGTTTAGGATCACAAGATTTGATACATTTGACATAACTTTAATTTAAAATCAAAAAATTTAAAAGTCTTCTTTATTTTTAAAATTCTATATCAAGTCAAAATAGGTCATCTATCTATATATAATAACTGAGGCAAAACTACCACATGTCAGAACAAGAAAAAAGCGGTTTTGAATTATTAAAAAAATAAATATATTCACTAAAAATTATTTTTTAAAATAAAAAGTTAATCCCCAAAAAACTCACAAATCTATCTATATATAATAGCTGAGGCAAAACTGCCACATGTCAGAACAAGAAAAAAACAGTTTTAAATTATTAAAAAAAATATTAATTCAGTAAAAATTATTTTTTAAGAAATAAAAAGTTAATCCCCAAAAAACTCACAAATAAGATAATAACGGTATAAAAAAATGCCACATACTAATTAAGGTTATCAAAAGCTGTCACATGGGCAAGTTAAAACATATTTTTTTACCTAAAAAAAAATAAATCATGGTTTCTTACTTCTTTTTTTATATAAAAAATAGTAGACCATTAAACTTAAAAATAAATTTCATTTTAAAATTCAAATGGTTATGTTTAAAATTCACATTTGTACTATTTAATTTAATTTAATATTTATTTTTTGAATTTGAGTTAAGATAAACATGTGATTCTTAAAGATAAAGATTCAAATATTTAAAAAAAAAATAAAAAACTGCCACATGGGCAAGTTAAAACACTTTTTTTTACCTAAGAAAAATTAAATCAAGTATTTTTTTATTTCTTTTTTTTATATAAAAAAATAGTAGGCCATTAAACTTAAAAGTAAACTTAATTTTAAAATTCAAATGGTTATATTTAAAATTTACATTTATACTATTTAATTTAATGTTTATTTTTTGAATTTGAGTTAAGATAAACATGTGATTCTTTAGATAAAGTTAAAGATTCAATTTTTTAAAAATAAAAAATGCCACATGGGCAAGTTAAAACACTTTTTTTATGTAAGAAAAATTAAATCATGTTTTTTACTTCTTTTTTTTATATAAAAAATAGTAGGTCCTTAAACTTAATTTTAAAATTCAAATGGTTATATTTAAAATTGACATTGATACTACTTAATTTAATTTTATGTTTATTTTTTAAATTTGAGTTAAAATAAACATGTGATTCTTTACATTTATCTAGTGTTCATTTTTTAAATTTGAATTAAGATAAATATGTGATTCTTTACATAAAGGTAAAGATTCAAATATATTTAAAAGAAAAAAAAACTGACACATGGGCAAGTTAAAACAATTCTTTACGTAAGAAAAATTAAATCATATTTTTTTTACATTTTTTTGTTATATAAAAATTAGTAGGCCATTAAAGTGAAAAATAGTTTAATTTTAAAATTCAAATTTTTATATTTAAAATTTATATTTATACTATTTAATTTAATTTAATGTTTATTTTTAGAATTTGAGTTAATTAGATAAAAATAAATATTCAAATTTAATTATTTTTTTTTTTAAATTAGAGTAGTTGCATTGCATTCTCTATTTAAGCATCTTTTTGGGGCATTTTTCAATTAAACTCCAGTCTTTCAAATCTTAAGCAAGTCTTACGATTTTCATCCATGCCTTCTTATTTTGGTATTTTTGTTGAAACTGTCTTTTACATGGATAAACTCCCACAGTAAAAATTCTATGTATTAGGTCACGATCCAAAAACGAGGGTCATGATGACACTTGTCGCGGCGTACCTTAACAAGTAAGCCTATCACCCAAACTGATATGAAAAGAAGAAAAGACAAAAATATCCCACGATAAGGCTTCTAGAACGAAGCCGAACCATATAAGTAATCATAACAATGCGGAAATAACTTATTCAAAATATCAATCATGCCCAAAACTAGGTTTCAATAGTGTAAGAACTACTAATACAATTCAAGAGTCAAATACAATGGAAAAATAACCACAAAAGGAATAATATCTGTCTCCGAATATTAATAAAGACATAACTACTTTACAAAGATAGAGGTGAACTTCGGACGCATGAATATCCAACCGCTACCTTGGAAGCTCCAACAATCGCCTGAGTCAAGATATCTAAGGCACACTCAAGCTAGGACCTGCACCGAAAGGGCATAGTAGGAATAAGTACGGTCCACTTGTACTCAATAGGTATCATAGGCCGACCAAGCAAAGTAGTAAATAAAGAATACATAATATACACTAAGGGCACATCACCTGCAATTAGAAAATGTCCCACAACGGTAGCCCACACCGATTGCACTAATAGTTCTAATATATATCACATATATTACAACGACACGCCAAGATATAGAACATAAGTATACATTATATCACATATAAATAGAACAATAAAGAACATGTAGATACAAGATCATCAAATACAATTAAAAGAAGTTAAGACAAATACATAGATGACAAGTCAATAAGGTAATACAACACAACATAAACATAATAAAGTAAGTGGAATGTATGTGATGATGATGATGATGCACGAGATCGTTGCACAACCTTCGAGATTGTCGCACATTCCCCGTATACACCTACGGAGCTAAATATTTCCGACGTAGGACCCATGGGAGGTTCGTCAACCCATATACAATCCACATATCTCATATCTCCTTTCTGGCATATCTCTCGAAAGAGGTTTTATAATAAGGTGTTACAATATTTTTTTAAAAAAGTATTGTCAGTATTTCTCAGATGTTGCCACGGTGGTACCAATATTCATGAATGAGTATGATATGAAGATGTAATGCTCACAAACAATCACAATGAGTATTTCCGGAACCAATCACATGATATATTTCCACAGCCAACCACAATGATACATTCCCACAACCACATGAGCCAATATTCACTTATTATTTTCGTTTCATCCATGAATTTTCACATGTCTCATATGCCAATAAAGTATGAATATAATCAAAATACACCAATGGTACCATATTAAAAAATCCAATACAATTATTCACATATACTCAAGGCTATCAATATCACATAGAACCCCACACGGTCAAACATATCATATAATATCACAATTTCAAAAATTACATCATATATAGGGCTCCACACGGACACAACACATAGATAGTTATTTTTCATGATTAGTTCCCACCCATAACATGCATTTTGTATCATTATTTACTACCCAACCCAGTTTGAAAGAGTTAAGTCATAACCTACCTCGAAGCCAAAATCGGTTTGCTACGCTTGAACCCACAACCTTACATCTTACGAACAATTCCAAACTCCACTAAAAACATCAAATATAAAATCTACGTGTCAATATAAAACCAACGACACCCATATTAACTACTTTTGATTCGGGGTCAAAACGAACCCCCAAAATGAGTTTTCAAAAAAGAAGAGTAAAATTAAAACTTTACGTCAAAAACATGTTCCCCGTATTTTTAGGAACCTACATATGAAAACCCAAGTTAAATCGAGTCAAATGGGGTTCAAATCGAAGAAAAATTACTTTTGAGCTTTACCGGGTAAAATCTTTGAAATTCGGGTTAAAATCAAGAATCGAAGTTGTTTTGAAGGTTAAATTGATGAAAAACTAGTAATTATAAGATAAAATTATTATTCAAGTGAAAAAAGTGAAATTTTGGTTTAAATCATGCCTTAAGATTTTTTTGGGATTTTGAGGAATTTATCAAGAGATTACTAAGAAAAGGGATGAATTCTTACCTTAAATCTGTAGTAAAACCAAGAAATGAGTGTTAATTTAGCTTTTCAAGCTCCCACAAACTTCACCTTTAAGCTCCCAAGCTATTTAAGGTTTAACTCCCAAGAGACAAGATGAAAATGAGCAAAATAGGTAAAAAAAAAAATAATATTTACAGTGTAGATTTTTTTGCACTGCTGTCAAAAAAACTATTTTTTTGAAAAAACTTAATTAGGACTTCAACGGGGTGCTCGGGATTCGTTCAGAGTCCGATACATGCAATCGAACTATGCAACTATACTAAATTTGATGCTCCGGACGTGTTGGCAATATTAGATTTTCTAAAAAATGTCATTTTCATAATGTTGACCCCCAAAACCCAAAATTATAATTTTCCAAACCGAGGGTCGAAATGAGATTTAAAATCCATAAAATCATACCAAATATGCTAGCTCCCTAAAATTGATATTCTGGATCTGTTGGCAAAGTCGAATTTTCTATCCGAGTTCATTTCGATCAAATGTGGGTCCCACACCCATATTTTCAATTTTCCAACTTTTCGATCAATAGGTTGAAATGAGCTCGGGTATACCGGGACCCGAACCAAAGATTTACCTAGCCTAAAATTGATATTCCGGAGCTACTGGCGCAGTCCATTTGGCCATCCATCACACAGATCAAAAGATATCCACATAAGTCTAAAATAAGGCTCTCAAAGCCATAAAAAAATCACAATATTGCATAAATGATATCAAAATGCATCAAAAATTATTCCAATCACTCCCACACTCCAGAAATATCATAATGCAACTACGGAGAGGGGTAAAATAGTAAAATCATATAAAATCATAAATTTCACATATTTCATCAAATTTTTAGGTCGTTATATATTATAAGCAGCAGCAGGGGCATTGCCAACAATTGATTATTCTTTTTGTAGTATATCTTCTCTAATTTATATATCGTTTTGATTTAGATATGTTGGTGGGCAAAGGTTTGCTTCTTTTTTCTGTTTTTTCTATTTTCTGAAATTTGAAATATAATTTTGCAGAATATAATTTGCTTTCAACAAGTTTAGGAAAACCGAACTCTTTATGTTCACTACTCATGCTACATAGTATTATGTATAGAATGATAGAGTAATTTGCTATAAAAATTTATTTATAGTCAGAATAATCATTATCAACTTATCATCCATCATGTTACAATTAGGGTAATAATCTTTTTATCACGCTTGAATTATCGCACATCAAAGATCAACAACATAAGTTAGTCGTATTTCTTTTATGAAAAAAAATATCTATAAAACACTTTAAATTTTTATCAACTAGAAAAATAAGAGAAAACTTTACACTTGACATTCAAGTTGTTTGACCTGTTCATTTTTCATCTTTTGTTTCTAAAGATTCATTTTTAATGTAAAATTATTATATAGTGAATCACATATTTATTGTGTTTGTTTACGAAAATTAAATATCCGAACACGTTGATGTACAATACCACATAATTAGAATTTTGTAATGGTTATGTTGATATTAAGAGTACATTTGTGATAACTACTTTAAAGACCATTTGTGGCTTTTATGGAAATATAAATGACATTTTTTTAATAAAACATAAATATTAAACTATCAATAAATTTTAATACGCCTAAGAAGCACTTAGTTGTAATTTAATCATGGAATTAACTACCCTAAGCCTCATCCCATCTAAGTACAAATGCCACCAACAAACATAGAATAATTCCTAGCCTCTTTAGAATCTCTATATATACTTGCCTATCTTTTCTCTAATGATCATTTGTATTTTATGTTCTAAAAACTTAACATGCAAAATCTTACCAACATGCATCTCTTTGTATTCCTAGCTTGCTACATTAAATATAGCACTGCACCATAACACCGGGCAACAACTATTTAAATGTATATTAACACTTATTATGCATAGATTTAAATATTTTGCTTATTTTATTTAGAAATTATGTTCATACAAAAAATTATGAATTATTAAGATTGTTCTTTTCAATTGTGCAAAATTAAAGCACAAGTTAGTAAAAATAAAAAAGCAAATTGCAGACCTACAATTGTATCAAGTATTTCACAAGTGAACAAATATGAATGTGATAATATTAATTTGCAAATCAATTTATAATCACTATTTTAATTTTCTCAAATTTATTCTGTGTAGGTTAATATTAATATTAATCTCAACAAAAATATAAATTTAAATATTGAAGTAAATAAATTGAATTTAATTTTATAAATAAGATACAATAATCATATTATAATCGCGCATCACGCGGGAACTATACTAGTTCTTTTTAAAACGAAGGAAGTAAAAGAATTCATATGATATACGTAAGTTCTTATACAAATACATAGTCAAGCCCTCACAACTTGCAGGTATTTAATTAAATTGATACCTCAATTTTTAGTTCCATAGTCTCCATGTCATTGGCCGAGTCCGGAGCTAAAAGGAATAGTTTTTCAAGTTTCGGAGTCAAAACGGATATTTTATTTTTTATGTTTCATGTCATTGGCGGAGACCGGAGCTAAACGGGATAACTTTTCAAGTTTAGGAGTCAGAACGGATAGTCTATTTTTATGTAACAAAATGGACAGTTTGCCCAAAAATGGGCAGACTATAACTATGGCAAACGTTTGATGAAAGAAAAAAAATATTAATAGGGTTTGCCTATAAATGGGCAAACCAAATTTTCATAAATCTTTTTTTAATAGTTTGCCCATTTGTGAACAAACTACTCTTATTTGGACAAACTATGATTTTTTCACTAAGCGATTTGATTGATAATTGATTAAACATCACATTGTTAATATTCCTGAAAAGATTCTTATTTATGTGAATGTTTTGTCACTTCAATATTTTAGAAATGGTATAATTTTTTCACTAATAAATATGTGTTGTTGTTCACTCCTTTTTAACTTATTCATCTATCATATTATTCTACAAATACCGTCTCTTTTGGACTTTGAGAATTAATAATTTTGTCTTAACAATCCGAAATGTCTTTATATTCAATTGAACCGGGTGAATGTAAATGCATATTGTAAAGTGAAAAAATCAAGGACTTCAAGAAATTCCGGTCATAAGTTTTGGACTTGTACACATTCAAAGGTAAAATTTTTAAGTTGTTCAATTAAATATATGACATGACACGACCCTGGTCCTTGTCGTAATGGGCATCCTAAGTCCAACCAGGACTGGGGACTGCCCCCTGTTACCCGACCCAACCACCTATGTCCAGCCTTAGATGGGACGAATTTCGAACATATAACAAGATAGCGTTATTGTTCTCATTAAGACTCTGGAATGGGGCCACAACCATGACCGACCCAATCGAGTCCAACCGTACCGCACCAACCGCCCAACCATACCAAACCAAACCCTAGACTATAAACCAAATGGAATACTAAAAACATAATATGAAAATCAATTCCAAAATGTAATAGGATGGAATGGTGAGAAATCATGTCCGATGATGCCAGTCTCAATATAAATACCAATGTTAAGGATGACACCTCGACCGATCCCGCCCATACCAACCCCCAAAAGTATCACAAAGCCTCTATCCAAGAGAGTAAATAAATTTGGTTGGGACATGCCCCCAACCATGAACAAAACCAATATCCAATATAAAAGAAAAATGTCTAAAGAAATCCATAACATGAAATGATGCCTTCCAAAAATATGGAAGCTCACCACTTCAGTCCAAATACTAATATTAAATCTGCGTTCTAGATAGGAGGAGTAGAATGGACGGCTCCTACATAGCGTGGATATACAACCGCCAGTAGATGGGGTTAGCGAGTAACCGCTAACATGAATCTCATGATAAGGATAAAATAATGTTAGTCATTAAACCAAGAAAACCATCCATAATGCATACAACCATACATATATAAGTGTCGGGAAAGGGGACCGGGTTTAGTATGCACTTAAAAATTTTACTTGGGTTGTGTAACTTTGCCGTCCTAACCACCTACGGGCCATATGGGTTCAGCTCCCCCTGCTGAAAGGGATCTAGTGCGTGTAGCCTCACGACCAGGGAATATCCCATGGGATGACTAGTATATACCCCAATATAAAATGTGGCACTCGCATATGGTCATCAAGACCCCTCATATCAGCAAATATTAGTTTCTAATTTTGGTCCTCCCGGGCCATCACCTTCAACAACTTAGCTACACACCCCGGTTCAATTGAAATCATGTCCAAACAATTTGGATTAAGGGGACCTTAGGTGCCTTTCCAATTACCATATTAAATCCACTTGGGAGATTTCCATGTTCTCTACAAGCATAACCATTTATCCTTTTCAAACCATTTAAGCCATACATAAATACTTTGTCCAGTTTAAAACATGAAAGAGTTCTATTAAAAGAAGTCAATGCAATGAACATATCTTTATAAGCATTTTATCAAACACCTTGGGGGCATAATATAACCAAAACCAATTTCAAAGACCGTTAAGCCATTGCCATACAATTCAATTGTCCAAAACCACCATTAATGCATATAAAAGGATAATTAAAACCATAGAAAATCATAACCAAGCATTCAATATCAAAACCCCAAATAATAGTTGGAAACCATAATCATGAAATATTAAAACCATGAAATCAATCATATAAACCATTCCTTGAGTTGAAATTACAATGAGGGAAGAGAATCATGCCTTATACAGAAGAATTGATGAAAATAAATCACCAAGACAAGCCCCAAAGCAATCCATAAGATGAAACCCTAGCCTTCTTACCCCAAAAGCTCTTAAGAGAATTATGAGATGTATTGGAATAGTTTTGAAGTGTTAATGAATAGAATAATAGGGTAAATAACCTCTGTAGTGTATTAGAAGTCGTGGTTCCTATTTAGGGTAAGTAGGAAAATATCCAGAATACCCCTACTTAAATTTCTTAAAAATCTGTCACAGGGATATGACTGACCGATACGAGTCGTACCCTCCTATACGATCGATATCCACCACTTGTATCCAAGCCTGAACCCTTGGGTCAAACACTGTCCAGTATATGACTCATCCAACTAAGTCATAACCACAACATATGATCCGTACCCATAACTTATATCCCTGGTAGAATAAAATACCAAGAAAACCAAACATTGCCACCATACGAGTCCCTGCTACGACTTGTACCAAACTTTTATGACTCACACCTCTAAGTCATACCTATTCCAGTGATCAAAACCATCCCATCAACTAACACTGGTCAGCATACGATAGGACCATACCACTCATACCCCAGAATACGGCTCGTACCTATGAGTCGTATTGGGTCCAAAAAATGGATTTCCAAGAAATTTTCTAAGGGTCAAAACACAGGATGTTTCAGTCTCCCCCACTAGGAACATTTATCTCCGAATGACGGACAAGGTAGGGGAAACATATATAGAGTCATTTGCATTATCAAATATGCTTTCAATAAAGTTTGAAAACAAAGAGGCAAAGATATTAATCTTTCCTTTAACAAACTCAGAAAATAAAGATGTGTTCAAGACACATACCTTCCGCCCGAATCCCTGAAGCAGAAAACAAAAGCAGATACATGAACTTCATATCCTCTTCCGCTTCCCAAGTAGCTTCTTCCACCTTATGTTTTTGCCATAGCACCTTAACTGAAGCCACATCCTTGGTCTGCAACCGATGAACTTGCCTATCTAATATCTCAATCGGGATCTCTTCATAAGACAGAGAATCCAAAATACCCAATCCTTCCAAAAGAACAATTAAAGAAGGATCACTAAGACACTTCCTCGACATAGAAACATGAAAGACCAGATAAACCAAATTTAAGCTACATGACAACTCCAACTCATAAGCAACATTGCCAACTCTCTGCAAAATCACATAAGGAATAATAGATTGAGGACTGAGTTTCCCCTTTTTGCCAAACTGCACCACTCCCTTCATGGGAGATACCTTGATGAACACCCTATCCCTGACCTCAAACTCCAAGTCTCTATGCCTAACATTTGCATAGGATGTTGGGCGAATTTGTCTAGCTTTAAGCCTATCCCGAATCACCTTGACGTTCTACATCGCCTGATAAGCAAAATCCAGACCAAACATGTCTGCTTCTCCAAGTTCAAACCACCCAATAGGAGATCTACACCTCCTACCATACAATGCCTTAAAAGGAGCCATACTAATACTCGAATGATAGTTATTATTGTAAGCAAACTCCACAAAAGGTAGATGCTCAACCCAATTGCCACCATCGACAATCATACATGCCCGAAGCATATCTTCTAATGTGTGAATAGTTCTCTCTACTTGCCCATCCAACCGTGTATGAAAGACAGTACTCAGACTAACCTTAGTCCCCAACCCTTTTTGAAAAAACATTAGAAATGAGACATAAACCATGTACCATGATCAGAGATAATTGAAACAGGTACCCCATGCAGCTTCACAATCTCTTGAAGATACAACCGCACATAATCCTCCGGTGAAAAGGTAGTCCATACTGGCAAGAAAAGTACAAACTTGGTCATCCTATCCACTATGACCCAAATCAAATCATCCTGATTTCGAGACCAAGGAAGACCGGTAATGAAGTCCATATTGATCACTTCCTACTTCCATTCAGGTGAATTAATTTCTTGATACAACCCTCCTAGCCTTATGTGCTCAACATTAAACTGTTAACACACCATGCCCTTGGCCACGTAATCAGCCACATCCCTCTTCATTCCATTCCGCCAGTTGGTCTACTTGATATGATGATACATCTTAGTTGAGCCGGGATGAACAATATAGCGTAACTCATGTGCCTCAGACAAAACCCTTTCTTGTAGCCCATCGATATCAGGAACACACAACCTTCCTAGGTATCGTAAAGTACCATCAACACTGATATCAAACACCACAACCTTTTTTCCCACCAATGTCACTCTTGATTTTTATTAAGATAGGATCCAACACTTGTTTTTCCTTTAATCTCTGCACCAAGAGATGACTGAACCACTTCTTGCACCATCACACCACTATCCTTAGAGTCTAAGAGATGAAATCCAAGATTAGCCAAGTGGTGAGTATCCTTCACCAATTCTCGCTTGCCTTCCTCCATGTGAGCCAAACTACCCATGGATCGAATAACCTACTTAGAGCATCAGCAACCACATTAGCCTTACCTGGGTGGTAGTGAAGACTCATATCATAATCCTTGAGAAGCTCAAGCCACCTCCTCTGCCTAAGATTAAGCTCTTTTTGAGTAAATATATATTGAAGAATCTTTTGATCAGAAAAGATATCTATGTGGACACCATACAAATAATGCCTTCATATTTTCAAAGCAAACACAACCGCCAACAACTCCAAATCATGAGTAGGATAATTCCTCTTTTGTACCTTCAACTGCCTGGAAGCATAAGCAATCACTTTTTTATGCTGTATCAAAATGCAACCAAGCCCTACCCGAGATGCATCACAATAAACCACAAACCCATTATTGTCTTACGATAAGGTGAGGATTAGAGCCGAAGTCAACTTATCCTTCAAATTCTCAAAACTCCCTTCACAACAATCCGACCAAGAAAACTTAACCTTCTTCTGAGTCAACTTAGTCAAAGGAGCAACTATCAAAGAAAAGCTTTCCATAAATCGCCTATAATACCTGGCTAAATCGAAGAAGCTCTAAATATCGAGTGGAGTCGTAGGCTTAGGCCACCTCTTCACCAAAACAACCTTCTGCGGATCCACCGTGATCCCTACACTAGAAATAACATGACCCAAGAAAGTCATAGAGTTTATCTAGAACCCACACTTAGAGGACTTTGCATACAACTATTGTTCCTCTAAGGTCTGTAATACCACATGCAGGTAATTAATATGATCCACCTCACTCTTTGAATAAACCAAAATGTCATCAATAAACACAATGATGAAGAGATCCAAATACTGCATGAACACCCTATTCATCAAGTCCATAAATAGTGCCAGAGCATTAGTCAACCCAAATGACATCACCTAGAACTCAAAATGTATATATAAAGTATGAAAAACCATCTTAGGGATATCCACCTCTCTAATATTAAGTTGATGGTACCGAGACTAAAGATCTATCTTAGAGAAGAACTTGGCACCCTGTAACTGGTCAAACAAATTATCTATTTGGGGAAGAGAATGCTTGTTCTTGACCGTTACCTTGTTTAACTGCCTGTAGTCAATGCACATCCGAAGGGAACAATCCTTCTTTTGCACAAATAACACTGGTGCACCCCATGGAGAAACACTAGGATGAATAAACCCCTTACCCAGAAGATTCTTAAGTTGCTCCTTGAGTTCTCTCAACTCAACTGGAGCCATTCTATATGGAGAAATAGAAATTGGATGAGTGTCCCAAAGCAAAACAATACCAAACTCTATTCCCTATCTTGAGGAACACCAGGAAGATCATTTGGAAAGACTTCTAGAAACACATTAACCACAGGGACTGAATACAAAGAAGGACCTTTTGAGTTAGAATCTTTAACTCGAACCAAGTGATAAATATAGCCCTTAGAGATTAACCTCTGAGCTCTTAGATAAGAAATAAACCTCCCTCTAGGAGCAAAGGAACTACCTTTCTATTCTATAATCAGTTCACTAGAAAACTTAAAAATAACCCTACTAGTCCAAAAATCCATAGACGCATAACAAAAATGCAACAAACCCATACCTAAAATTACATCAAAATCTTCTATATCCAACTCAAAAAGATCCACCAAGGTCTGCTTGCCACCAAAATTTACCACACACCTCCTATAGACTCTCTTAGCAATAACTAAGTCACCTACTGGTATAGAAATAGAAAAAGAATTCGAGATAACTTTTGGATTGAAAGTAAAAAACACAACCACATATGGATTCACATAAGAAAGAGTAGAACCCGAGTCAAACAAACAATATAAGTCATGATAGAAAAGTTGTAATATACCATTAACAATATCAGGTGATGCCCCAGATTCCTATCTGGACACCAAAGCATACAACTTATTCCGACTAACACTAGAACCAAGAGCAGTAACAGAAGCAGATGTCACCCCACCAGGTGTAGAAATAGAATATGAAACCATAGGAATCTTATTCACCCCCGTAACAACCTTATTGATCGAACAATCCCTGAGTCAATGGCCTAACTAGTGACACTTCAAACACTTTTACCTTTCTTACTCGCAATAAACTCGAGGAGGACAACCATAGAATCGGCAAGGAGGATATGAAGAAACTTACTAACCTCTGCTAGCCCGAGATTGGGCAACCTATGCTCGATAATTATCACCACCTTGATAACGCATACTCTCGACTAATAAAGAGCACTAGTAGTAAAGGAGCTTGAACTCCCCCACTTCTTTTTTTGCCACTTGCCACCATCCCTACTATCCTAAGACTGAGCACCTTCCTAATCATAAGACTTACTTCTCTTTCACTGCCTGTCCCCAAACTCCGCCTGCTTATTCTTCTCATCCTCAACCTGCTGTATATGAATAGTTAACCTCAAGATATCTATATTTTTAATCAGCAAGGCATTCTTTCTCTCCAAAATCAAATCTCTATTCAACCCAAAAGTAAACTTCCTCATTTTCGACCTCATATCAACCACCAAATTAGGAGCATATGTTGATAGCTAATGGAACTTCAAAGCTTCTCTACAAATATCCTCCCCTGCCTGAGGTTCACAAACTTTTCCATATTTTTTTCCCTTAACTCTTGAGAAAATAACCAATCTAAGAAGGCATTAGAAAAGACCTCCCACAACCCTTCCTCTTTCATATTACCTTTATCCCTGTCCCACTCCTCATACTACTAATAAGAAACATCCTTAAGCTGATAATCTGTAAAGTTAACTCCCTCTACATTAGTATCCTACATCACCCAAAAAATCTTTTCCATCTTATCCAAGAAGCCCTGTAGATCCTCTTCTACCTTCACTCGGTAAAAGTTGGAGAACCCATCTTCATAAATTGACCAACCCTTATAGCCTCAATAGACAAAGCACTAGTCGCATCCCACTCAACCTAACCAGTAACCAATTGGTCAATGATATGAATAGACTGGTGAAATTTCAAGTTCATCACATTGTTATGAGGGAACTGAAGAGAACTAGCCAGAATAGGAAGAACTCCAGACGTAGGACATACCCCTTCAGCATTATCCCCAGATGGGATAGAAGAATTTCCTTGTGTTCCAGATCTAGAAGGCATGATCTGAAAGATGAACAAACAAGGATTAGAGGATAGTCTAGGACTGAGAACTCAAGTTTGAAGATAGAATACTAAGAAAGTGAAACATTCCTAAATGTCTTGTAGCCTTTATCTTATGAGTGTGGCATGCTTCACATCCCTAAAAAAGACTTTACTCGACATGGCTTTGTGGACTTCCCAGTTAACCATGAATATAGGCTCTAATACAAACTTGATACGACCCGACCCCGGGCCTTATCGTAATAGACATCCCAAGTCCAACCAGGATCGGGGACTGCCCCCTGTTACCCAACCCAACCACCTATGTCCAACCTTAGATGGGTTGAATTTTGAACATATAATAAGATAACTTTATTATTCTTATTAAGACTCTGGGACGGGGCCACAACCGTGACCAACCCAATCGAGTCCAATCGTACCGCACCAACTACCCAACCGTACCAAACCAAGCCATAGACCATAAACCAAAAGGAATACCAAAAACATAATATAAAAATTAATCCCAAAATGTCATAGGATGGAACAGTGAAAAATCATGTCCGATGATGCCAGCCTCAATATCAATACCAATGCTAAGACTGACACCTCTAATGATCCCACCTATACCAAACCCCAAAAGTACCACAAAGCCTCTATCCAAAAGAGTAAATAAATACGATTGAGATACGCCCCCAACCATGGCCAAAACCAATATCCAAAATAAATGAAAAGTGTCTAAAGAAATACATAACATAAAATTATGTCTTCTGAAAGGATGAAAGCTCTCCACTTCATCCCATATATTGATATCGAATCCACGTGCTAGATAGGAGGAGTAGAATAGATGGTTCCTTCATATTGTGGGTATAAAACCATCGGTAAACGGTGTTAGTGAGTGACCACTAGCATGAATATCATGATAAGAATAAAATAATGCAAGTCATAAAACCAGGTAAAACCATACATGATGCATACAACCATACATATATAAGTGTAGGGAAAAGGGACATGGTTTAGCATGCACTTAAAACCTTTACCTACGTTGTGTAGCTTTATCGTCCTAACCATCCACGAGCCATATGGGCTCAACTCTCCCTGCTAAAAGGCCCTAGTATGTGTAACTGCACGACTAGGGAATATCCCATGAGATGACTAATACATTGCCTAATATAAAATATGACACTCACACATTGTAAATAATACCCCTCATATCGACAAATATGAGTTTTTGGTTTTGGCCCCCTGGACCGCTACCTTCAACGGCTTATGTAACTCCCCAAAATATGGTTCCCGAGATGCCACACGATGCTTTGAACTACAAGTAGTCCTGAGCTAACCCTAGCTGCCTTCTATTAACTATGAATCTCAAAATAGTGAAAAAATGAATTTATGATACTGACAAATACAAAAAACCATCAGAAAAGTCTGAGTATATCGGAAAATATTGATCATATCAATCTAATAAAACAAATATTGAACGATCTAAATACAACATCTAAAATATAACAATGAATCTTGACAAACCTCTACTGACTGAATATAGAGAGTCACTACGACAGGCCCCAGCTGACTCAAACTGTCTGAAATAAAAAAAAGAACATTACTAATAAACTAGAAGTATGAATAAGTCCCCGAACTATAAGGACTCACCAACTGCAGGAAAGTAGATGAGATGCTCAAAAATCACTCTCATTACTGAGATTGAGCACCAGAACCTACATTATGAGATAATATAGCACATAGATGTATATGTGGATCAGTACTTTGATGATGTAGTGAGTATATGGGGGTGCATCCAATAAGTAAACAATATCATCAAAGTTTATAGAAAACATAATGCATGATAAATGTAAATGACTCACATAAGCTTGAGTAATCTGAAAACTGAAAGTCAAATCATGAATAATAAAACATGTAATCTAAATCTTGTGAGCCATTACACTTAGTTCTAAAATCTGTATTTTGTTCTTATTCTCAAACCATATAGGCTAAGTGAAAAAAGGCTCAGCTTTTATGTCTGAGAATTAAAAGCTATAATTCTGTAACTGAAATCTGAAGTAGAATAATGTCTGAATAAGTTTGTGAGCCTTTACACTTGGTTTATAAAATCTAGAAAATACTTCATCTTGGGGATTTAAAGAAATTAGTTTATCTAAAGGGTGGTTCTCTTAACTGACATAAGCCATGTAAGCTAACATGGAGTCCAACATCTCATCCTACTAAGGAAGAAAACTCTTATTGGGGAGAGGTGTCATTCTCTTGCCAAGGAGTATAATCTGAGCTAAGTGATCACATCTATAACTGTCATCCACATAGAAGTTAGAATAATCTGGTAATCTGTACTTACGTTGGCTACGTAGTTCTATGAAAGCAGGATGCACTAAACCTACACTTCCCACTCGGTGCTAAATACTACTCCCTTATTATTTACTATGCTCATTTTGTTGGAAATCCACTTTTAAAACTAGCATAAGGGTTCATCTAAAACCAAATATGAGTTTATATTTTTAAATTTGTAAATAAAGCTGATCTAAATATTCTAAAGTAGATTCCATAGCTAAACTGATGATCAAAGATCAAAGCTTTTCTGAAAATCTAAAAATAATATGTTCACAAGATGCTTAAAGCATCATCTTTCTTGAAGTAACCTTATTCAATCTTGGACTAAATAACCCATGCATAAATCTTAAGTTAAATCATAAAAATGTTCATGCTTGATAATATGATTATTGATAAATCAACTCAAAATCTGGAAATTTCAGCAATATACATGGAAACATAAACATAATCATGTATTCAACTTCAAAATCATGGAAAATCTCACAATCTTGCAAATAATGATAATGGGTATAAATCCTAACTTGAAATTCATGGAAAATCATATATAATTCAGAAAGTTTGTAATTAAAATAAAGTTTCGGGCACAAGGATGAAAGAATTATCCTTATCCAAACTCCACATACCTTGGATGATGAACTTAGATGAACAACTTACTTTTGAGACTCTATTCGTGTTCTTGAATGTAGATTGTTGAAGTTTTTGGTCTAGGAATCTCTAATCTTGAATCAATTTGGAAAAGTAATGGTGGAATCTTGGGATTTCTTGAAGATGAATGTTGAAGACTAGGGTTTTGGATGAGAGAAATTTTGATGAATAATAGCATATAATGCATCTAAGAAGCTTAAATCTTGTGTTTGGACGAATTGAGGGTTGGGTAATTTTACCAAAATACCCTTTTAAAATCTTAGATGAAACTAAAAAAATGAACAAAAATCTTGATTTGCTAGGCTACCGCAATGTGCCACTATCACTCCACGATGCGCCACCATCACGATGCCCTAAAGTTTTGTCATTTTGGACATTGGCACGACGCGCCAACATCACGTCGGGCCACTAGAAATTGATGAATGGAAAATTGGCCATCTCTGCGATGCGGTGTTATCGTAGAGACACTGGAAAAATTAAAATTCGGATTTTACACTACTCCGCGACACGCTAAGGGTCCAAATGATGGTGTTTTATGATTTAAACATAAAATAGCAATAATTTCTTACTCGGTTATCGGATTTAAGCAAAACTTATATCGTTGGAAAGCTTATTCAATTTCCTATGCCATGGAAAGTTCAAATCTAAAGAATTCCACATAAAATAAACATAAATCATTCTTAGAGCTAACCCTTGACATTTTCGGGGATGAGTTTAAGCTAGGAAAATCGTGGGGTATTACAATATCTCCCCTTTGAGAACATTCGTCCTCAAATGTAGCTAGCTAAGCTAAAGTTTCTGAGTAATCTGAGAGTATAAGATAGCATGCACAACTAAAATAAACTGAATATCTAAATCTAAATAATTCTGAGCTTCTAAGTAATTTTGTGAGTGTATGCACTTACATAAAGACGATTATATAGTTGAATCTGTGATTAGAAAAGACTGAATTAAGGAAGAGTATTACCTTCGGCTAAATTTGAGGTTGCGGTGAAGAGGTAAAGGTACTTGGTTGACATATCTGCCTCTGCTTCCCAAGTGGCGCCCTCAACCGACTTATTTCGCTAAAGAACTTTGACCAAGGAAACTTCTTTGTTCCTTAGTCTATGGATATGATAGTCTAAAATCTCAACTGGAATCTCTTCGTACGAAATTCTGTTTTGAATATCTGAGCTTTCTAAAGGAACTACAATGGTAGAGTCACCGATGCACTTCTTAAGCATAGAGACGTGGAATACAGGATGAATGGCTGAAAAATCTGCAGTCAAATCAATACCATAAGCTACTTTCCCAACACGAATCACAATTCTGAAAGGGTCAATATATTAGGGACTAAGCTTCCCCTTCTTGCCAAATCTCTTTACCCCTTTCATGGGTAAAATCTTCAAGTACACTAAATCTCAAACTTCAAACTTAAGATATCTCTTTCCCACACCCGCATACGATTTCTGATGACTTTAGGCTATTTTTAATCTTGCTCTAATCAACTTGACTTTCTCCGTGTCCTTAAACACTGCATCAAGCCCAAGCAAAGAGGCCTCACCCACTTAAAACCAACCTATGGGTGACCTACATCTCCTCCCATAGAGATCCTCAAACAGGGCCATCCGAATGCTAGAATGGTAACTGTTATTATAAGTAAACTCAATCAATGGAAAATGCTCATCCCAACTACCTTCGAAATGAAGAGCACACACCCTCAACATATCCTCTAGAGTTTGGATAGTTCTCTCAGCTTGACCATCTGTCTGAGGGTGGAAAGCTGAACTAAGGTGGACTTGGGTACCGCTATCCAAGATGATAGACAAGGAAACTCCATTCAATCTGACTAACTCTCAGATATACAGCTTAGCATAGTCTTATGCCGTATAGGGCATGTGGACTGGCAAGAAATGCACTTAGTCAATCTGTCTACAATAACCCAAATCGAATCATGATGAGGACGCGATTGGGGTAAACCAGTCATAAAATCCATATTCACCTCTTCCTACTTCTAAGTGGGAATACCAAACTCTTGTAATATACCAATAGGTCTTTGGTGCTCTATCTTAACCTATTGACAAGTTGCATACTTTGATACAAACTTTACTATATCTTTCTTCATACCACTCTACTAATAGATTTCCCGCAAATCACGGTACATCTTGGTAGCACCTGGATGAATAGAATAACGTGTACCATGCACTTTAGCCATAATTCTCTATCTCAAATCATCTATATAAGGCACACATAATTTACCCTGGTATCTCAACATGCCATCTCCTCCTTGGGAGAAAAACTCTACCTTTTAGTGTTTAACCGACTCCTTCAGTTTAACCAAACTAAGATCCATGTCTTGTTTCTCCTTCACTTCCTAAACTAGGGAAGATTCGGAACTACTCTAAACCCAAACATTCCCTTCAGCTGAATCAACAAATATAACACCCAATCTATCCAAACGATGAGCTTCTTGAGCTAACTTTTTCTTACCATTCTCCATATGAGCAACACTTCTAATAGACAACCTGCTAAGGGCGTCTGCCACTACATTGGCCTTGCCCGAATGGTACAACATACTCATGTCATAATCCTTCAACAACTCTAACCATCTTCTCAGACAGTGATTCGACTCCCTCTAAGTAAACACCTACTGCAAGATTTTGTGATATGTGAACACATCAATGTGAACACCATACAGATAATATCTCCAGATTTTTAAAGCAAATACCATAACAGCTAATTCTAGATCATGGGTTGGGTAATTCTTTTCATGAAGCTTCAACTGTTTAGAGGCATAGGCTATGGCCTTACCTCTCTGCATCAACACACAACCCAAACCAACTCTAGAGGTATCACAATATACCACAAAACCATTATTACTATCAGGTAACGTTAACACTTGGGCTGAAGTGAGTCGAGTCTTTAACTCCTGAAAACTCTTCTTACAGAAATCTGACCACAGGAACTTAACTTTATTTTGGGTTAATCCAGACATAGGAGATGCAATAGATGAGAAACCTTTAACAAAATGGTGTTAATAGCCGGCTAAACCCAAGAAACTCCTAATGTCTGATGGAGAGATAGGTCTAGCCCAATTTCTTACGATTTCTGTCTTTTGAGGATCAACGCTAATGCCATCGGTCGAAATAATATGACCGAGAAAGGCTACCAACCTTAGCCAGAATTCACACTTACTAAATTTGACAAATAATTGATGATCTCTAAGACTTTTGCAAGACAATTCTAATATGGTCTACATGGTCATCCTCACTACGGGATATATGAGGATATCATCTATGAACACTATGACAAACATATCTAGATACTACTTGAACAATTGATTCATGAGGCCCGTGAAACCTGTTGGAGCATTGGTTAGCCCAAAAGACATAACTAGAAACTCAAAATGACCATAACGGGTTCTGAAAGCTATCTTTGGAATATCACATTCCCTTACTTTAAGCTGATGATAGACAAATCTAAGGTCTATCTTTGAGAAATAACTTGCACCTTGCAATTGGTCAAACAGGTCATCAATTCTAGGAAGAGGATATTTGTTCTTGACTGTAACCTTATTCAGCTGACGATAGTCAATGCACATACGCAAAGAACCATCTTTCTTTCACACTAATAGGATGGGAGCGCCCCATGAAGAAATACTAGGCCTATCACACCTTTATCTAGAAGATCTTTGAGTTTCTCCTTCAACTCTTTAGGATCTGCAAGAGCTATATGATAAGGAGAAATAGAAATAGGCTGAATATCTAGGAGAAGGCCAATACCAAATTTTATTTCCCTATTGGGAGGTACCTTTGGGAGATTTTCTAGAAAAATATTAGGAAACTCACTGACCACTTGGACGGATTAAATTGTTGGAGTCTCAGACTTAGTGTCTTTAACTTGAACTAGATGATAAATGCAACCTTTGGATATCAACTTTCTGGCCTTAAGATAAGATATGAAATGACTCTTGGGAGACACTGAATTTCCTAATCACTCAAAGACTGGCTCATCTAGAAACTAAAAATTCAGGACTCAGGTGCGACAATCTATAGAAGCATAATAGGAATGAAGCCAATCCATACCCAGAATAAGATCAAAATCAACCATGTCTAACTCTATCAAGTCTGCTAATATGAATTTATAAAAAACAGTGATAGGACACTTTTTATAAATCTATTTGGCAACAACTGACTCACCTACTGAAGTAGACACCAAGAAAGAATCAGGGATCTTTTCAGAACTTATCTTAAAATTCATAGTAACTAATGGGGTCACATAAGAGAAACTCGACCCAGGGTCTAACAACACATAAACATCAAAATAAAAGACACAAAGTATACTGGTAACAACATTTGGAGAATCTTTCTACTCCTAGCGGGATGGTAAAGCATAGAATTGATTCTGGCGCTGACCGCCACTAGTACTGGATGAAGCACCTTAAGAAGGGGATAAGCGACCTAGAGGATCTGGTGCACTATTAGCCTAAGTCTGGGGACGTGCATCCCTATTTCCCTGTCTAGCATACAGACAATATCGAACGTTATGGACCAACTTACCACACCTAAAACAACCTTTATGACTAGCTAAAAACTCAGCAGGATGATTATTACCATACTTAGCACACTAAGGATAACTGGGCCTAACACCTACACTACTCTAAGATCTGCATATAGAAGACTTACCCCACTGTTCATGTCTATTTCTAGGTGCGAGCACACTGGATGAAGAAGGTACGGGCATAGATGAATGATTCTAAAACTGCGAATGATTTCCTCTTCCAAACCTATTCTGACCATAATCAAACTACCCTATTCTAGCTTTCTTATTTACTCTTTCTCTTTATTTTACCTTCTCTGCCTCGATATATTAAGCATGCATCATCAATCTAGGAAGGTCCAAGTCCCTGTTGAGCATACCATTCCTACACTCCTTAACCACCAACCCAGATACACCGATCACAAACTTACTCACGCTTGATCTAAAGTCAGCTATCTGATCAGGGGCATACTTAGACAGCTGGTTGAACTTGAGGCAATACTTTTTCACTGTCATAGAGCCCTGCCTCAGGTTTATAAACTCTTCTATCTTAGCTTCTCTCATCTCAAGTGGGAAGAACTTGTCTAAGAACATATCCTGTAATATTTGCTAAGTCATAGGAGTTGTATTCTCCCCTCTACTCTTCTTCCATATCACTATCCAATCATAAGAAACATCCTTCAGTCTATAGGATGATAATTCTACACTCTCTTCCTCAGAACATACATAATTCAAGTGATCTTCTTCACCTTATCTAGATAAAGTTGTGGGTCCTCACCTGCCTTCGACCCAAAGAATTCTAGTGGGTTTATTCTCATAAAGTCTTGAATTATAGTAGTGGCTAAGTCCCCGTCTTACTGAGGTAGGGATGCATCCTGACGGTTACCCTAAATATTTATTGTCACTGCTTGGGCTAGCGCCTAAATGGCAGCCCAAAACTCTGCATGTGACACATTTTCATTCAAAGGATCTGCGAGCTAAAGTGGCTGGTTATTATTTCTATGGGAATTAGCTCTGTGAGGAGGAATATTCTATCATAAAAGAGCATTATTTAATAGCAGAGAGATATAGATGTAAGCATGATGGATTATGAAAGAGGAGATGGTTTTCGAAAATGCTTCATAGCCTCTTGCTTATAGATATGGCGCACTTCACACCGATTATCAAGACTCTATATAACGTGGCTTGTCCGAATCCCTAGGACTCTCTAAACCTTAGGCTCTGATACCAAGTTTGAAATGCCATAAAATCTAGTTCTCGGGATGCCACATGGTCTCCGAACTACAAGTAGTCCTGAGCTAACCCTTGCTGCCTTCTATTAACTATGAATCTCAAAATAGGAAAAAAATAAATATATGATACTGACAAATGCTAAAAATTATCTGAAAATTCTGAGTATATCTAAAAATGTTAATCACATCAATCTAATAAAACAAATACTGAATGATCTAAATACGATATCTGAAATCTAAGACTGAATCTAGTAGTCCGACAACCCTCTACTAACTGAATCTACAGAGCTACTGGGATAGGCCCTAGCTAACTCAAATGTTTGAAATGAACAAAAGAACATCTACTAATAAACTGGAAGTATGAATAACTAAGTCCTCGAACTATGAGGACTCACTAACTGTAGGGATGTAGATGAGATGCTCAAAAATCACTCTCTCTGCTGAGACTGAGCACCTGAACCTACATTATGTGATAATATAGCACATAGACGTATATATGGATCTGTACTTTGATGATGTACTGAATATATGGGGGTGCATGCAATAAGTAAACAATATCTTCATAGTTTATAGAAAACATCATGCATGCTAAATGTTAATGACTCACATAAGCTTAAGTAATCTGAAAACTGAAAGTCAAATCATGAATAATAAAACATATAATCCATATCTTGTGAGCCATTACACTTAGTTATGAAATCTATATTTGTTCTTACTCTCAAACTATATAGGCTAAGTGAAAAAGGGCTCAGCTTTTATGTCTAAGAACTAAAAGTTGTAATTCTGTAACTAAAATCCTAAGTAAAATAACGTCTGAATAAGTTTGTGAGCCTTTACACTTGGTTTCTAAATTCTGAAAAATACTTCATCTTAGGGTTTTAAAGAAATTATTTTATCTAAAGAGAGGTTCTCTTAACCGACATAAACCATGTGAGCTAAAATGGAGTCCAACGTCTCATCCTCCTAAGGAAGAAACCTCATGTTGGGGAGATGTGTCATACTCTTGCCAAGGAGTATAACATAAGCTAAGTGATCACATTTGTAACTGTCATCCACATAAAAGTGGGAATAATCTGGTAATCTATACCTACATTGGCTACGTAATTTTGTGGAAGTAGGATATGATAAACCCACATTTCCCGCTAAGTGCTAAATACTACTCCCTTATTATTTACTATGCTTATTCTGTTAGAAATCCACTTTTTAAACTAGCATAAGGGTTTATCTAAAACCAAATATGCATTTATCTTTTTAAATCTATAAATAAAGATGATCTAATCTTTGTAAAGTGGTTTTCATTGCTAACCTGATGATCAAAGATCAAAGCTTTCCTGAAAATCTAAAAATCATATGTTCACAAGATGCTTAACGCATCATCTTTCTTTAAGTAACCATATTCAATCTTGGGATAAATAACCCATGCATCAATCTTAGGTTAAATCATAAAAATGTTCATGCTTGATAATATGATTATTGATAAATCAACTCAAAATCTGAAAAATTTAGCAATATACATGGAAACATAAACATAATCATGTAATTCAACTTCTAAATCATGGAAAATCTCACAATCTTGCCAATAATGAAAATGGGTATAAACCCTACTTGAAATTCATGGAAAATCACATATAATTCAGAAAGTTTGTTATTAAAATAAAGTTTTAGGCACACGGATGAAAGAATTATCCTTGTTCAAACCCCACATACCTTGGATGATGAACTTAGATGAACAACTTGCTTTTGAGACTCTATTCGTGTTCTTGAATGTAGACTCTTAAAGTTCTTGGTCTAGGAATCTTGAATCTTGAATCGATTTGGAAAAGCAATGGTGGAATCTTGTGATTTATCGAAGATGAATGTTGAAGCCTAGGATTTTGGATGAGAGAAATTTTGATGAATAATAGCATATAATGCATCTAAGAGGCTTAAATATTGTGTTTGGACAGATTGGGGTTGGGTAATATATCAAAATATCCTTTTTAAAATCTTAGGCGAAACTGGAAAAATGATCAAAAATCCTAATTTACAAGGCCACCATGATGCACCACTATCACGGTGTCTCATTGTAAAAGGATGAGTGGAAAATGGGCTCAATCCGCGATGCGCCACCATCATGACCCCCTGAAATTTTGTCATTTTAGACATTGGCGCGACGCGCCAACATCACGTTGGGCCACTAGAAATTGATGAATGGGAAATTATCCATATCCGCAATACGGTGTTATCATGTAGACCCACTGAAAAATAACATTTGGGATTTTACACTGCTCCGCGATGCGCTAAGGGTCCAAATAACGGTGTTTTATGATTTGAACTTAAAATAGCCATAACTTCTTACTCGGTTATCGGATTTAAGCGAATATTATATCATTGGAAAGATTATTCAATTTCCTACGTCATAAAAAGTTTAAATCTAAATAATTCCACATGAAATAAATATCATTCATTCTAATAACTAATCCTTGACATTTTCGAGACGAGTTTAAGCTAGAAAAATCACAGGGTATTACTGCTTAGCTAAACACTGCGTCATTAATGCCCAGTTAAAACCACGTACAAACAATCCATTTACCATTTATTAACCAAGGCCAATATTGATGGTATCGTCATACCACCCCTTACTTGCAAGTAATATCCATAGCCAAGCCATTTAGGTTAAGGACACCTTAGGTTCCCTTCCAATTACCATATTAAATCCACTTGGGAGACTTTCATGTTCTCCATAAGCATAACCATTTAGCCTTTAGCCATTTCAAACCATTTAATACATGTATAAATACTTTATCTAGTTTAAAACATGCAAGAGTTCTATTAAAAGAAGTCAATGCAATGAACATATCTTTATAAGCATTTTACCAAACACCTTGGGGGCATAATATAACTAGAACCAATTCTAATGACCATTAATCCATTACCATACAATATAAATGTCCAAAACCACTATTAATACATATAAAATCATAATTAAAACTATAGGAAACCATAACTAAGCATTCAATATCAAAACCCCCAAATAAAAGTTGGAAACCTTAATTATGAAATAGTAAAACCATAAAATCAATCATATAAATTATGCCTTTAGTTTAAATTACAATATGGGAAGAGAATCATGCCTTATACAAAAGAATTGATGGAAAAATCACCAATACAAGCCCTATAGCAATCCATAAGATGAAATCCTAGCCTTCTTGTCCTAAAAGCTCTTGAGAGAATTATGAATGTTAATGAATAAAATAATAGTGTAAACAACATCCTAAATGTATTATAAGTCATGGGTCCTATTTAGGGTAAGTAGGAAAATATCCAGAATACCCCCACTTAAATCTCTTTAAAAAGCGCTACAAGGATATGACTGCCCATATGAGTCATACCCTCCTATACGAACGATATCCACTGCTCATATCCAAGCATGAACCCTAGGGTCAAACACTGTCCAGTATATAACTCATCCAATAAATTCGTAACCACAACATAAGATTTGTATCCATAACCCGTATCCCTGGCAGAATAAAATACTAGGAGAATCAATCATTGGTCACCATATGAATCCTTGATACAACTCGTACCAAACCCTTACGAACCATACCTCTAAGTCATACCCATTCAAGTAACAAAAATCATCCCACCAACTAACACTGATCAGTATACGATAGGACAATACCACTCGTACCCCAGCATACGGCTCGTACCCATGAGTCGTGTTGTGTTCGGAGAACGGATTTCCAAGAAATTTTCTATGGGTAAAAACCAAGGATGTCTCAAAATATGTGTATCTTTTTTCTTATTTCGTCATTTTAGAAAAATGGTGGATATGATTATTTTTAGTAAACCTGTCAAACGGGTCGAATCAACCTGATTTTAGCCCGGTTAGACTGGCCCAAGAGGGAGATCAAAATTAATTTTACCTGAAACCAGTAATGGGGTGGGTTTTGGGGTCGGCTAATCGGGTTAGGTCATCTGATCGATGGAGTTCGGTAGACTGACCTAGTTTGGAGATTGAGCCAGACCCACCAGTGCACCAGATCGGACCGATCCGATTGCTAATTTTTTAATTAAAATGGTCCAATAGCCAAAAGGTTGTTTTAGACCATTAGGCTCTGACGATTATGTAGTCGTTAGCCCAATGGCTAAAATAGCCTTTGGTTGTAATATTTTTTTAGTAAAAAATAATTTAATTTTTTTTTATAAATACATGCCATTTTCAACCAGTTTTTCCACAACTTATAATATTATTCTCTCAATATCTCTCAATTATTCTAATTATTTCCTAAAGTGATTAATTTTATTTTATTATTTTGTAATGAGAAAACATATAAAGTCACCATTGAACTTGTTCGAGATTTGCCAAAATATACTTTAACTTTTCGGGCAACCTATTACCTCCTTAAATAATTTTAAAGTAGTATAATATGACATTTTTTGTTCAACCTCAGCTGCAAGAAAAAAGTGTCAATCACGTACCAATAAATGCTTGCCACATGTCACGTTTATTTAATATCCTAATATTTATTTTTACTTATATTTTTTCTTATTTTATTTCTTTATAATTTTTTCTTTGTCTTTTCTCCTTCCTTTCTTCTTCAATCCTATTGTGTGTTAATACACCCAACTATTTGGTCCACCTCCATTATATTTCTTCTTTAATTTTGTCCCTGATTATCTTTGGTGTAGCTATCGACACGATTGTTTCTATAACCCCATCTCTTTTATGTCTATCATTAAATATAGTCAAATAAAAATTAAAATAAAAAAAATTAAAATCTCCACAAAATTAATTGTAAAGTTTTGACCACTCATTAATTGAAAATAATGGATCAAAATGTTATGATTAACCTACTCAGTTAAAAAAAAAAGACAGTAATTATAAATTAGAGCAGAAATTTTCAAAAAAAGACCTTGAAGGAACAAATAAAAATGAAAAAAATATAAAGAGAAAAGCATGATGATTAAGGCTGAAAATTAGGCATGCTGAACTATTTGCCTAGATGCATTTGCTTGCTAGTCGGCTGAAAGAAGGTTCAGCAACTATATATGTATACTTCAAGCAATCATATGAATCCGTCTTGCTTGAGATATTGGAGAGGTTTGCTGAAATTTACAGAGTAACTTGCAGGCTCTCTGAACTCGCACAATTCATTCAAATTTGCTCTTTTATGCTACTGGCTAGGCATTTAATTTTTCTTTTATCTCTACCTTTGCCTTTTGCATAGTGTAATTTAGGATTTCTTCCTCTTTATTTGGTCAGTTTAATTAAAAAAAGAAGATTGAGAAAAATCTCGATGAAATGAAGAAGAGAAAGAAATAATAAAAAGAGAAGCAGTTATGAAAAAATGACAAAGAATAGGTGTCTAATTGTGGATCTTCTCAAGGAAGAAGATAGAGATGGAGAAGAAGAAGAAATAGAAAAAGTAAAATGAAAATACATTAAGCAAAAAAAAAAAAGTGGTATTTTTTTAATTAAATAAATGTTGAAAAAAAACAAAAAAATAATTAATTTTCCTTGTTCACTCTCTATAGGAGAGTGAAACACACTCTACATTCCACCTAAGCTTATAAGGAGGCGACAAATGCATACTGAAAAAGAATAAGAGTGTAATATAGGTCACTCGCAAAGTTAAGGTGTCTTTTAGCAAATTCGAGACAACTTCAATGACTATTTTATGTCTTTTCTCTTTTGTAATTACAAGTATCTAGTGAAAGTTATCAAAAGCTCTCAACTTTTAGATACTTCAAAATTTTGGTATTGTCGTTCCATCTCTTACTTTTAATTTTTTATTAGTATATTATTTGTTGAATATTTATTTATCTTGTTTTTGTTTTTTATTTTTTTGAATATTTGTTAGTTTAGTTTATAATGTGGATAAATTAAGAAAAGTTGATAAAAATGTTAGACGTTTTTGTCCCGAAAGTGGTAGTGGTAGTAAAAAATTAATTGGTTCTTGTTTCGATAGAGGTAGTTCAAGTACTCAATATACTCGTGTGCCTACGGTACCAATTAGCAAACCCTTTGAGAATAAAATAGGTGTAGGTGCTCACGATATGAATTTTTTAGAAGTTCAAGAAAATTATGCTATTGAAAAAGATAATGATTTAGACGCAGTTGATTGAGCTGAAGAGATATTTGCAATCTCAGCAACCATAAAGCTAGCTGAGGCAGAAAGTTGTGGGCCTGTTAGGGGCCCAACTCAAACTAGATTAGACCAAAAATAATAAATTAGTTCAAAATTATAATAAAATGTAGGATTGTGAAGTATTAGCAAAATAATAGTTGTTGGTTGTTTGCCTTTCTGTTTTGCTTCTTCTGAAGCTTTTCATTATATTCAAGCAATTTATAATCCTATGTTTGAAGGCATTCCTAGAAGTACTTGGCGGTCCAATATTTTTTGACTCTATGCATAATATATTTAATATTTATCTACATTATTAATAACTCTTCCATATAGAGTTGCTCTAACTTCTGATCTTGATCTTGTTATTAATAAAATGATTATTTAATAATTACTTTTCATTGAGTAAATAGTAATTTTTTATGCAAAAATGTATTTTAGTATTTTTGTATGATGAACACTGCAGACACACTGCAAAATTTATTTTGGAATCTATTTCAAAAGTTGCAAGATATTATGGAATTAAAAATAAAGTTTTATGTATATTTTTTGATAATGCATCCAACAACAAGGTTGTTGTTGAATTGTTAAAAGTTGAACTTTCTCCATCGTTATCCAAAATATTTCATGTTAAGTGGGCATGTCATATATATAATTTAATTGTAAAAGATGGTCTTAATTTTTTTGAGCTTGGTATTAAAAAAGTAAGGCAAGAGGTTGGCTTTATTCAAGGAAATCATAGAAAAGTAAGACATGCAGAATTTAAAAAAAAATGTTATCAAAGTGAACTTAGACCGATAATAATGCCTGAAGAAGTAGTTACTAGATGGAATACTATTTATGATTTTTCAAAAACTAGTCATATTTATAAAGTTTCTATTACTATGACTTTTAATCAATTTTTTGATTCTTTTCCTGAGTGTATGTTACATGATTCTAATTAGGCTATGATTGATGATATTGTTAAATTTTTGAAAAAAATTTATCTAGCTACGATTTGAATTTTCCGCTGCTTATTATCCTAATGGTTGTAATATTTTAGCTTATTTAGTCGGCATTTCTTATTTTCTTAACAAATATAAAAATAAACTAGGTTACAAAGATGTTATTGCTGCAATAATTGAAAATTTTTAAAAATAATTTTGTCCTCTTTTCCCTATTTACTTGGTTGGTTCTATAATAAATCCATGTATAATATATAGTACTATGTCCAAATTTACTTCTACTATTTATAATGCTTTTGATATATAATCTGAAGAAGAACCTTCTTTATTTATAGTTATGTGTAATGCGAACAATTACATCATCGCATTATACAATCATTATGTTGATTTACTTGATAATACTTTACCAGCACATATTACTCCAACTCCTATTTCCCATCCTCCTGAGGCACCGTTATCTTTTAAAAAACATGCACATAGTATCTGGTCCTTGGAAATTTCCTGGGTTTTGAGCCTTTTATTGATCATACGACTAACCATACAAGTCGTATAGTAAGGGTATAGAATAGGTGATCTATCTCATGTGATGGACAGTGTTTGGTGGGTAAGTTACTTGTGTGGTTATGCTTTGGTGGATACAGGTCGTATGGTTGGTGACGGGTCGGTTGGTTGATCCTTAAATTAATCTATAATTTGGTAACTTAACTTAGATCTGAGTAAGAGTGGCTCACCATAATTCATGAGGATAGGGTATGATTTTTATAGTCCAACTCGTATATTAGACAGTGTCCAACCCATCTTGATTCTGTTATAGGTATGGGTAAAGGGTACTTGTCATATGCTTGGGTATGATTTGGTTTTGGTGGTCATATATTTGATAGTGTTGTTGTCTAAGTGGCTACCTAGGGTATGAGTGGTGGGTACCACTCGCATGTTAGGGTACGATTTGGGTGGGGTAGTTGTACCTACCTGCAGGAATTCTTTTATAGTTTAAGTTAGGGGTATTATGGATATTTCCCCTCATAATCCACTATGACCCCACGACCTAAGACACTATTAGGACTTTATTTACCTTATTATTATAATCTTAAACACTCAAAAACACTCTTAAATATCTCTCAAGTTCTTGGGTTAAGAAGAGGCTAGGGTTTTCTTCAAGGTGGTCAATTAAGGCTCGAAAGGAGTTATTTATCTCTGTCTTCTTCGTAATCTAAGGCATGTTAATCCTCCCTCATTGTTAGTTCAATTAAAGGCATGTTTTATGAGTGTTTTTTATGGCATAATTGTGATATGGTTTTGGATTTTGAATTATATGTTGGGGGTTTTTTGTTATTAATGGTTGATTTATTTTTTTCCATGTTTTTACTTATGTTTTTCATTTTATAATGGTGGTTTGAACATGTGGTTGAATGGGAATGGTCAATTGGTACTTGGTTTTGGTTTTGGAAACTATATGCCCTCAATATGTTTGTTAAAATGCCAATGAGAATGCTTTTAGTACATTGTTGGACTTTCATTGAAAATCTTGCATGGTTTAACATGGTAATGGAACCTAAATTGGTTAAATAGTTTTAATAGATAAATGGTAAGAAACTAGAGGCCTTGGCTTTGATTTAAAACCTTGTGGGGTACACGGGAATCCCTCAAGTGAATTTAATAATGGAACCTATGGGGTATATGAGAATCCCCCAAGTGTTGGCTGAAGACATTACTTTCAAGATATAGTCGATATGATGATATCACTTCTTATAGCCTTGGTTAATAATACATGAAATTGGTGGTTTGGTTGTGTCCTAATAGTTTTAATTAGGCAATAATGGTAGGTGGTGATAGCTAACTGTGAAGGTGTGAGTCCTATGGACGGACACCAAAAACTCATATTTGTCGACATGAGGATTGGTCATGGTGACCATATACTTATGGGGTACACAGAAATCCCCTAAGCTATACTTGTATATATGTATCATGAAGGGTTAAGGGTATATGAGAATCCCTTTCCCCTATGATATACTTGGTACATGTGGCTACACGCATTAGGGCCCATTCGGGGGGTAACACTGGAACCATATAGCCGGGGGTGGTTCTAGGACGGTTAAACTACATAAACCCAGGTTAATGGTTTGAAATGCATACTAAACTTGGTTCCCTTTCCCCCCATGGATTATATACATATATGGATGGATGTGAATATATATGGTTATTTACTTGGTTTTAAATGTTGGTATTATTTTACCCTTAACTTGAGTGCATGCTAGCATTCACCCGCTAACCTATCTTTGAGCGTTGTATCCCCACGCAATACAGGAACCAACCATACTACTCCTCCTGCTCAGTGATTGGATTCGGGGACAGCTTGTGTTGGATTGAAGTAGTGAGCTTTCATACTCTGGAAGGCTCCATTTCATGTTATTAATTTCTCTACATGCTTTTGTCATGTCATAGACTTTGGTTTTAGCTATGGTTAGGGGAATGTCCCGATTGGGTATTGTTTTACTTTAAGATAGAGGCTTTATGAGACTACTATAGGTTGGTATGGGCGGTGTCAGCATTGGTGTCATCCTGGTATTGGTATTGGTATTATGGATGATACCGTCTGACTGTATTTGATTTATGATTATTCCATTTTATTATGTTATATATATATATATACATAGTCAGAGTTTATCCAACATTGTGTATAGGGTGGCTATGGTTGGTTACTTGGGTAGTCTTCCATCCCGATTAAACTTGAGGAACCTGACATAACTAGGCCCTAGTTTGGGTTATGTTAGATTGCTATCAGATCCCTAGGTTCATGGTCAATTGGGAGTCCATAAAGCTATGTCTAGAAGAGTCTCTTTTAAAGGTATGTAGCACGCCACACTCATAAGAGAGAGGCTACAAGGCATCTAGGAATGTTTATCTTTCTTATGTTCTATGTTCAAGCTTTGGAGTCTAATTCCTGGAATCTTCTCTAATTCCCATTTGTTCACCTTTCAAATCATGCCTTAAAGATTTATAGTTTATGTAAACTCCTCTGTCCCAACTAGGGATAATGTTGATGGGACTCGCTCTACTCATGGGATCTATACTCAGTCTAGAGGTCCAATTTTAGATTGTTTTGGAGTTCCACCAGTTTCCTCTAGTCCTTCTCAAACTCCTCAAGTTGATGTAATGAACGCTGAGTTTTGTCAGTCTATTCATATGTTGGCATAGTTGGTAGCTACTCAGTCTAAGCATGGCGTTCCTATTACTCCATCTTTTAAGACCATAAGGGTTTGCTATTTCATGAGGTTAAACCCTCAAACCTTTATGGGTGCTAAGGTGGAGGAGAATTCTCAGGATTTTCTAGATGAGATGGAAAATATTTTTAAGGTTATGTATGCCATGAATATGGAAGGGTGGAGTTTGTGTCCTATAAGCTGAAAGATATGGCATACCAATGGTATGAGGAATAGGATCAGGCAAGGGGTGACACTGATAAGTCATCATAGTGGGAGGATTCTCTAATGCATTTCTGGATCGCTTCTTACCTCAGAAGTTGAGGGAAGCAAAAGTGGGGAAGTTTGTTAATATGAAGCAGAGGAGGATGTCAATCAAGGTATATGCCTTGAAGTTTCACCAGTTGTCCCTGTATGCTCTGGAAATAGTGTTTGATATGAGGGCCTAAATAAGGAAGTTTGTTTCAAGATTATCTCGTGAATTGATCTTGGAAAGTAAGGCTTCTTTATTATTCAAGGACATGGATATCTCCAAGTTGGTTGTGTAAATGCAGAAGGTAGAAGAAGAAAAGAAGAAGTAGGCTAAGTTTAGTGAGAAAGGGAAAGAAGTTTAGGTTCTCTGAGTAGGGTGGTGGCTAATAATAGAGTTGTAGGGATGGTGGTAAGTGGCCAAAGAAGAAGTGGGGGAGTTCTGGTTCCTTCTTCACGGCTAGTGCTCCTTACCCAAAGTCTTCAGGCTGTAGGCATTTCCATAGTGGCAAGAACTTCAAGAAATAGGGTGCTCAATCTCAGGCTGTTGGGGCTCAGTCGGCTTTATTGTGTCCTCTTGGTAGGTTCTATGGTCATCTGCATAACGGTTTCTGTGATGAGGTAAGGGATAGGTGCTTTGATTGTGGTCAGTCAGGACATGTGCTTAGAAATTATCCTATTGGTAAGGTTGGCTTTGGGGTAAGCAAAGTTTCAATTTCTTTGTCTCCAACTCTAGTACCAAAGGATACACCATCTAGTTCTGGCACTGGTCAGAACCGTCTTTATGCACTCACTACGTAGTAGGAATCTAAGGCATCACCTGATGTTGTGACTGGTATGTTGCAACTCTTTTCTTATGATGTGTACCATTTACTTAATTCGGGGTCTATACTCTCTTATGTGACTCCATTTGTGGTTTTGCATTTTGGTTTTTGTCTAGAGTATGTTTTGGACCTTTCTTCTATTTTTACCCTGGTAAGTGACTCTATGATTACTAAAAGCGACTATAGGGGGTGTGTGGTATTTGTTGGCAATAAATAAACTTTAGTGGATTTGTTTGAATTAGATATGGTTGACTTTGATGTCATATTGGGAATGGGTTGGTTGTACTCGTGCTATGCGTTCTTAGATTGTCGAACCCGGAAGGTTATCTTTAAATTTCATAATGAGCCTATTATTAAGTGGGGGTTGTTCCCTAGCTCCTAAGGGGAATTTTATGTCATATCTTAAAGCTCAGAGATTGATCTCTAAGAGGTGTCTCTATCACTTGGTCTGGGTTAAAGATTTTAACTCGAAGGATCCTTCTTTGCATTTGGTTCTTGTGGTGAATGAATTTCCTAATATTTTCCATAATGTCCTTCCTGGTGTTTCTTCGGATAGGGAGATTGAGTTTGGGATTGATCTTGTTCCAGAAACTCGTTTAATTTTTATTCTCCCTTATAGAATGTCTCCGACTGAGTTGAAGGAGCTCAAGGAGAAACTCAAGGATCTTTTATATAAGGTTTTTATTCATCCTAGTATGTCCTCGTAGGGTGTACCTATGTTATTCATGCATAAGAAGGATAGTTCCCTTTGGATATGTATTGATTACCGGTAGCTTAATAAGGTAACAGTAAATAATAAGTACCCTCTTCTAAGGATAAATGACTTATTTGATCAGTTGAAGGGTGCCAAATTTTTTTTCATGATTGATATTCAATTCGAGTATCATTAACTTAAGATTAGGGAGGTGGATATCCCTATGGTAGCTTTCCATATCCTATATGGGCATTCGAGTTTTTGGTGATATCATTTGGTTTGACTAATGCCCCAACAACACTCATGGATTTGGTGAATAAGGTCTTCCATCAGTTTCTGGACTCATTCATCATTGTATTCATAGATGACTTTTTGGTGTACTCTAAGCGTGAGATGGATTATGTCAATCACCTCCGAGTTATGTTATAGACTCTGAAAGAATAGTAGTTGTATGCCAAATTCTCTAAATATGAGTTCTGGACGAACACTGTCACTTTTTTGGGGTCATATTATTTCTAGTAAGGGGATCATAGTGGATCCGCAAAAGATTTTAGTGGTTAAGAAGTAGCCTAAACCCATGACTCCAAACGATATCAGAGCTTCTTGGGTTTAGTGGGTTATAACAGGAGGCTTGTGGAAAGTTTTTCTTTAATAGCTGCCCCATTGAGAAGTTAACTCAGAAAAAGGTAATGTTCTTATGGTCTGATGCGTGTGAGGGTAGTTTGAGAAGCTAAAGGATAAGCTAACTTCGGCTCTAGTTTTGACTTTGCCTGAAGGCACTGATGGTTTTGTCGTTTACTGTGATGCACCTCATGTGGGACTTAGTTGTGTTCTGATGCAGCATAGTAAAACGATAGCCTATGCTTCTAGGCAATTTAAGGTGCATGAGAGGAATTATCCTACTCATGATTTGGAGTTGTTAGCTATGGTGTTTATGTTAAACATCCAGTGGCACTATTTGTATGGAGTGTATATGGATATCTTTTTTAATTATAAAAGCCCGCAATATATGTTTACTCAGAAAGAACTTAACCTCAGGCAGAGGAAGCGGCTTAGACTTCTCAAGGACTATGACATGAGTCTCACTACCATCCAGGTAAAGCTAATATGTATGTTGATTCTCTTAGTAGGTTGTCCATGAGGAGTCTAGATCATGTGGATAAGGAGAAGCGGAAGTTGGTGAAGGACATTCACCATTTTTCTAACCTCAGAGTTCGTCTCCTAGACTCTAAGGCTGGTGGGGTGTTTGTTCAGAAAGGGGCAAAATCGTCTTTGGGTACTGAAATTAAGGAGAAGCAAATGTTAGATCCTGTCTTGATAAAAATCAAGGGTGATATAGGTAAGAAAAAGGCGATGGTATTTGAGATTAATGGTGATGATACCTTGCAGTACCAAGGGAGGTTATGTGTTCCCAACGTCAATGGTTTGAGAGAGAGGATCTTAGTTGAGGCACATAAATTGTGCTATGTTTTTAATCCTGGTTCAATGATAATGTATCATGACCTTAAGGAGATATATTGGTGGAATGGTATGAAGAGGGATATGGCTGATTTTGTGGACAAATGTATGGTGTGTCAACAAGTGAAAGTTGAGCACATGAGTCCCGGAGGATTGTATCAAGAAATTGAATTGCTTGAATAGAAATAGGAAGTGATCAACATGGATTTAATTACCAATCTTCCTCGGTCTTGAAATGAGTTTGATTTGGTTTGGGTCATCGTGGATAGGATGACAAAGTTGACTCACTTTTTGCCTGTGAGGAGTAACTTTTCAGCTGAGGATTATGCGAGGTTGTATCTTTATGATATTGTGAAGTTGCATGGGGTACCAATTTCTATCATCTCAGATTGTGGTACGCAATTTACATCTCTCTTTTTGTAGTTATTTCAGAAAGGGTTGGGGACCAAGGTTAGTCTGAGTACGGCTTCCCACCCGCAGTCAGATGGGCAAGTACAATGGACTATTAAGATATTGGAGGACATGCTTCGTGCATGTGTGATTGACTATGGTGGTAGTTGGGTTTAGCATTTACCTCTTATAGAGTTTGCTTATAATAATAGCTATCATTCTAGCATTGGAATGGCTTCATTTGAAACCTTGTATGGTACGATATGTAGATCTCCTATTGGGTGGTTTGAGGTCTGTGAGGCAGAGATGTTCAGCTCAAATTTGGTTCACCAAGCCATGGAAAATGTGAAGGTGATTCTGGATAGGCTTAGGGCTGGCCAAAGTCGCCAAAAGTCCTATATAGATGTAAGGCGAGGAGAGTTAGAGTTTGAGGATGGGGATAGGGTGTTCTTAGAGGTGTCTCCCATGAAGGGAGTAATGCAGTTTAGTAAGAAGGGGAAGCTTAGTCTCTGGTATGTCGGTCCTTACTTGTTCTTGAGAAGGGTTGATAATGTTGCATATGAGTTGTAGGTGCCTTCTAGTTTAAGCACCATTACTTGGTATTCCATGTTTCTATGTTGAGGAAGTGTATGGGTAATCCATCTCAAATCGTACCTATTAAAGATATTAGTATCTCAGACTCTTTATTTTTTTAGGAGGTCCAGATTAAGATCTTGGATCAACAGGTTTGTCGGTTGAGGACCAAGGATGTAGCTTCAGTTATGGTTCTATGGAGGAACCACAAGGTTAAAAAATCTACTTGGGAAGAGGAAGAGGACATAAAGTCCAAGTATTCATTCCTATTTTCTTTTTCGAGAATTCGTGCAGAAGGTATGTGTTCTTTATCACATCTTTGTTTTCTAAATTAGGTAAAGGAAAGATTGACTTCCTTGCATATTTGCTTTTTAATTTATTTAAAGTTCGGAATAGGGGTGTGGAAGTTTAAATCATGCTTGTACTACTTTGTCCATCATTCAGGGATGAATGATCCAAGTGGGGGAGAATTGAAACACCCTGGGTTTTGGTCTATGGAAATTTCCTGGGTTTTAAGTCTTATGTTGATTATACGTCTCACTATACGAGACGTATGGTGGGTGTACGAGTCAGGTAACCCATCTCATATGATGGCTAATATTTGGTGGGTGAGTTTTTGGTGTAGTTATGGTTAGGTGGGTACGGGGTGTACAGTTAGTGACAAGTCGGTTGGTTGATCCTTCACTTAATTGAAATTTGGTAACTTAATATGGAATTGAGTATGAGTGGCTCACTATGAGTCGTGAGGGTAAGGTAAGAGTGGCATAGTTCAACTCGTATGATAGACAGTGTCCAACCCTTCTTGATTCGGTTATGGGTATGGTTTAAGGATACTTGTCATATGCTTGGGTACAAGTTGGTCTTGGTGGTCATATGTTGGACAGTCTTGGGTTTTAAGTGGATGACTAGGGAATGAGTGATGGGTACCACTCGTATGTTAGGTCATGGTTTGGGAGGGGTAGCCGTACCCATATGGGTGAATTCTTTTACAGTTTAAGTTGGGGGTATTCTGGACATTTCCCCTATAACCCATTATGACCCCATGACCTAAAACACTATTGGGACTTTATTTACTCAATTATTATAA
>NC_061115.1:51054595-51301488 GCF_002878395.1 Capsicum annuum
ATGAGAGTAAAATGATCAACCCAGCTAACACCATAGTCAACCATGCAAGCCCAAAGTATATCTTCTAATGTCTGAATAGTTCTTTTTTCTTACCCATCCGATTGTGGATGGAAAGTGATACTAAGGATCACCTTAATCCCCAAACCTTTCTAAAATTAAGGCCCTAACTGTAATGAGAACTAAGTACCATAATCTTACATGTGGAAATAGACGCCCCATGTAACTTCAGAATTTCCTCAATGAACAATTTTGCATAATTTTCCACCAAAAAATTAGTCCTCACTTGCAAGAAGTGAGCAGACTTAGTCATCCTATCTACGATGACCCAAATCGAATCAAACTAATTTTGAGACCGAGGAATACCAGTAATGAAATCTATATTAATCACTTCCCACTTCCACATGGCCAACTCAATTTATTGATACAACCCTTCGAGTCATAAATGCTTAACCTATACTTGTTGGAACACCATTCCTTTAGCCACAAAATTGGTCATACTCACTTCATATTATTCCACTAATAGATTTTATTGAGATCATGATACATCTTCGTCGAACCAGGATGAATGGCGTAATGTGACTCATGAGCCTTGACCAAGATCCTCTCTCATAATCCATCTATGTTGGGAACACATAATCTACCTTGGTACCTCAAGGTACCATCACTACCAATTTTGAAGGCCATCACTTTCTGCCCACCAATATCCCTCTTGATTTACATCAAGATATGATCTAACACTTGTTTATCTTTCACCTCAGCACCAAGAGATTACTTTTACACCTCTTGAACAAACACACCACCATCTTTAGAGTCTAAGAGGCAAACTCCAAGGTTAACTAAATAGTGAAAAACTTTCACCAACTCCTGCTTATCCTCATCCACATGAGCTAGACTTCCTATGGATAACCTGCTAAGAGAATCAGCAACCACATTAGCTTTACCTAGATAGTAGTGTAGACTCAGGTCATAGTCTTTCAGCAACTCAAGTCATCTTCTTTGCTTGACATTCAGCTCTTTTTTGGTAAACACATATTGTAGGCTCTTATGATAAGAAAAGATATCTACATGCACTTTGTACAAATAGTGATGCTAGATTTTCAATGCGAACACCATAGCCAATAACTCCAAGTCATGCGTCGGATAATTCTTCTTATGGGCCTTCAACTGTCTAGAGCATAAGATACCACCTTGCCATACTACATCAAAATGCAACCAAGACCCACACGGGATGCATCACAATAAACCAGAAAACCACAATACCTTCAAGCAAATTCAAGACTGGAGCCGAAGTTAGCTTATCCTTTAACTTCTCAAAAATACCCTCACAAGAATCATACCACAAAAAATTCACCTTTTTTTGAGTTAACTTAGTCAATGGGGCAGCTATAGAAGAGACATATTCCATAAATCTCCTATTGTAATCGGCTATACCTAAGAAGCTCTGGATATCAGTTGGACTCGTGGGTCTAGGACACCTCTTAAACATTGTCACCTTCTGTGGATCCACGATGATCCTTTCACAAGATATGACATGACCCAGAAAAGTAACAGCATTCAATCAGAATTTACATTTTGAAAATTTGGCAATTATTGATCCTTTAGGGTCTGCAACAAAATGTAAAGGTGACCGGCATTATATGTTTCACTCTGAGAGTACACCAAAATATCATCAATAAATACATAGATGAAAAAATCCAAAAACTGACAAAAGACTATTCATTAAGTCCATAAATGTCATCGAGGCATTAGTCAACCCAAAAGACATAAGCAAGAACTCAAAATGCCCATATCGGGTACAGAAGGTAGTCTTAAGGATATCTACCTCCTTAATATTTAACTAATGATTCGTGGATCGAAGATCGATCTTAGAGAAGAACTTAGCACCCTGAAGCTGATCAAACAAATCAGCTATCCTTAGAAGAGAATACTTACTCTTTATAGTTACTTTATTAAATTATCGGTATTTAATACACATTCAAAGAAAACCATCCTTCTTACACACGAACAATACCGGTGCACCCTACGGGGACATACTAGAATGGATGAAACCCTTGTCTAGAAGATCCTTTAGTTGCTACTTAAGCTCTTTTAACTTTGCTAGAGCCATTATATATGGGGAAATAAAGATTGGATGAGTGTCCGGAACAAGATCAATCTGAAAATCAATCTCCCTATAAGGAGAAACATCAAGAAGCTCATCAAGAAGACCTCGGGGAATTCATTTACCATAAGAAAGAAATGTAACAAAGGACCCTCCGAGTTAGAGCCTTAAAATTAGGCCAAATGATAGAGATATCCCTTGGAAATTAATTTTTGGGCTCTAAGATATGATATGAACCTTCCATTAGGCACTAGAGAGACCCCTTCCCACTCAATAACTAACTCAATAGGGAATTTAAAAATGACCTTACAGGTTTGACAATCTAAAGAGGCATAGCATAAGTGCAACCAGTCAATCCCTAAGATGACATCAAAATCAACCATGTATAATTCAAACAAATCCACTAAAGTCTCCATACTACCCACAAATACCACACAACCCCTATAGACTCTTCTACCTACCAAAGAGTCACCCATCCGGGTAGAAAAAGAAAAAGGATCTAAAATACACTTAGAACCAAAACAAAAATGCAAATCCACAATAGGGTCACATAAGAAAAAGTGGACATCAGATTAAGTAAATAGTATACATCACGAGAAAAGAGTTTAAACGTACCAGTAACAATATCAGGCGATGCCTCGGATGCCTAATGGGTAGTAAGAGCATAAAGTCAGTTTTGACCTGTACCAGATCTAGATGGTGCACCCTTTGGTCCAGAAGCTAATGAAGAGGCAACCAAAACCTATTTTCCCCATAAATAACCTAACCTATGAGAAAGTTTCTCAGCATATGCCATGGCTGACCACATGTAAAGTATTTGTCCCTTTTTTCATCATAGAAACCTTAATGCAATAGACCATAAAATCTATAGGGAGGATATGATGGAGTTGATTGGACCTACTATCCTAAGATTGGTCCCCCTATGCCCTAAAACCATCGCCACCCTAAAAACGTCGGTCACTAGATGGCCTTGCGTAAGAAGCACTAGTCGTCGAGTAATGCCCTAATTTTCCCCACTTCTTCTTAGACCACTTTCCACCATCCCTGCCATTCTTCTATTGACCTCTCCCTTGTTTTAAATGCCAAAATTTCTTTCTCTGCCTTTCCCCAATCTCAACTTGCTTTCTTTTCATTTCCTCAACTTATTGCATTTAAACCACAAGACAAGAAATATCCATGCCCTTGTTCAACAAGGTATACTTACTTTCTAGAATCAAATAATGGGACAAACCAGAAGTAAATTTTCTTATTCCAGCCCTTACACTAGACACCAACTCAGAAGCATACCAAGACAACAAATGGAACTTCAAGGCATACACCTTAACTATTATCCCACCCTACCTCAATTTCACAAATTCATCGGCCTTCGCCTCCCTCAACTCCTGAGGAAAGAAGCAATTAAAAAAAGATCTAGAAAAGTCCTCCCACAGAGCAGACTCAATATGCACACCCTTGAGATGCTCCTACTTTTCATATCATTAATGCATTACATCTTTCAACTGATAGCTTGCAAAATCCACACCTTCCACCTCAGTAACATGCATCAGATGAAAAATCTTTTTCATTTTGTCTATGAAATATTAAGGATCTTCCTCAACTTTCGTACCAGTGAAAACAGAAGGATTCAACCTTATAAATTGGCCAACTCTAGTGTGGTCAGATGATGGGGCAACAGAATCCACACACTCAGTCTAAGAGGTATCAACTGAGTAAGAAAATGGATTGACTGGTGAAATTCAGCATTAGACAAGTCGGCTTGAGGTGTTTGAGGAGGGATAGGAGAAACCGGTAGAGCTCTATCAGGACCATCAGAGACAGTGGCCCTAGACCTAATATGAACCCTTAGAGTAGGACGAGCTCTATTTTAATTATCCTCAAATGGGATAGAAGGGTTCGTACAGACATAGATCTTCTTTGAGGCATGATCTAAAAGAAAAACAAATAGGAATTAGAGATATCCAAGACCTTAGACTCTACAACCTAAAAATAGAACATAAGAAAGAGAAGCATTATTAAATGCCTCATAGCCTCACCCTTATATGTGTGGCATGCTACACACCCATAAGAAAAATCTACTTAACACGGCTTTAAAGACACCCAATTGACCATGAGCCTAGGCTCTGATACCAATCTTACATGAATCAAACCAGGTCTTTGCCGTGTTTGGTATCTCAAGTCCAACCAGGACCAGAGACTACCCCAAATACTCAAACCATCATCCATCTTACACCTTATGTCAGATGAAGTTCGAACATATAACAAGATAAGAGAATATTAATTTAAAGACATCTTAATAGGTCTATAATCAAAACCAACCATTCACAACCAAACATCCAACTAATACCAAAACCAATGTCAATGACAATATTGATACAGACATTGCCCATGCCCAAAGTAGTCCGACAAAGCCTCTAATCAAAATCAAAGGATATCCAGTCGGTACATGCCCCAGACCATAGCCAAAACCAAGACTAAATAAATAGTAAGGACATAAAGAAATCCATGGCATGAAATGGGGTCTTCCAAAGTATAGAAGTTCACCATTTCAGTCTGACTCAGAAGCTATCTCCAAATCTCCTAGTCACTGAATAGGAGGAACGGAAATAAGGTCAGTTCCTGCATTGCGTGAGGATACAGCATCCAAAAATGGTTAACAGGGTGAACCAAAGTATGTAACTCAAGGATAAATATAAATTAATGTTGTTAATCGAACACCAAGTCAAACCAATGCACATAACTATATGCAAATACATTTATACCATGTCGGGGTAGGGAGCAAGGTTCAGCATGCATTGCAAAACCTTAACTTGGGTTGTGTAGTTTTACCATCATAAGTCCACCCATGGGCTCTGTGGGTCCACTGTTACAGTATGAATGGTCCCTAATGCATGTTAGTTGTACAAATTAGAGATATCATAAATAGCCAGGGATTCCCTTGTACCTTTTACCCTCTATGATACATATATACATGTATAGAATTGGGGGATTCCTCTATAACCCACAAGCACATGGTCATAAAGATCAATGCTTATGTCGACAAACATAAGTTTCCAATGTCCATCATTCAGACTCGCACTTTCATGGCTAGCTGTCATAACCCCTATTATTGTCCAATTAAAAATATTTAAAACATAAGCAAACCACAAATTCCAAGAGTCAATTATTAAGGCATTATTAAGTGGTATCATCATACCAACTGTAGTTTACAAATAATGTCATTATCCAACACTTAGGGTATTCCCTTGTACCCCGAAGACTCCATTATAAAAATCACTTGGAGGATTCCCATGTTCCCCACAAGTTTTTCATAGATCATTAACTCTTAAGGGGTTCAATTATGCCCCATAAGGTTTTCAAAATCATCCTTAACCATTCATACCATAAGTTAGTTTCAATAAACAAGTCAATCCAAGTGGTAATGCATAAATGAAGATCAATCTTGCAAGTGGGTTGAGTTTATTACCAATTTCTACACCAAAACAATCAATTTGGGGATTCTATGCACCCCAATATATTTACCAACTATCAATTTAAGCACAATAGTTTCATAAATATCATGGAAAAAGCATTTACACAATTTACATTAAAAACCCTCAACCCATAGTTCAAAACCAAACATCAATAGTTCATGAATAACACTTTAAATCACATGCTTTTACAAAATTGACAATGAGGGAAAAGTAATATTCCTTAAACACTAAGAAGTACTGAGAGAAATCACCCTTGGAAGCGTCAATTGATTAATCTCTTGAAAACCCTAAATGTCCTTGACCTTGAGGATCTGAGAGTATTTGAGAGTCTATTTGATGTGTTTATGAGGGATAAGGATAACCTAAAGAGATTATAATACATGGGTTTCAAGTTGGGTAAAATGGAAAATGTCCAGAATGCCCTTAACTTAAAATTTGGAAAAATATCGCCTTTGACTATGAGTCAACCATTGACTTATAACCTCACCTTACGACTCATTACTATTTGTCGTAATTAGGATAGTCTTACAAACTATTATCCTTATAAATAAACCAACAAACTTGTAATGAGACCCTATGACATGTAAGGTCCAGTCGTAGTCAACACAGAACTCAAATGGGTTAAACACAGGACTTTCTAGAGTTTCATCCCATGGCTCGTAAGATATCCCAATGGCTCTTAATGAGCCACTCTTACTCAGAATAGAATTATGCCATAAACTTACATAATTTTGTTACAACTCTACCTAAGCACTCATCATGGGTCTTTACAACTCATACCCTCAAATTATACCTAGAATAGAAACTCAACACTATAACTGGTCACCTTATGACTCAGGTCACCTGACCTGTCTGGACACCATATGACTTGTAGGGTTTAGTCATACCCAAGGCAGTGAGCTCAAGGCTTATGAAATTTTCAAGGACCAAAATTTGAGGTTTTTCACATATGCATTGCCTCTATTATTACTAGCATAGTCTCCCATGTTTATGATCTAAAAAGCTATTGATGACAAAACAAGATCAATTACCATTTGATAATTATCTTTAAGAATCAAGAAAAGTGACTTAGAATCAACGAAATGAAAGTAAATGATGTTAAAATTAGAGATTATTGAAGAAAAGTGAAGTTACACAATTCTAAAGCGCTTTGGATCCACTAAGGGAAAATGGTAATCTGTTGTCCATTTTCAGGGGTGTTTGCTACTATTTTGATATGTTAAGGCATCCGTTGAGAATGGATTGAATCCACTGAGGCATATTGAGCCACGGATGCCCTAGACAACACACATCGAAACTCCACTTTTGTATTTTTATGACCATTTTGTACTTCATTTTCATATAGTATTTGCTCCTTTTAGTAAATTCCTTTTGTACCAACACTTTGCACCATCTATTTCTTCATTTTTTGGGATCTAACAACCTTCTTTTCAAAATTCCTCTACTTAAATATATAAATTTCCTTAAGAACATTATGAACACCAAAAATCACAACTCACTAAATGAACTTTGATTTTCACAAAATTTGAGATTTAAGTTCCTTGTAATAATATGAACAAAATCTGGTATCCTTGAACACTCAGTTCACACCCAAAATTTTAAGATTTTTAAACCCACATTTTTCTTCAAAAACCTTTAAACTCCTAAACACCAACATGGAAGAATTATTAAATCAACTCTAAATTACTCCAAATTTGAGAGTCACGCTCCTAATGATGTAGAGAATAAACTTTAATACTTTTGAATCCTAAATTTCTATCCAAAAGCTTCAGATTTGAGAACACACTTCAAATATTTAATACAACATTGGTAGAAGGTACAAAACAATCTAAAATGACTCTAAACTCTAGATTTTACTCTATAAACACTAGAGAAATAGAATCTCATGGTCAAATAGCAAAACAATAAAAAAATTTAGAATAATTTTTTAAAATTGTTTCTATTTTTTTATTAGTAATGAATCCCAAGCTAGATTTGTGGAAATAAATCCAAACTTGCCTCTAATACCAATTTAATGCAACATCAAAATAGAAATGGGAAATTAAAGGATAAAGGATAAAAGAAGAGACACAAGCAAGGAACCAATTGGTAACAATAGCTATATTAAAGCTAAAACCTCTCATTACTAATCTAATCAAGCACCAATATAAGGATAAATGGATAGACACAAGAAAAGAAAATTAGAAGAAATCAAAGAGTATGTTAAACTACTGTAAGACCCCATAAAATTTTGATGATTTTATTGTTTACCGTCCCATGTTTGTATTATCAATTTTTTACATGAATTATGTTTAGAGATGTTAAAAGGGTGTTTTGGAAAAGTTTCAAAATTTTTGGTAAGGGTTTAGGGCAATTTTAAAACACCGAGGCAGTGTGTCTCCATGATATTAGCGTGCCAAGGAAGTTAACCTTCATGATAAGGGCATGGCACGGAGGATAACCTCTACGATAAGGTCGTGCCACGATGCTATATTAAATTCATCTAGTTTTTTTCATTTAGGGTGAGGGGTTTTTGGTCTTTTTAACCCTTATACGACTTGTAAACAAAAAATAACCCCTTTTTCAATTTCAAGGATCAAACACCATTCATTCTCTCTTAAACTCAAAATCTTAAAAAACTCAAGATTTTTACAAGGGATTCACCATCCAAGGTCTAAACTCCAAATTCTTTTCAATTTTTTATGTATTTTAGGCATGTATCTCCTTCCCTAACTTGAATTTTACAATATGATACTAATTGATTGGATATTCATGTGATTTAACTTATGGTTTTCAAATTAGGTTGAGGGGTTTTGATAGTACTTGAATTACTTTTCCCATGTTTTAAATTGGTGATTATACTTTAAATTTATGGGTTTTGGACTGAACAGATGCATATGGTTTTAAATTAGTTTTGGACATTAACACTATTTTATCACTTTCCCTGAGTTACATAGTTGTGCTTATCCAACTAATCATTTCACAATCCTACATTTTTCATGATGTAGGGTCTGAGGGCTTTTTGTTACTCTTATAGAGTATTAGGTGATTCGATACATCTGTTGAGTGGCTGTGAAGGGGTGAACGTTTATTTTTCGAAAGGCCCAATTATTTTTTCTATTTTGTCTATGTTTTAGTATTTTTCTTGGATTTTCTTTTTGTTCATGGTTGGGGGCATGTTCTAACCTAATTGGCATTTCTAATTTTAGAGGCTTTTATGGACAAGTGTGGGTTGGTTGGTTGTTTTGACTCTTAGTTCTCATTTTTCTTATTTTTCTTCTTATCATCATGTTTTGTTGTCTTTAGCTATATATTTTTATTGTGATCTAGATGTTAGGCTAAGGGGGGGTCTTCAGCTCATGGTAGGATTAAGCTATCCATCATGACTAGGCCCTGATTTGGGTTATAACAATCTTGGTATCAGAGTACGGCTTAGGGTCATTGGGTGTCCATAAAATCGTATTGATCAGAGTTCCTTTTATGGCTGTGTAGTGCGCCACACTTATAAAGGGGAGGCTATAAGGCATTTAGAAATGTTTCCCTTTCTTGTGTTCTATTTTGGGCTATAGAGTCTAGTTGTATTAAAACTTCTCTAACTCATGGCTTACATATATTTTAAATGATTCCTCCCTAAAGATCTGATAATCGTAGAAACTCTGCTGAACCCTCTATCCTACCTGGGGAAAATATGGTGAGAACTCACCTGGTTTATGAAGTGTATTACTTAGTTTAGGGTCTTTACTCCTGATTGTTCTACTCCACGTGGGGTTCCACCTATCCCTACTAGTTCTTCTTGGGAATTTTGAGCTGGTGATACTTATAATCATCCACCTCAGAGAGATATCACTAATGTAGAGATCCGTCAGTCCATTCATATGCTTACTTAAATGGTGGCATCTTTGTATCATCAGTCTGATCGTGTTGGTTATGTTGCTCATTCATCTGAGGTCACTCAGATTTGCTAGTTTCTGAAGTTGAATCCCCCAACTTTTATAGGCTTTAAGGTTGAGGAGGATCCTCAAAGTTTATTTATGAGATGGAGAATATTTTAGGGTGATGCATTCTACTGATTTTAAGGGTGTAGAGTTTACCATATATCAATTAAAAGATGTATCTTTTTAGTAGTATGAGGAGTGGGAAGCGATGAGGGGTGACGATCCAGCAGTGTAGGTTGCATTTTCGGGTGCCTTTCTTAATCACTTCTTTTCTCAAGAGTTGGGGGAGCTAAGGCTGAAGAGTTTATAAATTTAAAGTAGGGTAAGATGAGTGTGAAGGAGTATGCTATAAAAATTTTATAGTTGTCCCTCTATGCTCCTTAGTTAGTGGCTAACATGAGACCCAAGATGAGAAAGTTAGCTTCTGGTTTGTCCCGTGATCTGGTATTAGAGTGTAAGGCTGCAATGTTGAATAATGATATAGAAATCTCCAGGTTGGTAGTTTATATCTAACAGGTGGAGGATGAGAAAAAAAAGTAGGTAAGAAGTTTAGATATTCATAACAAGATGTAGGTCAGTAGAATAGTAGGAGAGATGGTAGGTAGTAGATCAAGAATAAAAATTAGGTAAATTCATATTCGAAGGCTAGTGCTCCTTTTCCTAAGCCTTCTGATAATTGTCATTTTCAGACTAGTAGTGGTCCTAAGGCATAAGGTGCCCAGTCTTATGTTAGTAGAGCTTAATCAACCCCATATTATCCTTTTTTTTAATTTTATGGGTAGCTTCATCATGGTTTTTATGAGGAGGGAAGGAACTTATATTTTAATTGAGATCAACCTAGTCATATGCAGAGAAATTGTCCTATAGCCAAAGTTTCCACTAGGCTAATAAAGTTCCAATGGTCATTTCTTCAGCTCTTGCACCTAAGGGTGCTACTTCTGGTACCGTCATTGGCCGAAAATGTCTCTATGCACTTGCTATTCATTAGGAATCTGATTCACCTCTAGATGTTGTTAATGGTATGTTACAGCTCTTTTCTCATGATATTTATTATTTGCTTGATTCAGGTTCTACCTTATCTTATGTGACCCCTTATTTGGTTGTATACTTTGGTTTTGGTCTTAAAAATATTTTTGACCCCTTTTCTATTTCTACTCTGGTGGGTGATTCTATAGTTGCTAGAAAAATCTATAGGGCTTGTGTGGTGTCCATCTTTAATATGGAGACATTGGTGGATCTGATAGAGCTTAATATGGTCAATTTTAATATAATCTTGGGGATGGATCGGCTTCGTTCGTGTTATGCTTCTCTGGACTGTAGGAATCAAAAGTTCAGTTTCTCTTTTCCTAATAAACTGGTGATTGAAAGGTAGGGGAGTTCCTCAAAGCCCAAATCGAGGTTTATTTCCTATCTTAGAGCTCGGAAGTTGTTTTCCAAAAGGTGTCTATATTATCTAGTTCAGGTTAAGGATTTTAATTCTGAGGGTCCCTCTTTGTAATCTGTCTCTTTGGTTAATGAGTTTCCTAAATTTTTCTCGATGATCTTTCAAGAATTTATCTCGATAGGGAAATAGATTTTGAGATTGATTTTCTACTGGATACCTATCCTATTTTCCTTCTCCTTGTAGGATGGCTCCAGCTGAATTAAAAAAGCTAGAGGATTAGTTAAAGGATCTTCTTAATAATGGTTTTATTTCTCCTAGTGTTTCACCATGGGATGCTTCTGTGTTTTTCATGCAAAAGAAAGATGGGTCTCTTCAGATGTGTATAGAAAATTGTCAGTTTAATAAGATCATGGTAAAGAATAAGTATCCTCTTCCTAGGATTGATGACTTATTCAATCATCTTTAGGGTGACCGGTGCTTCTATAATATTGATCTTCGTCCGGTCTATCATCATCTTAAAATTAGGGAGTTTAATATTCCTAAGACTACTTTTTGAACCCGGTGTGGTCATTATGAGTTTTTGGTTATGTCATTTGGATTGACTAATGCTCCGACTACTTTTATGGATCTTATGAATAGGGTGCTCAAGTAATTTTTAGACTTATTTGTGATAATTTTCATTCATGACATCTTGGTGTACTCCAAGAGTGAAGAGGATCATGTCAATTATCTCTTAATTGTGTTTCAGACTCTTAAGAACCAGAAATTGTACGCAAGGTTTTCTAAGTGCGAATTCTGGTTAATTGATGTGGCCTTTCTTGGGCAAGTTGTTTCTAGTGAGGGGATTAAGGTGGATCCACAAAAAGTTAAGATAGTTAATAAATAGCCTAGACCCATGAATTCAATCGACATTAGGAGCTTATTGGGCTTGGTTGGGTATTATAGAAGGTTTCTGGAGAGTTTCTCTTCTATTGTTTCTCCATTGACAAGGTTTACTTAGAAAAAGTTTAAGTTCTTGTGGTTCGATACTTGTGAGGGTAGCTTTTAGAAGTTACAGGATAAGTTGACTTCTGCGCCAGTTCTTCGGTCGTCGTGTGAGTAATTGCCTGCTTCCTTTCTCGGATATTCTTGGATTGATTCCTTAGGGATCTTTTTTTATCTTCAGTGTATCCAGCAAGATATTTGTTTATTATTTTTTCCTTATTAAAACATATATGGAGAATATGGGGCTAAAAATCTCCCCCTTTTTTATAATGACAAATAATTAACATCAATTGATGACCCTTTTTTCAGTCGACGTGCTCCCCTGACTTGAAGGCATCTCTCATGTTCCTATTTTCTTGGAGCATCAGTTAACTCGTATCCATTGACAGTCGACTTGGTCCCCCTGACTTGCAGCACCTCTGATGTTCCTGCTTTTTTCCTCTTTTGGCGTAGTTAAAATGAGAACAACTCAGCTAACAAACAGGCAAAGAAAAGAAGTAGACATATAGAAGGTAAACAGTCAAATGGATTACCAAAGGACTAAACAAAGCAAAAAAAGTATGGCAGACAGTGTGAAAAAAACATTTTACAATCTAAAGAGAAGGGACAGGACCCTTTTTTGAATAGCAGTCATCATTAAATGTTGGCACAGAAAATATGTGAGTGAATTATGCATATTTTGGTAGAATCATTCATTATACTTTTCAACATTTTTAGAGAAGAAGGTGTAGGAGTTCTAGACAGATATTGCAAGGTCATCATTTGAAGAGTTGACTTCAGACTTGAGGGATTCCACGCGAGTAAACACCTTGGTGAACAGATTGATGCCTTCTTACTTGAATTTGTCAATGGTTAGTCGTACCTTACCTATATCATTGCTTGTTCTCTTTCTACGATCCAGTAGCTTGGAAGTCGACTCTTGAAGCAGCATCACTCCTTCCTCAATAGTTTTTAAGAGGTCGTTGAGTTTCTCCAATTCTTTCAACATAGGAAGCATGGGGTTAGAAACTGACTTGCTTACCTTAAGGAGATCTGATTTTTCTCTGGCAGAGTCCTTTTTGCACCATTCATTATCTACCAAGATGCAGCCCATGCAGGAAAAAGTGTTGGAGTCATAAGTAGTAGAGACTTCCACTGAGGGATATGCAAACAGGTCAATAGAGTAGTTGTTACGTCTGAAATGCACACGCAAGAACCTCGCCCCATAATTTCTTCATTCTATCCTACAATTATCCTCCCAGATTCACATAGAAATATAGATTTATTTCAATGGTGGCCACTCATCAAAATAGTAAGCTCAGGAAATTAAGAACAACCCAGATAATAATCCAAAAAGAAACTATGATAAAGAATATCAAAGAGTAATTATGTTCTTGGCCTCAATCCCAGAACAAGGGTGTTTAGCCACTCATGTTTGAATTCAACATTAAAAATAAGTAATTAATCATACCCAAAATTAATCTTAAGGTAAAGAAGTTCAAAAGAATGTCTAAGAACCCTAAAAGAGAGAATTTTATGCTTTTCTGCCACTGTTGTGCTTGTAAAAAGTATACACTAAGACAAAATTGGCATGGGTGGACTGGATCATGCACCGCATGATGTATTTCATAGCACTAGAGCGTGCATCACACGCTATAGTCCATAGCAGTGGAGCATGTGTCGTACACTTTTTGTACGCACTCTCTGGAATTAAGCTTCTGAAATTTCTCGAAGGAATTAGACACCTGAAATGGAGCATGTGACGCACGCAAATCGCATGCGACGCACGCTATTCACATGCTCCCACTGGAATTTGCCTTCAGAATTCATGTTGAGTGCTGGGACCCCTAAAATTGGGCATGCGACGCATGCAAATCACATGCCCCCACTGGAAATTATCTCCGTGTATTTTTCTAGGACAAAAATTCCATTCCTTTCAGCTCGTTGCTCCACTACCAAATCCAACTTTCCAAACATGCTTTTTGACTTCTTTAATACTCCAAATAATCAACTCAAAGCGCCAATCATCATGTGCTTCCCATTGTGCATCCAATTTAAGTAAAATACATCAATAATCCATCCTTCATTACTAATCATGTCCATTAGATCATATCATGCAATTGTACACTAAACATAAGAAAAACACACAATTTAGCTCATAAAACTAGGACTATTTTGGGTGAATATTGGCGCTCGGACATATAAATATGCCCAAAATCACCACCCACACATAGAACCTTGTTCGTCCCTGAACAATCACAAACATAATACCTAATTAAGCTTCGCATCACAACCTAAGAGTTATGCTTGTATTGGGCACTTACGATTCATAATAGTGACTTTTCATCTCAAAAAATGTCAAGAATACTTTTACACACATACACAATTAGTTTAAAACCTCATTTTCTCAATAGAGACACATAATTTGTTCGGTAAACTTAATCAAATCACTTAATCAGCCAACACAAAAAGTAATTCGGACTTTCATCCACATGCACCCACACAATAAGAAAATTTCCACTTACCACTCCTAATTTTTCAATATTTCTCATGAGGGGAGTATCAACATTCAATCACTCACTCTCAACAAAGAATTCCTACATGATAGATAATGAACTATAAGCTTGCCCTTAGTATTCTACTCCACTAATAGTCGGATGTTGAAATGTAGGATCAATTAGGTCTTCCATGGTAGTAATGTAGGCTAAGGGATAGGTAGGAACTATTTAGGAAATAGTGATTAATCTCCCTAATCACTTTAATACATGTCAATCTTTAATCGAACTCACATTCTATCAACCCAATTTCTACTTCATTACCTTCACACATCATTCGTATCACCCCAATTTTATTAAGCACATTAACAAAAACTATGGAAAGAGTATTTTTCTTTTACATCACGATTCAATTCTCAGCTCTTTTTCACACCCATATATTTTTACGCACCCCTATCAAAGCCACCCTCAACTAAAGTTGTTCTCCTTAGTTGCAGTACACAACGTACGAGATGGAAAAGGGCCAAAACAGGTTCATTGTAACAAAAAACGGGCTACAAAAACTGAAATTTCTTTCAAATTTTCTATAAATCCTAACCATCACGATTAACACACAAATAACAACTTCTTTAGGGCTTCACTTTCACCTTTTTCCTATATCAATTTCACACTTTCTACTCATTTAATCATCTATACTAAAACGTTGAAGAGTTATGGATCGAATCAAGGTCTAACAATGAATGGATTAGTCTACATCTGATGCTACCAAGGAAATCAGGCTATAGGCTCAACGGGGCTAACTAGGGACATACATAAGGGTAGGTAAATAAAGTCCTTACAATTTGGCTAACAAAGAAATGCCTAAATCAGTTCCTACACCCAACACCCTTTATTTCGCTTTGTAAACACACCGGACAAGTTCTAGACATTCCTATACATGTAGGATATAAACAAGTACTAACTCTCATGGTGCATGCAAGGAATCAAATCGGATCCTTACAGTTCCCGATCTTGTTCTTTGTCAAATTCAACATTAAGACAATCAAATCGCATTACACCTATTGAGATTTAACATCTAAAAATAACTCATTCTTTTCCTTCTATTTCAAAACAACTTCATTTAAAGTCACTACAAAATAAAAAAAATTAGTCCCAACACAAGCATTTCTCAACAGTTGTAATCGGGTTCTTATTAATTCTCTTAGCTTCTAAAGACTAACTCCCCTTAAGACGATCGCCATCCATCTATCATAGGTAAGGGCAACTAACTATTATTGAATTACAAATGAGGGCAAAAATAAATCGTTGAACTGAAATTGACAGAGAGGGCAAAAATAAATACTTCAACTGAAACAATACGCAAAAAATGCCTTGAGGGCAAATTGCAACAATTCTTTCAACTTACTAACTATTACATACATAACATTTCGAATAGCTAGAAAATCATCTAAACAATCCAAAAAAAACAAAACACAAAATAAAGAAAATTTTCCCAAAAGCATAAAACAAAAGAAAGCAGAAGGAATGAGATTCCACCACCCCGCACTTAAAAAGGAAGTACTGTCCCAGTGCTTACAAAATAAGTATAGTGTGAAGTGGGGAGCGACTCCCTAATCATATGCCATCTATGCCAGCATCAGCATCATCATGTCCTAAGTCTAAATCCTCAACATCCTCCTCCTCTATTCATCATCTGAACACCGCAGCCTCCGTTCCTCATCTGTGGGAACATTGTCATCAACAGGTTCTACAAAACTAGGACCTATCCATGCATGGTCCTCGCATAATGACCAAAATAATAGTCCAGATCCACCACTCTAATCTCTTGTGCAGTAGCATGACGTCCCTCAATCCATAACTGCAGCATCTGTAGCCCAAATATTCGGGTTGTGTTCTCATCTGTCCGAGTCTGACCCTTGGGCATAGTCAATGTCAAACCGTAGGCGTCACTCCCCTTAGTGCAGTATACATCAATGGGCTTAGTGATTATGGGAGGCTGATAGTCCATAGCCTCTTATTCAACACCTTAATTGCACAAAAATCTAGTCACTAGGCCCCCAAAACCATACTTGTGCTCCAGATTAAGCCTTGCCTTCTTCATACCGGATAAAATTACACTCTCGACATTCACGTCAACATTATCTCTCATCAAATCATATATCAAACAAATCATGTCACGTGTCACATTAGTCATGTGAGTGGCCAGAAGTAGACATGCAAGATAATTTTTGCCCATACTTGAGCCTCCCTGTTCATATGAATGAATGGTAATTTAAGGTGAATGTCACTTCCTCTTTTGTGTATCCATCTTATAAATGAGAGAGTACCACATAACAAATGTTGGATATGAGCATACAGTGGTTCGATATACATCTGCTTAAGTGTCCCAGTATTAACTTCTGGCGTCCCAAGGAGTACATTCAATGTATGAGCATTAAAAGTGATGACCCGTTCTTGTATTCTTACTTCATAATCCCTATCATACTGGTCCCAATTATCATAGAACTCTCTAGTTAAGCTCGGGTTGCACTCATACGGCTGGTCAAATAGGACCTACATTTGTAACTCTTTCATTCTTCGAACCACGCTGGGAAATTCCTTCAGTAAGTTCTCCCTGTTTATGAACTGATCTTCAACATATATTTTGTCTCATCATGCACTGAATACCATTTTCGTCCTAACTCTAACACCCCTCTAATACCATACATCTACGGTTGCCCACTTAGGATAGGTGGGGGATGAGACGCACTAGCACTTTTCCTATTTTTTTTAGCCGGCTCAGAAGATCCCTCTTTAATTTTTCCCTTATGATGGTGGTTCGACATGATACTTGTCACATAAATTATGCAGCACCCATATAAAATAAAGTAGTTATGTTCAATATAGCAAACACGAAGTGTGTGGTGGTTAGGCCACCCCACACTTAATTGCTAGTACCTATTCGTGGATACAAATGATAAGGGTACTCAGACTTCCCCCATGTAACAATTCATACAAACATAATTGCTTACATAATTTCAAACAAGTTGTCTCATTAATAACACATATAAAAATCTGCCCTTTCTTCAACAGACTCTAACTGGACAGACTTTACATTGGTACACAAGTGCACCATTTATCATAAAATCAGACAACAGATACACATATCACATAATGAGAACACAGCTTTCTTTTAAGAAATAATGCATACCATTGTTCCCACTCTAACCACATGACAACATTGAGTAAACAACAGATATGGAAAAAGTACATTAATACAATTTACCTGCAAACATCATTCAACAATACATTACAGCTCCAAGTGCAATTGACAAAAATGATTCCACCTAACTCAGCCTAAAACTAAACAAGATCAACGTACTCCAACCATACTGAATGTAATGATCTATCATTCTACACAAACCCATACACGAGATTAGCCCCATAAATTCAAGAACAAAAAGGCACTAACAGCAAAGGATGAGCACAAATTAATGACTACGAGAGTTCATAACATTCCATATCACATTCTTATTGCATAAGTTGCACTAAATCATTAAATAAAGGTACCATTTCATCAATTCATGCATACCATTAAAGTAAAGAAAAGAAGAGTGGAGTACTTACCTCAATAATCTTGAAACAAAAGACAAAGAAAAGTCTCTTCAGTGCCTATGGGATAAGAACTAAGTTGATTGAGAGGATTTATCTTTGGGGATTTTAGGGGCAGCGCAATTTGGGTTAAGAAATGAAAGAAAATTGGGAGTTAAAGGGTTATTTAAAGGGACTTAGAATTGATTTACCCAAAAATAAAAAAGTTATGAGTAGGAACACAGTGGAGGAGTCAAGATGTTCATTAAGGGGGTTCGAAAGTGTACATTCAAATTAGTCTTTCTGTATTTTGTACATAGGGTAAATTGAGCATGCGGCACACCATGCATTGTACTAAAGTAGTACGTGCAATGCCACTATTCATATGATGCTACTAGATTAAGCATTATTTCTTGAACAAATTAAGTTAAAGTGGGCAATATTGCATCCTCTTTTTATCTTTCACTCTTGTACCTTTCTATAGGTAGTATGTTATTTACCTGAATGCTTCCTCGACCTTGTTTCACTTCCCTCTCATTTACCTATATGCTTCAATGTAACTCATTCCTGCATACTAACCAAAAACAATACACTAACATAAGAAAAAGTGGGTTGCCTCCCACTCAACGCCTTAGATTTGGTCGAGGCACGATGCATTTTTTTGTATTTTTGTTATCTTTTACTTTCCTAACAACTAAAATAAAAATGAACTACTGTTATTACATTACATTCATTGGTTTCCTTCCACGTAGCTCCTTATTTTACATCATGGTACGACTCAACTCAACCTCACTCATCTGCAAAGGTGATTGACACATTGTGCTTATCTTCAGGATTCGCACAATAATGCTTCACTCGTTGTCCATTAACCAAAAAAATTTTAGTATTCTCTTTGTTCCATAGTTCAACCACCCCATGAGGCATCATTGGTACCACCTCAAAATGACCAAACCACTTAGACTGCAATTTTCTCAGAAACAACATTAACCTTGAATTGAATAGCAAAACAATTTTTTCGAGTTCAAACACTTTATCCTGAATTTGCTTGTTATGCCATATCTTGGTTTTTTCCTTGTACAGTTTGGCATTCTCATAAGGACAGAGACAAATTCATCAAGTTCAACAAGCTACAACAATCTCTTCTCTCCCACAACCTTTATCTCAAGATTCAACTTTTTGACGGCCCAATAAGCTTGATGTTCTAGCTCCATAGGAAAATGACATGCTTTCTTGTAAACCAAATGCTATGGAGAAGTTCTAATGGGCATCTTATAAGCTATCCGGTGTGCCCACAATGCATTATCTAGCTTTTCCGCCCAATCCTTTCGGTGTCCCATTGACAGTCTTCGGCAAAATCTGCTATATCTCCTGATTCAATACCTTAACCTGACCACTTGTTTGTGGATAGTAGGAAGTGACCACCTTGTTCCTAACACCATATAAAGCTAAAATATTCTTAAACCAAGTGTTAATAAAATGCATACCTCCATAACTGATTATAGCTTTGGGTGTACCAAACCTAGAAAATATGTGTTTTTTCACAAACTTCAGCGCTACTCTTGCTTCATTCATCAGAAAGGCAGCAGTCTCCACCCTCTTATATACATATTCAACCGCTACTAAGATGTACAAGTAGCTATGATATGGTGGTAATGGTTCCCGAAAATCAATTCCCCAAACACCAAATACTTCAACTTCAAGAATATTATTTAGGGGCATCTCATGATGCCTTTAAATTATTCCTAACCTTTGGCACTGATCACAGCTCCTCACGAAAGCTACTGTATGTCTAAATAATGTTGGCCAGAAGAACCCAGATTGCAATATTTTTCTGGCTGTTCTTTCACCCTCATGATGACCACCATAAGAAGATGAATGGCACTTTTGTAGTACTTGAAAAGATACGGCTCATCACAAATATAAGCACGAAAATCATGAAGCAGTTTCTTTCTTTGTAGAGTAGTGGCTTTGATAGGATAAACTGAACATGCTACCAAGTTTACAATATTGGCATACCATGTAAGCTCACACGCATCTAGAGACAATAATTTTTCATCTAAAAACCCTTCCTGAATCCAGAGAGAGCCATCCATAATATGGTCATGAGACTCCAGCCATGACAAATGGTCTACTACTTGATTCTCTGCTCCTTTCCAATCACGAACCTCTAGGTTGAAATCTTGCAGTAATAAAATCCACCTTTTTAATCCAGGCTTTGCATCCTTTTTATTGAAGAGATACTTGATGGCCGCATGGTCTGTGTGAATAATAACTTTTGTCCCACCAAGTACGCTCTAAATTTATCGAATGCATAAACCACCACTAACATCTACTTTTCAGTGACTGTATCATTCATTTGGGCATCATTCAAGACTTTACTAGCATAAAAAATAGAGTAAAATACCTTGTCATTTCTTTTCCCCAAAACTGCTCCAATAGCCACGTCACTTGCATCACACATCAATTCAAATGGCAACTTCCATCTGGAGAAATCAAAATAGGAGCTTCTGTTAGCTTCTCAAAGGCTTTTTGACAATCCACCCTAAAATTAAACTTGGCCTCTTTTTCTAACAATTTACACATCGGGCTTGAAATTTTTGAAAAGTCCTGAATAAAACGCCTGTAGAAACCTACATGCCCCAAGAAACTTCGTACTCCCTTGACTATTACTGGATGTGGCAGCTTTTTAATCACTTCAATTTTGGATCTATCTACTTCTAGTCCTTCACATGACACGTTATGGCCAAGTACTATTCCTTCCTTAACCAAAAGTGGCACTCTTTCCAATTCAGCACCAAATTTTTCTCTTCACAATGAGCTAGGACTCGATCTAGATTTTGCAAGCATACATCAAAATAATTACCATAAACAGAGATGTCATCCATGAATACCTCGACAAATTTTTCAATCGTTTCATAGAAGATTGCCATCCTGCTTCTCTGAAATATTGCAGGTGCATTACAGAGGCCAAAAGGCATGCGTCTGAACACATATATACTATATGGACAAGTAAAAATAGTCTTTTCTTAGTCCTCGGGTGCAATGGTGATCTGATTATAGCCCGACTAACCATCAAGAAAATAGTAGTAGTACTGCCCTACCAATCTATCCAACATCTGATCAATGAATGAGATAGGATAATTGTCCTTTGTTGTGGCTTCATTCAGCATTAAGTAGTCAATACAGATTCTCTATCCAGTCACTATACGAGTGAGAATTAGCTTATTTACTTCATTGGTAACCACGTTCATTTCACCTTTCTTTGGAACTCAATGTTTTGGTATTACCCACTTGTTGTCTGAAATTGGATAAACAAGCCCATTATCGAGCCACTTGATGACCTCTTTTCGCACCACATCTTTTATCACCAGATTCAATCTATGTTATTGCTACACCCTTGGTTTGAAACCTTCTTCCATGTGTATCTTGGGCATGCAAAAAGCTAGATTTATCCCTATAATGTTAGACATCTGCCACCCGATCACCTTCTTCCTTCTTTTCAAAACTGTCATTGCTTTTTTTACCTGTATATCAGATAAACCTACAGACCAAATAATAGGCAAGGAATCATTGTCACAAAGTTAAACATATTTCAAGTGAGGAGGAAGAACCTTAAGCTCTAATTTTTGAGCTTCATGAATTAAAGCTTTGGGAGATAGGCTAATTGGCCTGTTTAATGGCTCAAAAGGCAACTTTCATGTTTTAATAGCTCTCAAATTCATGACTTGAACTAATTCCAATGCCTCTACATCTCCATACAGATCATGACCCACCAAAGATCGCTCTAGTAGATCATCAGACAACAACAGCCTACAACCAGACTCAAGGTATATAACGGATATAGCAGACAACTCATATATAGCAGGCAATTTAGTTCCTTGTATACATCAAAAACCTCTACTTTATCATGCACTCTTATCGCCATCTTCCATGCTACCACATCAATTAGTGATTGTCCTGTTGCTAGGAATGGTTGTCCCAAAATAAATAGAACTACTGGATCAGCTTCAAAATCAAGAATCACAAAGTCTACAACAAAGATTAATGATCTCATTTACACCAAGACATCTTTAATAATTTCTTCTAGCCTAGCAAGCGACCTATCTGCCAACTTCAAAACAATAAAAGTGGGTTTGGAACTCCCAAAACCTATCTTTCGGTACCAAGATGTGGCCATAAGATTTATGCTAGTCCCCAAGTCACACAATCCATGAGCACTGATAGTCTACCCAATAGTGATCTGCAAAGTGAAACTACCCAGATGCTTCAGCTTCGTAGGCAGTTTGTTTTGAATCTTGGATGTGCACTCCTCAGTAAGTAAAACTATAGAATACTCTATCAACTAGTTCTTATTTGCCACTATATCCTTCAAGTATTTTGTATATTTGGGAACACTCTGTAGAATATCAACAAGAGGAAGATTTACTTGAACCTGCTTTAGAAGAACCAAAAATTTAAGTAATTGGCCTCCTCTTAATGTTTTTTCTATCTTTGATGGAATGGAAGAGGTAGATTCTGCTTCCATATGAGTTTTATTACTTGCATCTTTTTCCTTGACCTCTTTCTCCTCATTTGCCTTAGGATCATCATCAGTAGCTATGGGACTAACCTCTGTAGATACCTCCTCCTTTAACTACACCCTACTCCTCATTATAACTGCATATACCTGCTTTGGATTTGCCTCTGTATCGCTAGGTAAGCCTCTTTAAGGTCTTGTATTTTGTGCTCCCATAATTTGACCAAGTTGCAACTCTAAATTTCTAGTAACTAACTGTTGACTCTTCTACTCTGTTGCAAACTATGCTTGATTAGCTAAAATTTGTTTCAACATCTCCTCCACATTACTTGTTTGGGTAGCAGCTTGATTATTCTGGACTTGCTATTGATTCTATTGCACTGGCCCCTTATACTGATTAGTGTTATGTGGCTGATTTCCACTCCATGAGAAATTGGGATGGTTCCTCCAAATGGGATTTTATGTATTACCAAAATTCTGTTGTCCTTGATGATTTGCATTGCCAATGTAATTAATAAAATCTGGATTAGCCATGCAAGCATCTGCTACATACTCACTACTTACACAAACTTCACACCAAGAATTTACCTGTTGGGCTGCATTAGTTGTAGCTGCTACTTGTGGAACCTCCAACTTCATGCTATAAAGATGAGTAAGCATATGATTTTGCATTGTTGCAATCTGCACGAATAATGCAGTAAATTGGTCTACCTCTAATACCCCTGCAACTTTCTTAGGAACACTTCTCGAGTCACTAAGCCAATCAGGGTTCCCTTGTGAAATCCGATTCAGCAGTGTGCATAATTCGTCATAAGTCTTCTCAAGAGTTTGTCCACCTACTGCTCAATCCAAGAGAATCTTGGTATTTGGCTCTAATCCCTCAATAAAGGTATGAACAAGAACATCATTAGACTGATGATGGTGAGGGCAATTTCTGAGCATACTTTTAAATCTCTCCCAAGCTTGGTGGAGATTCTCTCCTTTTTTCTGTCTGAAACTCAAAACTCGCTTCTCAAACATGAAGTATTCCCTAATGGAAAGAATTGAATAAGAAACTTTTGAGCTAGATCTATTCATGAAGTAATGGAGAGTGGTGGTTCAGTATGTAACCACCTCTTTGCTTCACTAATTAAAGAAAAAGGGAAGTGTGTCAGTCTGACATAATCAGTATTCACCCCTGCAGGAATATGAGTATCGCTTATTTCTAAGAAGGTCTGTATATACTATTGCGGGTCTTCATGTGAAAGGCCAGAAAATTGCCCCACTGAATTCAACAATTGCCCCATATTCTGCTTCAATTCAAATCGACCACCTAGCTCGAACTTGAAAATTTTGTTAGTCACATGGTTTGTGAGTGGGATTTCCACCTCACGAACAGTTTTAATAGCTGGTTGAGCAGGAACAACTAGGATAATTAGAGCTGGAACATTTCCGGCATTTGGATCGACCAAATAATTTGGATCAGCTGGATGAGTAATTTAAACCTGTTGAATGGGATATTGGACTCTTCGCCTCTGTTGAAATATCAGTTTTGGTTTTGCAAAAGGCTCTACTAGCTCTTTATCATTCGCCAGTCCTATAGTCAGCTAATCCTACAAAAATTCAGCCACTAAGATCAAGTCGTTAACACTTAAACTTATCATCAAAAATCAAAAATCAAGCAAAGTAGTAATTATATTACTCCCCGGTAACAGTGCCAAAAACTTATTGCATCTCAAACACACACGCAAGTGCACGTGATTGTACAAGTAATATAGTAACTTAGACAGTCAAATATCGTTCCCACGAGGACTAAGCAACTAGAAATTCAACCAACATTTAGTTTTAGACAATGAGGTATTAAGTGTTGCAAAGTATCAAGATGATTGTGAAATTAAGAATGAAAATATAAATTAAAAAATAAGAAATAACAATTTGTGACAATAGTAAAGCAAGCAACAATTGTAAACAGTAATGGTGAGAATTCATGGGTTGAGGTATTTTAAACAATTATACAAATTTCCATTCTTATTGAAGTCTAGTTGGTTATCGGTTGTTGATTCACAAGGTTTATAATCCTATCTTGGTCTCCCGACCTCAAATCTTCTATCTATTGAATATTGCAACTACAACTCCTGCAGAGATACAACAATTCTTCTAGATTCAAAAATTTATATTCTTGCAACTGAACCAAGCAAGGCTTCTAGGTATATCCCTATCCTAGATTCTAATTCAAACCCCTTATTTCATAAAATGATAAGAACATCGCTCCTTAATTTCTCCTTTCTATCCTACGATTCTCCTTCCGAATTCACATAGAAATATAGATTTATTTCAATGGTGGCCACTCATCAAAATAGTAAACTCAAGAAATTAAGGACAACTCATATGATAATCCAAAGAGAAACTACGATAAAAAATATCAAAGAGTAATCATGTTCTTGGCCTCAACACCAGAACAAAGGTGTTTAGCAACTCATGTTTGAATTCAACATCAAAAATAAGTAATTAATCATACCCCAAATTAATCTTGAATTACAGAAATTCAAAAGAATATCTAAGAACCTTAAAAGAGAGAATTTTATGCTTTTCCGCCGCTATTGTGCTTGTAAAAAGTTCTTGAAATTTTGTTCACGTGTTCCTTATCTACTAGGACAAAATTGTTCTGGGTGGACTGGATCACGCGCCGCATGATGTATTTCATAGCAATGGAGTGTGCTTCGCATGATACCTTCCATAGCAGTGGAGCATGCATCACACGTTTTTTATACGCACTCTGTTGAATTAAGCTTCTGAAATTTCTCTAAAGCATTAGACACCTGAAATGGAGTATGCGACGCACGCAAATTGCATATTCCCACTGGAATTTGTCTTTGAAAATTTGACAATTTGGCTAAGGCATGGAACCCCTGAAATAGAGCATGTGACGCACGCTATTCGCATGCTCCCATTGGAATTTGTCTTCAAAATTCACGTAAAGTGCAGGGACCCCTGAAATAGGGCATGCGATGCACGCAAATCACAAATCGCATGTCCCTACTAGAAATTGTCTCCATGTATTTTTCTAAGGAAAAAATTCCATTCCTTATAGCTCATTTCTCCGCTACCAAATCCAACTTTCCAAACATGCTTTTCGACTTCTTCCAGTGTCCGCAATACTCCAAATAATCAACTCAAAGTGTCAATCATCATGTCCTTCCCATTGTCCATCCAATTTAACTAAAATACATCAATAATCTATCCTGCATTACTAATCATGTCCATTATCTCATATCAAGCAATTGTACACTAAACACAATAAAAACACACATTTATCTCATAAAACTAGGACTATTTTGGGTGAATATTATCACTCGGACATATAAATATTCCCAAGATCACAACCCCACACTTAGAACCTTGTTCGTTCCCGAACAATCACAAATATAATACCTAATTAAGCTTCACGTCACAACCTAAAAGTTATGCTTGTGTTAGGCACTTACTATTCAACACAGTGACTTTTTATCTCAAAACATGTCATGAATACTTCTATTCACATACACAATTAGTTTCAAACCTCGTTATCTCAATAGAGACACAAGATGTTTTTGGTAAACTTAATCAAATCACTCAATCAGCTAACATAACAAGTAATCCAAACTTTCATCCACATGCACCCTCATAAAAAAAAATTCCCCCTTACCACTCATAATTTTTCTATATTTCTCATGAGGGGGGTATCAACATTTAATCACTCAATCTCAAAAAAGAATTCCTAGATGATAGATAATGAACCATAAGCTTGTCCTTAGTTTTCTACTCCACTAATAGTCGGATGTTGAAATGTAGGATCAATTATGTCTGCCATGGTTGTAATGTAGGCTAAGGGATAGGTAGGAACTATTTAGGAAATAGTGACTAATCTCCCTAAGCGCTTTAATACATGTCAATCTTGAATAGAACTCAAATTTTATCAACCCAATTTCCACTTCATTACCTTCACACATCATTCGTTTTACCCCAATTTTACTAAGCACATTAACAAAAACTATGGTAGGAGTATTTTTCTTTTACATCTTGGTTCAATTCTTAGCTCTTCTTCACACCCATTTATTTTTATGCAACCCTATCATAGCCTTCCTCAACCAAAGCTATTAGCCTTGGTTGAGGTGTACAATGTCCGAGATGGACCAAGGCCAAAACAGGTTCATTGTAACAAAAACCGGGCTATAGAAACTGAAATTTCTTTCAAATTTTCTATAACTCCTAACCATCACGATTAACACACAAATAACAACTTCTTTAGGGCTTCACTTTCACCATTTTTCCTAATTCAATTTAATACCCCCTACTCATTTAATCATTTATACTAAAGCGCTTAAAAGCTATGGATCGAATCAAGGTCTATCAAAGAATGGATTAGTCTACATATAAGGCAACCAAATAAATTAGGGTTTAGGCTCAACGGGGTTAACTAGGGACATGTATAAGGGTAGGTAAGTAAAGTCTTTACAATTTGGACAACAAAGAAATTCCTAAATCACTTCTTACACCCAACACCCTTTATTTCTCTTTGTAAACACACCGGACAAGTTCTAGACATTCCTATACATGTAAGATATAAACAAGTACTCACTCTCAAAGTGAATGCAAGGAATCAAATCGGATCCTTAGGGTTTCCAATCTTCTTCTTTGTCAAATTCAACATTAAGTCAATCAAATCGCATTACACCTATTGAGATTTAACATCTAAAAATAACTCATTCTTTTCCTTTTGTTTCAAAACAACTTCATTTAAAGTTACTAAAAATAAAAAAATATTCTGGCCCAACACAAAGCATTTCTCAAAAGTCGTAATTGGGTTCTTATCAATTCTCTTAGCTTCTAATTTTCAAAACAACTTCACTTAAAGTCTCTAAAAAAATAAAAAAAATCTAGTCCAACATAAATCATTTCTCAAAAGTCATAATCGAGTTCTTATCAATTCTCTTAGCTTCTAAAGACTAACTCTTCTTAAGACGGTTATCATCCATCTATCATAGGGAAGGGCAACTAACAATTACTGAATTGCAAATGAGGGAAAAAATAAATACATTGAACTAAAATTGCCAAAGAGGGCAAACATAAATACTTCAACTGAAACAATACGCGAAAAATGCCTTGAGGGCAAATTGCAATAATTCTTTCAACTTACTAACTATTACAGACATAACATTCCAAATAGATAGAAAATCATCCAAACAAAACAAAACATGAAATAAACAAAATTGTCCCGAAAGCATAAAACAAATGAAGTAGAAAGAATGAGAATTCCACCACCCCGCACTTAAAAGGAAGCATTATCCCAGTGCTTATAAAATAAGCATAGTGTGAAGTGGGGAGGGACTCCCTGATCACATGCCATCCTTTCCATCATCAACATGATTATCTCCTGGGTCTAAATCATCAACATCCTCCTCCTCTATCTCATCATCTGAACACCACAGCCTCCGTTCCTTATCTGTGGGAACATCATAATAAATAGGTTCTAGAAAATCAGGACCTATCTATAGCATGTTCCTTGCATAATGACCAAGAGGAGAGTCCAGCTCCACCACTCTAACCTCCTGTAGAGTAGTATGGCATCTCCAAATCTACAACTATAGCATCTGTAGCCCAAACATCCGGGTTATGTTCTCATCTGTCTGATTCTAATGCTCGGGCATAGTCAATGTCAAACCATAAGCATTACTCCTTTTAGTGCGGGATACATCAATTGGATTAGTGATTATAGAAGGTCGATAGACCATAGCCTCTTCTTCAACACCTTTATTGCGCAAATATTTGGTCACTAGGCCCCCAAAATCGTGATTATGGAAGGTCGATAGACCATAGCCTCTTCTTCAACACTTTCATTGAGCAAAAATCTGGTCACTAGGCCCCCAAAACCATACCTGTGCTCTTGATTCAGCCTTTCCTTCTTCATACCTGAGAAAATCATGCTCCCAACATTCACGTCAACATTATCTCACATTAAATCATATATCAATAAAACCCTATCACGTGTCACATTAGTCATGTGAGTGGCCTGAAGTAGACATGCATAGATAATCTTTGCCCATACTCGGGCCTCCCTGTTCATATAGTTGAATGGTAATTTGAGTTGAATGTCGCTTCCTCTTTTGCGTGTCTATCTTACAGTTGAGCGAGTACTACATTACAAATGGCGGATATAAGCATATGGTGGTTTGATATGTATCTGCTTAAGTGGCTCAGTATCAACTTCTGCCATCCTAAGGAGTACATTTAATGTATGAGCATTAAAAGTAATGACTCGTCCTTATATTCTTACTTCGGAATCCCTATCATACGGGTCCCAATTAGCACAAAACTCTCTAGTTAAGCTCAGGATGCACTCATATGGCTAGTCAAATTGGACCTGTATTTGTAATTTTCTATTCTTCAAACCACGCTGGGAAATTTCTTAAGTAAGTTCTCCTTGTTAATGAACTGATCTTCGACATACTTCATCTCATCATGCGCTGAATACCATTTCCATCCCAACTCTAACACCCTTCTGATACCAATATCAGTGGCTGCCCACTTGGGAAAGGTGGGGGATGAGATGCACTAGCACTTTGTCTGTTTTTTTTGAGTCCACTTAGAAGATTCCACTTTAGCTTTTCCCTTTTGTTGGTGGTTTGACATGATACTTGTCAGAAAAATTATGCAACACCCACATAAAATAAACCAGTTATGTTCAAGTTAGCAAACATGAAGTGTGTGGTGGTTAGGCCACCCCACACTTAGTTGCTAGTACCTATTTGTGGATATAAATGACAAGGCTACTCAGACTTCCCCCATGTAACAGTTCGTACAAACACAATTGCTCACATAATTTCAAATAAAGAAGAAAACTTCATATGTTGTCTCCTTTATAACACATTAAAATCTGCCCTTCCTCCAACAGACACTAACTAGACAGACTTTATATTAGTACATAAGTGCACCATTCAATATAAAATCAGACAACAGATACACATAGCACATCATGAAAACACATCTTTCTTTTAAGCAATAATGCATATCATTGTTCCCACTATAACCATATCACAACAATCAGTATATTACAGCTATAGCAAAAGTACATTAACACAATTTACCCACGAACATCATTCAACAATACATTACAGCTCCAAGAGCGATTGACAAAAATTATTCCACCTAACTCAACCCACAACTAAACAAGCTCAACGTACTCCAACCATACTGAATTTAACACAAAAAGTCACTAACAGCAAAGGATGAGCACAAATTAACAACTACCAGAGGTCATAATATTCGATATAACATTCTCATTGCATAAGTTGCACTAAATCGTCAAATATGGCTATCATTTCATCAATTTATGCATACCATTGAATTAAAGGAAAAAAGAGTAAGTACTTACCTCAATAATCTTGAAACAAAAGACAAACAAAAGCCTCTTCAGTGCCTATGGGACAAGAACTAAATTGATTGAGAGAATTTATCTTTGGGGATTTTAAGGGCGGCACAATTTAGGTTTAGAAAAGCAGGAAAATTTGGGAGATAAAGGGGTATTTAAAGCAACTTAAAAACTATTTACCCAAATTTCTGCATTTTGTACATAGGGTAAACTGAGCGGGCGGCACACGATGCATTGCACTGAAGTAGTGCATACGACGTGTGCTATTCGCACGATACTACTGGATTAAGCATTATTTCTTGCACAAATTAAGTTAAAACAGGCAATATTGCATCCCTTTTTTCTTTTTCACTCTTGTACCTCTCAATAGGTAGTATGTTACTTACCTAAATGCTTCCCCAACCTTGTTTCACTTCCCTCTCATTTACCTCCATACTTCAGTGTATCTCATTCCTGCATACTAACTAAAAACAACAAATTAACATAAGAAAAAGTGGGTTTCCTCCAACTCTGCGCCTTAGTTTTGTCGTGGCACGATGCATTTTTTTGTATTTTTAATATCTTTTTCTTTCCTAACAACTAAAATAAAAAGGAACTACTCTTATTACATTACATTCGTGGGTTGCCTCCTATGTAGCACCTTATTTTACATTATGGCACGACTCGGCTCAATCTCACTCATCTGCAAAGGTGATGGACACATTGTGCTATCTTCATGATTCACCAAATAATGCTTCATTCTTTGTCTATTCACAAAAAAAATTTCAGTCTTCTCTCTGTTCCCTAGTTTAACCTCTCCATGAGGCATTATTCATACCGCCTCAAAAGGCCCAGAGCACTTAGACCATAATTTTTTAGGAAATAACTTTAACCTTGAATTGAATTGCAGAACAAGTTGTCCAGGTACAAACACTCTATCCTAAATTTTCCTGTCATGCCATCTCTTGGTTTTATCCTTGTATAGTTTAGCATTATCATAAGCATGGAGAAAAAATTCATCAAGTTCAACAAGCTGCAACAATTTTTCTCTCCAGCAGCCTTCATCTCAAAATTCAACTTTTTGACGGTCCAATAAGCTTGATGTTTCAGCTCTACAGGAAAATGGCATGCTTTTCCATAAACCAAATGATATGGATAGGTTCCAATGGGTGTCTTATAAGTTTTCTGATATGCCTATAATGCATCATCTAGTTTTTCCGCCTAATCATTCCGTTGTCCATTGACAATCTTCTGCAGAATCTACTTTATCTCCTGATTTGATACCTTAACCTGACCACTTATTTGTGGATGGTACACAGTGGCCACTTTGTGCCTAACACCATATTTAGCTAAAGGATTCATAAAACAAGTGTTAATAAAATGCGTACCTCCATCACTGATTATAGCTCTGGGAGTTCCAAACCTAGAAAATATGTGTTTTTTCACGAACTTCAGCACTACTCTTACATCATTTTTTTGAAAGGCAGCAGCCTCCACCCACTTAGATACATTGTCAACTGCTACTAAGATGTACAAGTTGTCATAAAATGGTTGGAATGGTCCTATAAAATCAATTCCCTAGACATCAAACACTTCAACTTAAAGAATATTGTTTAGGGGTATCTCATGATGCCTTGAAATTATGCCTAACCTTTTGTACTAATCACATCTCCTCACGAAATCTATTGCATCTCTAAATAATATTGGCTAGAAGAACCCAAATTGTAATACTTTTCTGGCTGTTCTTTCACCCCCATGATGACCACCATAAGGAGATGAATGGCACTTTTATAGCACTTGTGTGAATACAGTTTCCAAAATACATCTACGTATAATTCCATCAGGACCCTGCTTGAAAAGATACTACTCATCACGAATATAAGCACGAGAATTATGAAGCAGTTTTTTTCTTTGTTGAGTAGTGGCTTCGGGAGGATAAACTGAACATGCTACTAAGTCCACAATATCGTCATACCACGGAAGCTCACGCGCATCTAGAGACAATAATTTTTCATCCAAAAACTCTTCCTGAATGCAGAGAGAGTCATCCAATATATGGTCATAAGACTCCAGCCGCAACAAATGGTCTGCTGCTTGAGTCTCTGCTCCTTTCTGATCATGAATCTCTAGGTCAAACTCTTGCAGTAATAAAATCCACCTTATCAATCAAGGCTATGTATCTTTTTTATTTAAGAGATACTTAATGGTCGCATGGTTTGTGCGAACAATAACTTTTGTGCCCACCAAGTACGCTCTAAATTTATCGAATGCATAAACCACCGCTAGCATCTCCTTTTTAGTGATTGTCTAATTTATTTAGGCATTATTCAAGACTTTACTAGAATAATAAATAGAGTGTAATACCTTGTCTTTTCTTTGCCCCAAAACTGATCTAACAGCCACATCACTTGCATCACATATCGATTCAAATGGCAACTCCCAATCTAGAGAAATCAAAATAGGAGCTTCTATCAGCTTCTTTTTCAGTTTCTCAAAGGCTTCTTGACAATCCGCCCCAAAATCAAACTTGGCCTCTTTTTTTAACAATTTACACATAGGGCTTGCAATCTTTGCAAAGTCCAGAATAAAATGCCTATAGAAACCTGCATGCCCCAAGAAACTTTGCACTCTCTTGACTGTTACTGCATGTGGCAATTTTTTGATCACTTTAATTTTGGCTCTATCTACTTTCAGTCCTTTACATGACATATTATGGCAATTTTGGCCAGGGACTATTCTTTTTTTTAACCAAAAAGTGGCACTTTTCCTAATTCAGCACCAAATTTGTCTCTTTAGAATGAGCTAGGACTCGATCTAGATTCTGTAAGCATACATCAAAAGAATTACCATAAACAGAGAAGTCATCCATGAATACCTCGATAAATTCTTCAACCATGTCATAGAAGATTATCATCATGCATCTCTGAAATGTTGCAGGTGCATTGTAGAGGCTAAAAGGAATGTGTCTGAACGCATATATACCATATGAACAAGTAAAAGTAGTCTCTTCTTAGTCCTCGGGCACAATGGTAATCTGATTATAGCATCTGTAGTCAATACAGATTCTCCATCTAGTCACTATGCGAGTGGGAATTAGTTCATTTGAATCATTGGTAACCACGGTCATTCCACCTTTCTTTGGAATACAATGTATTGGGCTTACCCACTTTCTTTCTAAAATTGGATAAATAATCCCATTATCGAGCCACTTGATGACCTCTTTTCACACCATGTCTTTCACCATCGGATTTAATCTATGTTGTTGTTGTATCCTTGGTTTGAAAACTTCTTCTATGTGTATCTTGTGCATACAAAATGCTGGATTTATCCCTGTAATGTCAGATATTTGCCACCTGATCGCCTTCTTTCTTCTTTTTAAAACTATCATTGCTTTCTTTACCTGTATATCAGATAAACCTGCAGAAAAAATAACATGCAAGGTATCATTGTCACCAAGGTAAACATATTTCAAGTGAGGAGGAAGAATGTTAAGCTCCAATTTTGGAGCTTCATCAATTGAATCTTTGGGAAATGGGCCAATTGGCCTATTCAATAGCTCAAAAGGTAATTTTCATGTTTCAATTGCCGCCAAATTCATGACTTGAACTAATTCTAATGCCTTCACATCTCCATACAGATCACAACCCACCACAACTCACTCTAGTTGATCATCAGGAAACAACAGCCTACAATCAAACTCAAGGTCTATAACGGATATAGCAGACAACTCCTCATATATAGCAAGCAACTTTAGCAACTTGTATATATCAAAAATCTCTACTTTATCATGTACTCTAAGCGTCATCTTCCCTGCAGCCATATCAATTTGTGAATATCCTGTTGCTAGGTATGGTCATCCCAAAAAAAATGGAATGGCAAAATCAGCTTCAAAATCAGGAATCACAAAGTTAATAGGAAATATTAATGATCCCACTTGCACTAAGACATCTTCAATAATTCCATCCGGACTAGCAAGGGACCTATCTGCCAATTTCAAAATAATAGTAGTGGGTTCGGGACTCCCAAGACCCATTTTTTGGTACCAAGATGTGGGCATAAGATTTATGCTAGCCCCCAAGTCACACAATCCACAAGCATTGATCGTCTACCCAATAGTGATCTGCAAAGTAAAATTACCTGGATCTTTCAGCTTCATGGGCAGTTTGTTTTGAATGTTAGATGTGCACTCCTCAGTAAGTACAACTATAACATACTCTATCATCTGGTTCTTATTTTCCACTATATCCTTCAGGTATTTTTCATATTTGGGAACACTTTGTAGAATATCAACAAGAGAAAGATTTACTTGAACCTGCTTTAGAAGATCCAAAAAATTTCTTGCAACTGGCCTCCTCTTGATGCTTTCTTTGTCTTTGAGGGAATGGTAAAGGTAGAGGCTTGTTTTCCATATGAGTTTCATCACTTGTAGCTTTTTCCTTAACTATTTCTCCTTATTTTCCTTAGGATCATCGTCAGTGGCTGTGGGACTAACCTCCTCAGATACCGCCTTTTTCAACTGCACCTCACTCTTTATTGTAACTGTATTTACCTACTTTGGATTTGCCTCTGTATCACTAGGTGAGCCTCATTGAGGTCTTGTGTTTTGTGCTTCTGTAATCTGACTGAGTTGCAACTACAAATTTCTAGTAACCAACTGTTGACTCTTTAACTCTATTGCAAACTATGCTTGATTAGCTAAAATCTGTTTCAACATCTTCTCCACATTATTTGTTTGGGTAGCAGCTTGATTATTCTAAACCTATTTTGATTTTGTTGCACTGGCCCTTTATACTGATTAGTGTTCTGTGCCTGATTTTCACCCTATGTGAAATTTGAATGGTTTTTCCAATTGGGCTTATATGTCTTACCAAAAGTCTATTGTCCTTAATTATTTGAATGCACCACATAATTAATGAAATCTGGATTAGCCGTGCAAGTATCTGATGCATGCTTACTATTTCCACAAACTTCACACTAAGAATTCACCTGTTGGACTGTATTAGTTATAGTTGTTGCTTGTAGAACCCCCCAACTTCATGCTATTAAGCGGAGTAAACATATGATTTTAGATTGCTATAATCTACACTGATAATTCAGTAAACTGGTCTACCTCTAATACCCCTACAACCTTCTTAGGAGCACTTCTCAATTCACTATGCCATTCAGGGTTCCCTTGTGAAATCCGATTCATCAGTGTGTATAATTCATCATAAGTCTTCTCAAGAGTTTGTCCACCTGCTACTGAATCCAAGAGAATCTTGGTATTTGGCTTCTACCCCTCAAAGAAGGTATGAACAGGAACATCATTAGACTGATGATGGTGAGGGAAATTTCTAAGCATACGTTTAAATCTCTCCCAAGCTTGGTAGAGATTCTCTCTTTCTTTCTGTCTGAAACTCAGAATCTCGCCTCTCAAACGTACAGTACTCCCAGATATAAAGAATCAAATAAGGAATTTTTGAGCTAGATCTTCCCATAAAGTGATGAAGAGTGGTGGTTCAGCATGTAACCACCTCTTTGCTTCCCCAATTTAAGAAAAAGAAAAGAGTGTCAATCTAACATAATCAGTATTCATCCCTGCAGGAATGTAAGTATCGCTTATTTCCAGGAAGGTTTGTATATGCAGTTGTGGGTCTTCATCTGAAAGGCCAAAAAATTGCCCCACTGAATTCAGCAATTGCACCATATTTTTCTTCAATTCAAATTGACCACCTGGCTCGGTCTTACGAATACTATTAGTCGCATAGTTCATGAGTAGGATTTCCACCTCGTGAATAGGTCAAACAGCTGGTTGAGCAGGAATAATTGGGATAACCAGAGCTGGGGTATTTTTAGTATTTGGATCGACTGGATTATTTAGATCAACTGGATGAGCCGTTTGAACTTGTTGAATGGGATATTGAGCTCTTTGGCTTTGTTGAAATATCCGTTCTGGTTTTGCAAAAGGCTCTACCAACTCTTTATATTTCGCCAGTCCTGTAGTCATCTAATCCTGCAAAAATTCAGCCACTAAGATCAAGTCGTTAACCCTTAAACTTATCATAAAAAACAAAATATTAAGCAAAGTACTAATTATATTAGTCCCCGACAACAATTCCAAAAACTTGTTGCCTCTTAAATGCACACGCAAGTACACATGATCGTACAAGTAATATAGTGACTTATACAGTCAAACATCATTCCCACGAGGACTAAGCAACTAGAAATTCAACCAACATTTAGTTTTAGACAATGAGGTATTAAGTGTTGAAAAGTATCAAGATGATTGTGAAATTAAGAATGAAAATATAAATTAAAAAATAAGAAATAACAATTTGTGACAATAGTAAAGCAAGCAACGGTTGTAAACAGTAATGAGTAGAATTCTAGGGTTGAGGCATTTTAAACAATCGTAAAAATCTCTATTCTTATCACAGCCTAGTTGGTTATCAGGTTTTTGATTCACAAGGTTTATAATCTGATCTTGGTCTCCCAACCTCAAATCTTCTATCTATTGAATATTACAACTACAGCTCCCGCAGAGATACAGCAATTCTTCCAGATTCATAAATTTATCTTCTTTCAATTGAACCAAGCAAGGCTTCAACGTATATCCTTATCCTAGATGCTAATTCAAACCCCTTATTTCATAAATGGATAAGAATCTCACTCCTTAATTTCTCCATTCTATCCTATGGTCTCCTCCCGTATCCACATAGAAATATAAATTTATTTCAATGGTGGCCACTCATCAAAATAGTAAGCTCAAGAAATTAAGAACAACTCAGATGATAATCCAAAAAGAAACTACGATAAAGAATATCAAAGAGTAATTATGTTCTTGGCCTCAACCCCAGAACAAGGGAGTTTAGCTACTCATGTTTGAATTCAACATCAAAAATAAGTAATTAATCATACCTAAAATTAATCTTGTAGTAAAGAAGTTCAAAAGAATGTTTAAGAATGATAAAAGAGAGAATTTTATGTTTTTTCGCCACTGCTGTGCTTGCAAAAAGTTCTTGAAACTATGTTCATCTGTTCCTTATATACTAGGACAAAATTATCTTGGGTGTACTGGATCATGCACCACATGATGTATTTCATAGCACTGGAGCGTGCATCGTATGATGCATTCCATAGCAGTGGAGCATGCGTCGCACGCTTTTCACACGCACTCTCTAGAATTAAGCTTCTGAAATTTCTCTAAGGAATGTACACCTGAAATAGAGCATGCGATACACGCAAATTGCATGCTCCCACTGGAATTTGTCTTCAGAATTCATGTTAAGTGTTAGGACCCCTGAAATAGGGCATGCAACGCATGCAAATTGCATGCCCCCACTGGAAATTGTCTCCATTTATTTTTCTAAGGCAAAAATTCTATTCCTTTCAGCTCATTGCTCCGCTACCAAATCCAACTTTCCAAACATGCTTTTTAATTTCTTCTAGTGTCCGCAATACTCCAACTAATCAATTCAAAGTGTCAATCATCATGTCTTTCCCATTGTGCATCCAATTTAATCAAAATACATCAATAATCCATCCTGCATTACTAATCATGTCCATTAGCTCATATTATGCAATCGTACACTAAACATAATAAAAACACATAATTTAGTTCATAAAACTAGGACTATTTTGGGTGAATATTGGCGCTCGGACATATAAATATGCCCAAGATCAGTAGTATAGGAGGATTCGGGTAATCAGCAGTCCACAGGCAGGCTGGCAGAGGCATGACCATCTATAGCGCTCTTAAACATATATTTGTGAAACCAATTAGCCCAATTTATTTTGTGTTTTTTCACCATGAAAAATAGGACAAACACATATCGGTAGGTTATGTTGCTAAGGAAGCCTTTTCTTGGGATTAGTGTGGTGGCGATGATATGAGTCATGATGTTGTACTTGAAGCAGAGAAACAAGGTACCAAAACTAGAATACTCTAGGTCGGACAAGATCTTTTTTACCTCCTCAAATCTTACTTCAAAATCTTTAGGCCAGGAGCCATTCATAAAGGAAATTATCCCAAAGAACTTTGTACCAAATACCTTTTCAAACAAAAAATCATTGAGTATGATTCTTATGCCAAGAACAAGAGTCTTTGATTTGTTGCTATTGGGAGAGAGGTGGAGATTGGCATAGAACATTCTAATAGGATCCTCATAAACTTCGAGTTCATATAGATAAAAAATCAGTGATGGGTTTTGAAGTTTAAAGAAGTGACTGATATTGCAATGAGCTTCCTTTAATTGATAAAGATTTACTACTCGATCGGGTGCAATAAAGCAACTTTTGAAAGAGGCATTTATTGATGATGTGATAGGTTGTGATCAATGCCTCTGCCGAAAAGTAATCTGGAAGGTTGTGTTCTAGTAGCATGATTCTTGCAGTTTCCTGAAGGGATTGATTCTTTCGCTCTACCACACTATCTTGGTGAGAATATCGAGGTGATAAGAAGTTTTGAGAGTACCCATTCTAAGCACAGTATTCTTCTAAAGCTTTATTTTTAAATTCTCCTACATAATCACTATGAACATAGGTGATGAAGCTTATTGCTTCTCTTTTCACTTTCCTATAAAAGATCTAAAAGTTTTTGAAAGCCTCATATTTATGAGCAAGAAACATTACCCAGGTAAAATAAGAATAATCATCAACAATAACAAAAATATATTTTTTCCCACTAATGCTTGCGGTCTTGGTGGGGGCCAAACAGATCTATGTGAATTATTTGAAGAGGTTTGGTAGTAGAGACAATGTCTTTGACTTTAAATGATGTCCGAATATGTTTACCCAATTGGCAGGCATTATAGATATGATTCTTCTTAATCTTGAGTTTTGGTAGACTTTTCACCAGTTCCAATCTAGAGAGCTTCTCAATGATATGCATATTAGCATGCCCAAGCTTTCTGTGCCACAACCAGGCATCGTTGGTTTACATAGTGAAGCAGGTTAAAGTGGTACAATCAAGACTATTTAAAACATAAATACTATCAATATGTTCACCGATAAGAGAAATATCTCTTTTATCATGTTTGATGAAGCAGCTTTCATATTTGAAGGAGACTCTAAATCCTATGTCACGCAATTGATTGATACTGAGCAGGTTGTGTTTGAGTCCATCTACGAGATACACTTCAATGAGTTTGCATGAGGAGTTGATCTTTACTGAACCGACTCCAATGACATCTTCGTTAATATTATCACTGAATCTGACTAGTCCTCCTATTTTCTTTAAAGAATAAAAGTTTTCTTTCTTTCCAGTCATATGTCTGGAACATCCGCTTATATACTTCCTTATTTTTTCAGCTCTTGTTTCAACGTATTTAAGGGCCAATGCTTATATACTTCATGCATATTGAAGCTCATTCTCAACTTTTAGTAAGTAAGTAACCGCTTTACTTATGTTTTAGAGTATGACCAGTTTTTAGAACTCACGATACTAGTAAAGTTCGCATTATATCATGTATGTCCTCAGTTTGGATCTGTTTAGTGAATCCATGCCTTGTTAAGTGTTAAAGTTATGTATAGTAGTAGTCTTCCGTGCTCAGGTTCTTATGTGTTAGCCCTTCACTGACCTCTTCCTATGTTAAGATGGTGGCAATGATAGTGGATAAACAATGGTTTAGATGTGAGAGAGTTGATGACTCTCACTAAGAAAGACTATTTATGCTTTTCTACCTAAGGCTAAAGTGTAAAGTAAGATTGAGGCCAAGTCTTTGATACATGTCATGGTTAGTTAAAATATATGTGTATGTTCTTAAGAATAGTGCAAGAAAATTTTATTTATAAATGGTTTAGAAAATATGCGAAGTATGCCTTTATGCGGTTTTTCCTTGAAGTTCATATGTGATTTTAATGATAGGCGTGAATGTCATGTTGGGTGTAAGAGGATGAATGAAATATGCACTAGTGAATCCATATCAAGGGTTTTGAATTAGTCATTGAAGTGGTAAGGCATGTTATGCTTAGGGTGTGAGCTCTAAGAAGATATAAAGATTGAATCATGTGGTTTAGACTAATATTATGGTGTGGCATGTTGTATCTTATGATTTTGAGTTAGTCTTGACCTTGGTGAGAGGACTTAGTTTAGTTTAGACCTTGCAGAAAGATTTATCAGTGCCCATGTGAGAATTAGAAGTTGAATCAAGCGAGTGTGATATTTGAGGGGAATAGCATAGTCAAGGAAGCATTTGAGAAATATTGCTAAACTTGAAATTAAGAATTAGCATTTCTTAAGGCCTAGAAATTCTACCCTAGCTTATGATTTATGGGTCTATGTTCCAGGCCATAGAAGGGTAGCAATATTGCATTAGAAATTTCTTATAAAGGCATTGAAGAAATACTTTATTTGGGTGTAAGCATCCACTATGATTCAGTCTGTAAGTATCATGGGTATCATCTCAGTCTTTTCCTGATTTTTAAATCAAATCATTATCATTCGGGGATGAATAATCCCAAGAGGGGGATGTTGTAATACCCTGAGTTTTCATGTCATAAACCTCTCCATCTTTTTCTCATGAGATTAGATCCAGTGCAAAGTAATGGTTACTCATAAGTTGACACTCTCGTTTCTATCTTAGCCATATAGTTATTTTCATGAGAATTCATGCACTTGCAGATTAGTTCAGTGGCTCATTATGTTTGAGATTCAGTGATTCAGTTTATATCAGTTGTACATGATAGCTTAAAGACTGATATTCCTCTATGTTTCAGTTTAATTATCCACATTCGAGGATGAATGTTCCCAAGGGGGAGATAATGTAATACCCCATATTTTTGTGCTGGAATTCTAACCGTCATTTCTACGCGTCTATGCTCTAATCCAAGTTATTTTCACATGAATATAAGCTACATGATCATTATCCTAGTCTATGGAGTTGTTTAGAGGTGAAAATGTACATAGCAATGACCTAGAACAAAGTTGAGCTAAGATCAATTGATTCGTCCAAAGCTTGACATTCGATTCTACAAGGATCTACTTTAAATGTGTATATCTCTTAATATACATTTAATTTTTCATTCCAAGACCTATCAAGTTGTAGATAATTGAATTAGCTTTCCAACGATACCAATTTCGCAAAAATTCGATACCCGAGCGAAAAGTTATGGCCATTTTAGTGGCTGAGGAAGTAGCACCATGCGATAAGCGTGCGACGCACGCTAATAATTTTCAGATTCTCCTTTGAAGTTGCATGAGTGCTTCGATCTTCAGTTTTCTCTTTTATATTCTTCAGAAGCTTCTGTTTCTACTCTTCATAAGGAAACCCAAGAGATTTCTTCTCAATCAAGGATTTTAATTGATTCCTTGATTGAGGGATAGCACCATAAAGTATGTCCATATCAGATATGTCCATATATGGTACGACCTTCACAACCATACATGTCTCTATCAGATATGTCCATGTAGAGGGCATGGTCTTCTTTCCTTTTGCTTTTGTCTTGATTGATTCGTTCGTCACATATCTGGAAATCCAATAATCTCCATGATTGATTCTCTTCCAATTTTGGTGTCGGTCTTCGTGTGAGTAATTGCCTGCTTCCTTTCTCGGATATTCTTGGATTGATTCCTTAGGGATCTTTTTTATCTTCTGTATCTTCAGTGTATCCTGCAAGATATTTGTTTATTAGTTTGTCCTTATTAAAACATGTAGTGAGAATATAGGGCTAACAACAGTTTCCACTCTTTCAAGGAATTGAGGTATCCAATTGGGTGGATGTCAATCCGCCCTCAGCGGATTCCAAGCGCTGGGGGAGGAATAACATCTCTCTCATTTTGTCCCTTTTTATTTTACCCCTAGTTCAATCATCAATGCATGAAACCCTTTGAATGGTATCAAGGCATGCACAAATACGTCCATCTTCATAAATATGCCTCGAAAAGCATGTAATTCTCATGCTTGACTCCATGCAAATCGCATGGAGGTGACTTGGGTTGCATCATTAGGCTTCACCGCCTCGAGGTTTATGCCTCCCCCGCATTAGGTAAAAACACCTCGCCTCACATTCACGTCTTTTAAATACTATTCCAAATAATAAAGGTAGGTTCTTAATTTTATAAAACTAACTCAAAAAATTATCGTACCACGCCGAATTATTTATATAGGAAAAACATATCATGTATAGCAAGTTTTAATATAACAAAATATTTTTGATTTTTCCTGTAATACCATGTTTTCTTAAGCTAAACTTCTACTTGTGTATTGTGAGAACATTAACCCCTGAACCCTGAAGATTTTGGTGGTTCTTGGGTGTTTGGAGGGCCTAATTATACTTGGTGAGGTGTTAAGCTTGGAGTTGACCAAAAGTTGAAAGGACCAAGTTTGAAAGTGTTAAGCCAAGGGTATGAGATACGACCGTAGGTTACATGTACGGGTAGCGCCTTGGGTCATGGATGAACTATGGTGTGAAAAAGCTACCGCTCGGAAGAGAAGGATCCATTTACGAACCATGCATGGCATGCATGGGTCGTATCTTGATCACAGTAAAAATGGGTGCAAGTACGGTGAATGTACTAACCATATATCAAGTTCTCACAAAATGGTCCAACTTCAAACGAGTGTATCTCCTTATCTACGAGTTTATAGAGTGTGCACAACCTATCAAATTAAATTTTTTTTGAGTCTAGTTTCTAGGAAATCAAACTATTCTTCGATCGAAGTTTAGTACATAAAATTATGCACCTTTCAGTGAAGTATAGCGCCCACGCACTTAGAGAAAGTCAGAGAAGAAAATTCTGCACCCGGGCCACCATCCGGCAGTGCATAAGGGCAAAGCGAGAGAGACAAGCTATATTTAGCCAACTACAATGAGATACCTTAAGCTGGTTTGCCATCTTTTTGAGTCCATAAGAATGTTTTTCCCTTTTGTATATAATAGAGTTACTGTTGATAATACGCAACAATAGCTAGTTTAACGAAATCAATTGATCTATGTATTGAATTACAAACAGAGAGAAACCATGGATAACTTATAGAAACGCTACACGAGAAAAATGAGTTCAAAGACCCTCCCAAGTCTTTAATTAAAAAAAGGGGATAAGTGGAGACCACAATACTATTAAATTAAAAAAGATAAAGTCGCTTAAACAACTGCAACAGTTGTCTCAACAACAATCAACGTTGTACAACTTTGCAAAGTTATCAAATAACTTTGCGAAGTTATCGAACAACTTTGATAGTTGTTGAGACTTCTATAATTGTTGAAATAACCTTTTTAGTTGTTGGAGCGAAAATATTTTTTAAAAAAATGAAAAAAAAATTATCCCTTTCACCTAATTTTTAAAACATGAACTCCCACTTAATTGAGTAACTAGTTTATCCTTTTTAATTCAAGATCCTACGCTACACCCATGAATACCTAAAAATAGAAGGCATTTACTAGTAACCACTTTTTAAGTCGGTACTTGACGAGAGATCAGAGAGAACCCATAAATACAAAACATCCAACATCATTTACTTGTTATATCTTATTTTTTAGTTTCCCACCCAAGATTTTGAGACCTGACTAAATTCAAATTAGCGCCGAAAGATTTCACAATGAACGTTAAACCACTCCTTGAAAAAAGACTCAAACTAGAGACTTTTATTGTTGTTATATATCTTGTTCGAGAAATTGGTAACTGTTAATAACAAAATTATTGAGCAGCTTACATCCATCTTGATGTATGAATCTTTTGCATCGATTCACTTCTTTAAAGAAAGAATCAGTTGGGCTTAGACGATTTTGACATACCGTCGCTCTCTCCATTAATCCAAATTTAAAACCACTAGACTTTGGAAAACTCTGACAAAATTGTAAGGTAAAAATTCTTGTCATTCTCCAACTATGCAGCCATTGGCTGATTTAGGTCCCGCTGGAACAAAATAATTCAAGAAGCTCAGAACAAAAAAAATTCCATGCTTCCTCTTCTGCTCTTAAACCGACTCCTCTAACCCCTTTTCACTTGATCATACATAATCAAATAGTTGCAAGTACGGAACACAACTACGAGCACAACTGACATAAGCACCCTCCTGTTAACAGATGAACTCTTCAATTTTCAAAAGAAGATGAACACTACATAGAAAACGCACTTAAAATATGACCACAAAATTGCTCTACCCTAGATTCAACTAATTCACGTAAACCCAGGCAAACTCCTCCATCTTCACTCTCGCTAAGAAAACTGTCTCATTCAGAAGCTATATCCAATAACTTGTGTGGGTCTGCATACTGCAGAAAGCTGTACAGTTAGAGGAAACACATGGCCAGAGCATGATTTCTCATAGAAAGCAGCTTCCTAAAATATGTCCACCAGTGTCTTAAGAGGCGAAATCTCACTAGAACTAATATCATGGACCCCATTAAATGGAGCGGTGCAAGCTACAAACAGCACAAAAGCATAAGCATATATAAACTGATCAACCAATTCCTTTTAAAAATCATAGCAGATGAGTACTAAGAGGACACGTAATCTGCCAAAAACTAACGAGTTAACAAGGATTACATAAGAAACATGTATCAATCATCAGCAACTTCCTCCGAAAGCCAGGGCAAGCTGCAAAAAGGAAAGTGTTGAATCTTTGATATCTGCCAACAGGTTCTCATCAAACAATAAAATGAACACACCAATGGAAAGAGCAAACTCTACCTGCTTTTGCTATTGAGATAGGACCTCAGAACAAAACCAACAGATACAGCATACATCACATCTCCTAACAGGGGTAAACAGCTGTTCATAAAATAAAGGAATCAGAGAAACCTTGGATACTTTCCCCATACAGCAACTCCACCAAAACAAACAAAAAGAATGAAGCTACACATAACTTGAACAAAGGGACTCAAGTGCCCCAAAAAGGCACCACAAATGAGGCAGGTGTGCTTGGAACAAGCATCCCCCACCACGATGCAAAGCACATCTTCTACAGAAATAGGTCCTAAAGTCCACAGAAGAATTTGAGATATTAATTGCCAAGGAAAACCTCTAAATTTATAAGGACTGTTTGCCAAGAAGACATCAGAGAAGTTCTGATCTCAGAATGGGCCTTGGACTCGGAAGATACAACAAAATAACAAGTGAGCTCTAGTATGGTGGAGAAACTGCACGTGGTCAGACAAACAAAACTTAGTAATATAAACACTACCCACAGTCATGGCATTTTAGACAGAACTAGTAAACTTCCTGTTGTCCTCGTGGTTGATCGCCAACATGCCAAAATCTGTAGTAGATACCCACAACCATCAGCTTCAAAGATAAAGTTGATTAAATTGCAGAAAGAAAAACTTGAAGTACAAGACCAGTATAATCTCCAAAATAACATGAAAGAAGTATGGAGAATTCTTTAAATTTATAACAGGGATTAGATATGCCGAACAGTTGCAAAATAAACCTTTGAAGGCCATGCCAACCAACTCCCCATTCATCTCTTTCTCCCACCACGTTCTCTCAGTGAGAGACCAAGTGTTTCTCCAGATGCAACATTGTAGTATGCAAGTGACAAGTTGTCCTTGAGAAAACCAGCCTTTCCACTCAGCTTTTGCTTATTCGCGGGAAGCTGGATCTCCCCAGAAATCTTCTCTTTTAGACTGGCAATGGTTTCGGACAAAGATTGCACTGTGATTTCCAGAACTTGTCCTTTGAGATTCCCTTCGTCGGTATTCGGCACAGATACATTGATCCTTGCAGGTCCCTGCAATATTGCAGAAGCAACAAAATTTCCACGGATATAAGAGAACATGAGGACAACAACAACAACAAACCCAGTGTATTCCCACTTAGTGGGGTCTGGGGGGGGTAAGATGTACGCAGTCCATACCTCTACCTCTGATGAAGTAGAAAGGCTGTTTCCGAAAGACCCCCGGCTCATGAGGAATTAAGCAAAATTATCAAAGGACCAAGACAATTATGTAAAAGTTGGGAAAAAAGAGAAAAAAAAAAGAAAAGCTATCCTACCGAATGCTGAGCCAAAAACTGGTCTTCAGGAACGAGAACAGACTCATCAAGCTTTTGCCTCTTTGGCTCTGGTTCTTCAGGGAGAGGAGGGGCTTCCTCCGGTGGAGGAGGTGGCGGCATTCCTTGGGGCATAGGAGGCGGCAGGACCATAGACATTCCGGGCTGGGACATCAGATGGGGAACAAAGGGTCGAGGTGCTCCCAAAGGTGTAAACTGTGATCCAGGAGGTGGTGGAATAGGAATGCTATGGGAATTCATAGCCATTGATGGAGGCATTGGAGGACGATTCACCATGAGATTTTGCTGACCTGGCATCTGTGTCATGGGAGGAGGTGGGGGCCGAACCTGGGGAATCATGTTAACTATAGGAGGCCGAGGTGGAGGTGGAGCAGCAACACCAGGAGTGGGATACTGGACTGTATTAGGAGGCCTGGGAATATTCAGCGCAAGCCCAGGAGGTGGAGGTAGTGGCCTAACAGATGGAAATCCAGGTTTAGGAGGTGGAGGAACCTGCGGTCCAGGAAGATTTCTTGCATCATTTGCAGCATCATTCTGATCATCTGCATTGTTCTGAGACATTGCCTGGTTAGCAGTGCGACCAATACTACCTGTGTGACCATCCCATATGACTTGCTTCGGCTCTTCCTTCTTTTTCTCAATCTCAGCCTTGACCGCATTTGAAACTTCTTCTTCCGTAGTACCAAATATATCCGGACGGGTTCGTGCAAGTCCAACAATGTTTCTAGAAATCTCATCATCCTGCGCAAGAGTCGTCTCCTTAATCTTTGCAAACATCCTGTCCTTCTGTTCCTTGTACTTCGGATCAATGAGAGAGATCCTCATATGTTCAGACATCTCATTAATAGGTATTAGCTCACCAGTTATAGGAGAGACAACATACTTAGTTGGGTCCCTTTCTGCCAGGATCCTCTCTTCAGGCCTCTTCCAGTTCTTCACAATCCGCATTGGTGGGTCTTGTTCCTCTGGAATTGCCATGGTTTCAACACTCTTGACGCCACCATTCTCTTCAAGAGTCGCAGCTCGCATACCTTCTTCAACAAGCTGAACCTCTTCTTCATCCATCTCCATTTCCACCTCTTTTCCAGGCTCAACATACTCTTCTTCCTCCAATGTAGGCATCTTGCTCCTCCTTATAACCTCCTCGAGGGTCATAGGTGGAGGCAAATCCTGATCCTCATCATCAGAAAAATCTATAGTCTCAACAACGACAAAATCATGCCAATCAATCATAGCCATCTGCACCCTCTCCTGTTCTATCTCATCTTCAGCTTTTTGTCTAGCCTGCTCCTGTGACCTTTCCCATTCCAACCGATGCAGACATCGCTCTAGGACTGTTGTCATGTCAATAGCACTCTTCTGCAGTTTATCTGTCAAGCCTTTAGGAGGCATCAGAACTTTTGAATACGCATCCGCAAGTGAAGTGAAAAACATGAACATGCTGTGAGTAGGCTTTAGAAAATGAAATTGGGGATTATTAATCTCCCTGCTCGTTAACCCTGTTAAGAAAGACTTCCCATTTCTGGCCACAAATTGTGCTGTAAGCTTAATGATATCCAGTTCTTCACCAGTGATCCCTTCAGGGAGTCTAACAGTATATTGCTCTGCCTCGGGTGGATCGAGAATCTTTTTGACAGGTCTAAACTGAGCTGACGGATCAGGTTTAGCAGTTGCCTCTGCACCATCAGCGGTAGCAGGAGCAGGTGCTGCTTCTTTGTCTTCTGGCTGAGTAGGCTGTTCTCCAGAAGCCTGATTCTGTGCACGAGCCTCAGCCAAACGGTGCTGATAGTAAGCATGGTAAGGATCAGAAGCAGTCAGGAAGTTAAATTTTGCATTGCCAGCGTTATTTAAAATAATCCTCTTCTCAAATTCCGGACCATTCTTCGCCACAAACTGTGAAGTTTTGTCAACAATACTCCTAATATCTGGAGGGGGATAAATGATGCCAATAGTTCTCGTATGTGTTGCAACAGATGCTGGAACCTTGTTGGCTTGATTGTTGTCGTCTTCATTCTCTTCCATCTTATCATCCTTTGGTTCCTCTACCACCTGAGCTGGAGGTGTTGGTCCCAGATTCCCATCCAACGGGGGCGCCGGAAGGGGCAGTATTGTTGTGGTGCCAAACATTTCTATGCCTGCAAGTTGCAGCAAGTTCCATTTCTTAAAAATCAATCATTCACTTATGGCACATAACATTGAGAATCAATAATTGAAGGAAATATCAGAACCCAACCCCCACCTCACCCCCAAAAAAAAAAAAAATTAAACCCCATGAATATGCTCCCCACTTCAATTATCACTCAAGCAATCAAAAAGGGAAACTTACTCCGAAAACAAATAATATGTTGATAGTGTCATTTCATTTTAAACGGAAAGAAAGAAAAAGGGAAACTAACTTAAATACCATCCGCACAAAGAAATAGCAGACAGATGTACAATATGTGTGCGATTACTGTACATTATATGTATATAGGCTAGAGGTGGTAAACGTTCTTGGCTGAGCGGCCAAATGTGCAACCCCCACCCCACCACCAAAGCTCAAAGATTCATTTCACAAGCAAGCAAAACCACAAATTACTTCTAAGAAATTCCATTTAAGCAAGAAAAAACCAAAATTGTGTTCATAGTTCCATCCATTCAAGTAATCACTTGACTTTCATTTAACTAAGAAAAACCAAGAATATTTTCATAATTTCATTCTATTCAAGTAAGCCAAACCAATATACATGCTAAAATCTTCAAACTTTTTTTCAATCAATCAAGCAAAAATAAAGCTTCTCTGATAGAAATTTTCTTTGATTAACTTGTCCTTGGGGTTTTTATTATGAATGCTGAACCCAAAATTAATTAGAGTATACGGAAGGAAGTTCATAGATTTTAGTTTAAAGAAAAAAAAAACCAAGATACTTGCAATGGATCAAAAACCAAGGCCACAAAGATGGTTGTATTTCGTTCTCGTATGTGCGCAAGTGCTTCCCCACTTTTGGGACTACACTCTGTATGTTGTTATATATGCTCAAGTGCTTGCTCCAAAACAGAAAACCAACACCTCAGCCAGTAAACAGAATCAACGATTACATGCTAATGGAAGAATAATTTGTGGCTAACGAAAATGCTGTGTTTGTCTGGAACATGAAACCTAGTAAGGGAAAGCAATTCTACTCCAATTGCATTCACCAGATGGATGAGAGTGAGAATAGAAAGGAAGCCGGGAGGAAGAATGGAGTATAGCATTACCTCTAGAGTACAACCTGATAGAAACTAGGATGCAGAAGAGATAGAGAAGGAAATATTACTGATTAAATAAAGTGCAAGGATCTTAAACACTATATTAACCAATAACCAAGTCCATATGGAGTGGACAAATCTGCAGATATAAATACAACAATAATATTTTTCTTCTGTCTTAAGAACTCTACCAGATTCTAATGTCATATTTAAACTCAGACATACAGCTACTAATAGATAATTACTGACAACTACTAACAACTACTAATAGATAACTGCTTCTATCTTATCTGAAACTAGTACATTATCTTCATATTTTAAAGCAGCAGTCTTATCAGTCTTATCAGTGCATTCCCCCTGAAAAATCGCCTTGTACTCAAGGCGAAAAAAAGGAGACTGTGTGTTCTCCTCTTGCATTAATTCCAAAGATGCAAACGTTCCAGGTTTGCAGGTCATACTTGTCTCCACAATGATAGCATAGGCCTTTTTCTCGGCTAATTTGAAGTTCAGAATTTATAGGACGAATGTTTGGAAGCGATGATTGTTGAATTAGTGTTTCTCTTATTTCCTTATTTCCCATTTCTCTGAGACTTAGTGTTCTTATTTTTTTATCTCTTATTTCTGTTATGCTATACAGCCTGTTTCATGTCTCATTACGACCTTGGTATACTATTCTCTATCTTGAACCGAGGGTCTATCGGAAACAACCTCTCTACTTCCTCGGAGGTAGTGGTATGGACTGCGTACATTTTACCCTCCCCAGACCTCACTTTGTGGGAATATACTGGGTTTGTTGTTGTTGCTGTTGTATGTTTGGAAGCGATGATTGTTGAAAAGAGCGTACTGGTGGACGGGATGACTGAAAATTAAAGGATTCTTGAACCGTTGGAGAGGAAGTTCCAATTGATGAAGGCCCTGATATAGAAGGCCAATCGGTTACCTTACCTTACTGGACTGATTTGTTTCATGTTTTCCTTCATATTCTAAAGCTAGAATCATTGCCTTATACACAGATCGAGGCTTGTGAATACTAACGTCCACGCGAAGGTCTTCTTTGAGCCCACTAAGGAAAACTCCAAGCAGACAGTGTTCTAGCCAGCTTTGCACACGGGCTGCCCGTTTTGCAAATTTTTGCCTATACTCAAACACTGATCCAGTCCGTGGGATGTTTGATAATTTTGAAAATATTTCTCCGCTTTCAGAATCCAACCTCTAGGATCTCCCCCCTCATACTTTGGAAATTCCATCTTTGTGTGAGGACGCCGATAAGTTTCTTGATGTTTCCAAGTGCTATCAACCTCACCTTCTTCCGGTGAAACTTTAGATTTTCCTCGTTGATTCTAACTGTTTTGTGCTTTTAATGCAGCCACATCAACAGCCAAAACATCCATGGCTTCCAATTTTGCTGCTATATTAGTCAGTTGTTGGCTGATCTGATCAGTAGTCGACATGATAGGTTCACTATGGGAAGCGTTAGCCCGTGTGTTAACCATGACAGATCTTACTTCTCTGATACCAATGATAGAAACTAGGATGCAGAAGAGATAGAGAAGGAAATATTACTGATTAAATAAAGTGTAAAGATCTTAAACACTATATTAACCAATAAACAAGTCCGTATGGAGTAGACAAATCTCCATCTATAAATACAACAATAATATTTTTCTTCTGTCTTAAGAACTCTACCAGATTCTACTCTCCTATTTAAACTCAGACATAAGCAGTTACTGCTGTAGATAACTACTACAGATAATTACTGACAACTACTAACAGATAATTACTGACAACTACTAATAGATAACTGCTTCTATCTTATCTGAAACTAAGGAACTAAGTTACATTATCTTCATATCTTAAAGCAGCAGTCTTATCAGTCTTATCACAACCCTACTCCTGCGCCTCAAGTTGGATGTCTGAATTTAAGAGAGCATCAAATAAGACTAGGCGGTAATTGGATAAACTAAAGCTATTCTCACATCTTTATTTTTTTATTCATTTCTCTTCAACAAAAGGGGGATAAAGGGACATCTCATATTTTACGTCAATTCGGACTCATCAAAGAAAACATTCAAGCAAAAACCCAAAAAGGATTCTTGGGTTTTCCTTACTTCAAATGAACTTCTCGAAACTGTGTAGGGCATTTGAATAGAAACAACTTAACCTTAATGCACCATAAGTACAAAATAAAAACATTGAGATTTGATGAAATTTGAAATCCAACATTTTGAAGAATTTAAGATTTGAAATTGAAGTTGAAATTTTTTGCAAATTTAATAAACAAATGCTGATTTTAAATCAAAACTTGGAATTAGAGTCAAACGCCTACTAAATTTAAGTGAATAAGTGTGTGAGCTGTACATATCACATGAAGATGTGTACCACCCATCATATTAGTTTCCCATATATCTAATTGATCAGACAAATCTTTAACCATGAAATCATTTGAAGAAGTGTTATCAACACTAACAGTGAAATGAGCAGTCAAACACATATAATTAATTCTTTGCCATGATGTTCATGTGCCTGTGGTAAAGGAACTTTTCGGTTGTACTTCTTTAAAATATTTCTTTCGCTTTAGTCTCTGGTCATTGTGAACTTGATAACAATCCCTTTATTGTCCTATGGGAAGGAGGTAGAAATAGAAGTTGAGCTTTACAAAAAAATTTCCTAAAGCCCTCTTTTTCTCCATCCAAAAGGCAATTCTTCAATAATTATTATATCAACTAAAGTCCTCTTAACTATTTCATGCTAAAATAATTCTCCCATCCTTTGGAAAGTCCAACTTTGTTTGAGTGGTATCAGCATCAATGTTCAGTTACATATTTGGACAATTCTTTAAATCAGTATTCCATGACGTTGTTCCATCCTCTTTTTTCTTTTTTTTTTTAATTGGTAAGACGTTCCATTCTTTTTGGTATCAGCCTTATAATCACGACTATAACAATTAAACCCTGCTCTATCATTTCCATTAACATCTTTAAACTTTTCAAAATGTCCCCAAGCACCTGAATCGATTGTACAACTTTTCTTTTCTTAGTGCCAGACCTAGTTTCAGGCTCATATTCAACGGAATTTGCAGATGAAGAAATATATCACCTTTCTATTGAACCCACCTCACTTGCTATAGTTTAATTTTTCAGCCATCTATGAAAAATGAATGATAAGAGAACTAAAAAGAAGCTAAACAACTAGTTTCAACTCGGAAATACATTAAGATTCGAGTAATCTATTAAAACGGGCAGCCCAGTGCACTAAAGCTCTCACTATGTGCAGGGTCCGGGGAAGGGCCCAACCACAAATCTATTATAGGCAGCCTAACCTTGCATTTCTGTCCTGTTTCCAAGGCTTGAACCAGTGACCTCCGGTCACATGATAGAAACTTTACCAGTTTCTCCAAGGCTCCCCTTCTTTGGAGTAATCTCTTTTCAATGAAAGGCTCATATTGAAAATATTTCAACAAAATTTACAGAGAGGAACACAAATCTCTCTCTTCTCATGAAAAATGAAACTTCAAGAGCTAATGTGAACTCTTTAAATGCATCACATAACTGTTTACCCTAAAAACGATACGCGTATTCATCCAATTTTACCGTACACAATAACAGCTGAAAAGAGAAGGTTACTGGCAATTATCTGTGTCGACAACTCGACGAGGAAGACGGAACTTACCTAACGAAGAGGAAGACCGACGAGCAGGCGAAGGCACCGACGTAGAGCTCTCTGGGTGAGAAGAGTGAACAAATCAGATTTTGAGACCTACTTGCAACTTAACCCTAAATTTGATCCGATTGTTTTAAGTACTACGTATTGTTATTACAACATTTTTATATTAGTTCATTTAAATAATTTGTTTTATTATTTGGTTGGATAATCCCTTTTTTAAGAGAAATTATGATTTTGTTTCCTTTGATTGCGTTTTATAGACATGTATTTTTACTTGTAATTTCGAGGGTTCAGATGGGTTCTTTAAATTTAAATATTTATTTCCTTATTTACTATTATAACTTTTTACTATATTATAATTTTTTATTATATTTTTCTACTATTATAATAAGTAAAAGTAAGTAGTACGATCAAAGGTGTTTCAGGAATCTTATATTGTTTTATGAATATTTTTGGTATTTCAATTTATATTTTTTTTATTTCTTTTTCGATGACACTTGTTAATACATACCACTGCCTTCCATCTTCTTTTATATCATCATTTTTGTCTTACCTTCTTTATTGTTCCTCTCCAAACACTCCATCAAACAATCATGAAGAAATAATAAATTTGTGTGAAAGTTTTATGCAACTGGGTTTGTCATATCAGTGAGATTATTGGTTATATTTTGGCTTCTATTTGGGTATGATATATTTATGAGTTTCGCAAAATTTTAACCTTTTTTTGTAAACTTCTTTTAGTTAGTTTATTATATTTTATCGAATAATTTTTAGATGAACGTGGTATATTTGATTTTAAAAATAGATACATACATAACACATATCCGTATTTGGGATATACAATTGTTTCTGACTTTCGATAGGTAAGATGTCATTTAAAGGTAAATGGGTTCTTTGAAATATCTATTGAGGGTGAAACAAGCTCCCGCTTTCTTTGGCGAACAAACTATAAAGTCACTTTCAATCAAGTTGAATTTGAGCCCCATTTCACCTTTAATTACTAATGGAAGTCAATTTTGATCTGTCTCTTTTCTTCTGTCTTTCACTCCTATGGTCCATTACATGCTTCTCTGCTTGGTCGATTAATTTTCTTATAAATTGAATGATTTCAGTTTGTCAATGACTTCCACGATTTTTTATTTTTGTGGGTTTTATTCCTTTCTTCATTTTCTGAAAATTTGACCGAGTATCTATTCTTCGTTGTGTTGTTGTGCATGAAAGTTGATAGTTGCTTCTTATCTAAAGCTGTGGCAATGGGGCGTGATTCAAAAGTAGCTGAATACTTATTCCAAAATGATATTTATACCACGAAAATCACCACTTGTGTGGAGGCTTCTCTAAAGCGAAATGCTCTTTCCTATGTGATTCTTTCTCACCGTTATAATACGATCTGCAATGAATTGTTGTATTTTCTTATGTTTTTTGTTTGTGGCATTATTGCAGAAATATTTAGGTGACAAGGTATTGGTATCAAGGATACTAGCAAAAATGCTCTTTGTGAATGAGGTAAGTCCCTCTTTTACTTAACGTGGCTTGAAAATACGAGGTCTTATTAACAACCATCTCATCATATACGGGTGCTGAGTTTGTTGGCTATCATTTATTCTTGTTAAAACAGGATGATTTTATAGGTTTGATTGATTAATGATTTGTTGCTTTGTTTTGATTCACTATTGTCAGTCTGTGTACAAGCAGAAAATACATATTTATATATGAGATTCATCATCATCGATTATATTGTTCAAGAATAACTTATTCAAGATAAAATTCTTAATTAATCACTGTAGAATTATCTTACTGCTCTCAACCGAACGTTAAAGGTCACATCTTTAAAAAAAAGTTAAATGTCACATCAACGACGTGAGTTTTTATCTAATAAGATCAGTTGTTATTGTTCTATTAACAGAAAAAGTTTTAGAGGGATAATTTTCACCCGTTAACCATATTATTGATAACCTGCTACTTGGTAAGGTACCTAAATTGTGCTTTGTCCTACGTAAAGTAGGTCTCATCTTCGCATTTAAAATTTAGAAAAATAGTGTGTTACAGTTTTATATTTTTAAGAAAAAATTGAATGTAAAATGGAGAGATTAGATGCATTCCAGATGAAAATGAAGATTCTTTAATAATGGATGATTAAATATAAGTTGGTTGTAAAAATTCACAGTCTTTCTCATAAATGCATATATAAGTTTTTTATTGAAAGAAAATACAGTAAAGACTCTAAAATGCAATGTGTTTTTTTACTCATATATCGTCACAATTCAACATAATAATTTTATAATAATATCCCTATTACACATCATTTGAAATAGAGACTGATTTGTATATTATTTCTTTCTGTGTGAAATTTGTATTTTTCACAATTCCTTGACAAGGCAAATTGTTTTAGCTTGAAGTTGAGCCTCTTAATGCCTTTACGAAATCAAATAATTGAGTGTCCATAAAACACTTGTGCACAAATTATTTGTTCAAATGAAGAAATTGCTCCTAACAAACAGGTACAGACAAATGTCAAAAGAAAAAAAAAAGACAAGCGTGTTAATGAATAGTATTTATTTACAAAATCTCGCATCATTATTTTAGCATATTAAAAGTTTATTCCCAAAGAATACGTTGATTGTTGACCACGTAAGCTATTCTTTTGCATTAGAATTTAGTAGTCCGTCTATCTCAATTTAAGTTTGTTAGTTTGACTGGACACCAAGTTCAGAAAATATAGAAAATTTTTTAAATCTTGTGATCTAATTAAAGACGTGTTTAGTCCTTTTAAGCTTGTGATTTTACTTTCCATGTAAAATATTGAAGTTGAAAAACACACAAAATATAAAAAGACACTTTTATTTGAAACATGCCAAAAGAAAAATACTTGAATTCGGATGAAGGGAGCATAAGTTATGTACATAATAAGCACTTTTGAAAAAATATAAACTGAACATTATATTTAAGATATTTCAAAAGAATATCAAGACTAACTTCAAGGATAAATGGTAGCTTTTCACCATCTTTAGTGATTCTTTGCCCATTGTTTTGATTATCATTTATTTTCTTGATTGTTTTTTCGAAGCAATTTTATTTATGTTTTTCTATATAGTAAGCTAGAATTGACTTTGATACTTCACACTTTTAAAGTTGGTCCCTTTTTGTGAAGCTCATGGATTCGAGTTTCATCTTTTGTTTGAAAATGAACTTTAAATATGATCTAGGTGTCATAGTTTGTTATTATAATTTGCACGAGATGTATATCTTATATATGGAGGTATAGGAATATTTTATAATGATTTTATACTTAAACGAGTGAGTTTCAATTCTCAAATCTTAGCTACCAATTTGAGTTTTGCAGGTTCATCCATCTGGCACGTTGAAAATGAGTGAGGATAGAATGTTTCTGAACTATGTCACCTATCATGAGCTAATAGTTGTTTCACACTCATTTATTGCGTAATGTATGTGTAGTTGATATACCTATAGACATCTGAACCGTGTCGCCTATCATAATCTTATAGTTGCGTCACACCCATTTATTGCGTAATGTATATTAGTTTACCTATGGACATCTGAACTATATCACCTATTATGAGCTAATAGTTGCATCACACTCATTTATTGCATAATATATGTGTAGTTGGCATACCTATGAAAATGTCAGTTTTAGCGAAACTTGAGTACTCAATATCTTGAAATTAAATTTAAAATAAATAAGAAATACAGGTAATTTACCTTTATTATTTATTTTTCTTGAGCATTTCTTGTTAATCTAGTAAGCAAATTCAAGAAGTAACTTCAAACATATAAAAGAGAAAAAGGGCTGCAACTCGACCACCAAAAAATCGTGAGAGCAAAATATATGCTGGGAGCTTGAAATTTAAGTAGTAGCACTACTGAAGAATATAAGCATGAAAGTAAGTATAAGTTCGCCCTCTTTAATTTCTTTGACTTCTGTCTTTAATTCCCCTTCATTTCTCAATTTTTTTAGCAATCTGTTATTTTCTGTATTTATGTAGTGGTTTGTCATAAATTACTTTTTTTTTTATTTTATTATTCGTTGTTCTGCTTTGTATATATTAGTTTGATTTGCTTTTGCAAGTCTACATGCATGTTTGTTTTTTTAATGGTTTGCTTATGTCATGTTTGGATCTAGATACTTAAGTGTATGATTTTGGATACTAAGAACTACATATATGCATTTTCTAATGGTGGTGAATTTGTTTTTCCCTGTTCAACAATGAAAATATATCTTATCAAATGAAAAATAATACTGATAATTGAAAAAGGATCAAAGCTTTTATATTGCATCTTTTCAATAAATGTGTGATAACTTACCCCAAATGTTTAGGTTCTATTTTACTAAGTATTGTTCTAATTATGAGAAAAAACTTATAAAATTCCTTAGTAACTTCCCTTTTGTAGCGTTTCTAGCGTGGTTTCTTCTAATTCTTATTTGCTCCTGTTCATCTCTTCTGAATTACTTGATGCAGCTATTTAAGTGAAGAACATAACATAATTTTGCATGGCTTGTTTTTGCCATAAATTTTTGTTGCAGGGGTAGAATAATAGTGTATATATTTCTTAAGCTTTATGATGGGAAGAGTGCAATTCTCCTGGATGCAGAACTTTTTCTTTGGTGATTCATGAGTCCACCCAATTGTGTCTAAAGAATGGTCAAATGGTTTGTGCCTTGTCGTATCAATTTTTACAAAAAAAAAAAAAAGAAGAAGAAGAATGAAATGTTCAAAAACAGTGTTTCAGTGCTTAACTTGATCACCAAAGGCTTTTACACTAAGCAACAAAGCTCTTTATGACACTTAGTTGTGTGTGTAAGATTTCTTGATTAGCATCTTTATCTTCTTTCCTATTTATGCATACTTGAATAGAGTTTTCACATGATTTTCTATTCTTTTCCCCAAGTACGGCAAGATATGAATTATTTGATTTACTTTTGTGAAATTTCAGTCCACAATGAGAACCAACTTAAGTGTTGTAGTATCACATAGAAGGATTAAAATCAAATTACAACAAAATAATTTGGATTAGGCTAATTTTCTTATAAGAGTTATGTTTTTAAACTTGTTGTACTTTAAGACCAGCTTTAAAAGTGTTCTCTACAAAGATGAACTTCAATGTTGGATAAAAGCTCGTCCTCAGCACGGACACGGGCTATCTAATTTATAAGATATCATCAGATATGTTTTTATTGTTGTTGATTTTAATAGTATAATTTTTGTAAAAAAAATATTTTATTTCAATTAAATTTTCTAATTGTGACACATAATAACAATTTTAGTGAAATTGGGTAGGTTATTAACATTTGCTTTAAATTTTTTAACTAATTTAGTATGATCCTCAGTTTAAGTTTTTGGATACTTTTTCAATCTATCATATAAAATAGATGTATCTTTAGCAAGATCCTTTATAAAAGAAGAAATATAATTTTAATTTCTCAAAAATCTCTGCAATTGAATTTTATTAATAACATCCGAAAACTTTGAAACAAATTCAATGCTTCTATTTATAAAAATTATATTGTCATTTTTGATATTATGTCCTAGAAATCTAACTTTTGTTTGAAAAAGAGACATTCTAATTCCTGGGTTTAAATATTACTAACAATTTTGTATAATTATTTTTTTGAATAAATCAAGATATTTAAAATATATTTTTATTGTTTTTAAAAATACTAGTATATCATCAGTATAAACTATTATGAAATTGCTATAAAGCATGAAAATGACATTTATAATATTTTAAAATTCAGATGGGACCTTTTTTAATTCAAAGGGCATGATATTTTATTCAAATTGACCCATGAAGACATTAAAAGTAGTTTATATGGATCTGCTTCGACAATTTGAATTTGTCACTATCATGATTTTAAATTAAATTTTAAAAATATAATGGTGTCATATAATGTATCTAATAAATTCTTTTTACTAGGTATTGGATACTTGATCCATTTTAAAACTTTATTAAAAGGTTTATAATTAATAACTAATCTTGAAACTCTTCTTTCCTATAAGGCCTTTATTTATTAAAGATTCAATTTTTTTTTTTACATAGTTCTATATATTTGGAGTTCATTTGACATGGCCTATATTAAGTGGGAATATTATCTTCTTTAAAGTTTTCTTCATATGAAAAACAGATCACATTTTTTTCTTTGTCAAAATGTATTTAGGCGATCTCCACAAATTTTTAAGAAAAAATATTTGTTTAAAAAAATTATTTTTTCACTCAATTTAAGATTTTGTAAAGTCCCTTCAATTGTTAAACTATAAATTTTATTTTTTAGAAAATCAACTTGTCGATTGAAAGTATTTTTTCTTCTATTGTATTTTTAAATCTTGAATAGATGGTGAAATAAAATCAAATTTGATTTCTTTATTATCAAATATTTCATTCATATCAGTTTCATTCCACCTGGTAATAGAATATAAGTGACTAAATGAGACACCTAAAATAATATTCTCGATAATATCTTTTACTAAAACAAAGATTTCTGCATACATGATTTATCTTGACAAATATATGCCTTAACATTTTTATATTCAACTCCCGTTGTATGATCATTAACATTTTTTAAAATATGAGTAGTTTTATAAGAATATTTAGAAGGTATTAAACCTACTTGTATACAATTACAGTCTACCCCACTATTAATAAGAGTTGTAAATTCTCTCTTAAAATTATAATTAATTAAAAGAGTAATTGAGTAAAATTTTTTATGCTCCATAACTTCGAGAGTTTGGAGAAATCCCTCTTTTGGTGTATCCGATATATTATCTATAGCACCTGTGGTAAGACTTTGATCTTCTAAAGTTGAGATTCTTCTATCTAACACAATATTCTTACTTTTGAGATTAATAATTTCTTTATTGATATTATCAATCTCTATCTTCAAATCATGAGTTGTTACGAAAATATTAGCAACTCGCTCATTTTTTTCAAGGATTCTTTAAATTGCAGACATAGTATAAGGTCCTTTTTAGAAGGAATTTTTCATTATTTTTTTGTGAAACTAGTAGAGGGAATTTCATCTTTTCTATTAATTGAGATCTTATCTCAGGATCTTTGATAATCTCCAAAAATTCTGCTAACTTATCATTTTCAAGGACATTAACATTTAGATTCTTAAATTGAGAGTAAATATTATAAAACTCATTGTCACCCTTGTTATCACAAGGTTGTCCTAATTGACACGGTATATAATTATCTTTAGAGATAATCCTCATCATTAAGGCCTCTTAAATTCTCATCTATAGAGGAATCTACATTATGACTTTGATCCGGACATGAATTTTTCAAAGAAGAATTTAATAAAATTTTATACAAGAATTGTTTTATCTCTCCATTTTATATTAAGATTTTTGATCTTATCCGTAATTTTACAATTTTTGACATAATAACCTATTCTACCACATTTATAGCAAGAATGCTTGGATTTGATATAATCTTTTCTTGCTTTAATTTTTTCTTCTTCTTGACCTTTTCTCAATTCTTCTATTTTTCTTATCATAAAATTCTTTTTTTCTTTTTGTGCCTATAAGGCTCGATCTCTAGAATTCGTAGGAATGTCAATTATAAATTGTTCATAAAATTCGCTTAATTGTTGTCTTTCATTAAGATGATGTCTTTTGATCTGTTGATTCAACCCGTTCTCATTATATATGAATAATTCTTCTTGATTGCAAATATTAATCAACTTTTCGTACCTATAATCATCATAATTTATACTTGTCGTTGATTTTCTAAGAGTTTTTCTAACTCTTTTTACAAAGAGGATTGACAATCCATCTATTAATTTAGGCTATCAATAAAAAATTATTACATTCTGGTAATTTCATGAATCTAGATAAAAATACATACTTATACTATCTAAAGGATAAAAGAGTTTTACATTTTAAGTTTTGAAGCATAGTCCTAATAGTCTCACTATTGTTAGACCATCTTGCTGAAAAATGTATCATAACATTAAGGATTAAAATATATACTGCATTTTGGACCCATTGATCATCTTCCTGCTTAATCAATTTTAATATTCTATAACGTTAATCCTGAATTAAATAATTATCCCATCAATCTTTTAATTGAACAGTAATCATGCAGTAATCATTTCTACAATAATTTTATCATGAATTTCATTAGCTTTGCAAATTATACTGTACACCAATATTCGATGTACTATTGTGAAAATTTTTCTATTATTATAACCATCTCTGTTTCATTCATAAATTTCTTTTTCTTTATAACTATTAGAGATCACTATTTCTTATTCCTCTAGTAAAATATCTTGAAGAGTGGGCCTAGAATAGTAACACGTTCTTTGAACTGATTTTCTAGCAAATTTTTTTGAGATCTTATTAATATCACTTGAGACTTCATAATTATCATTTTTCGATAGTTCAAAATTATAATTAATGTTTAAAAGATTAATTTTTAATCCATTAAATTTTTCTTCTTATAATTTTTTTTGATCATTAAGACTTTTTTTTAATTTAAAGTTTTTGATGTTAGGGGAAGATAGAATACTTATAGTAGCAATTGAGACTTATTTTTTCTTTTAACATTGCTGGATCTATTTTCTTTATTTCAAAACATAGTTTATCAATTGTATAATGAATGAAAAGAATTTATTTACCCAATATGCTCATATAAATATTAGTATAATTTTATTATTTAATCACAATATTAACATGTTGAGTCGTAATAATAGCAGTATCATTTTCGAGTAATTTTATAAATGCAGCAAAATAAACTATTTTATCATCTATTTTAAGTTAAAAAGATTGTTGAGGAGGAAATATGGACTTGGTGATTTCACCATTACTTAGTTTATAATATATTTCAACATGAAAATATAACTACAAATATATCTCGTCATAAATCAGGAAACAAAAATAATTATTTTATTATAATTGAAAAGATTTTTATAAAATTCTTCCTGAAATAAATTTTTTCAAAGAAAATAATTTTCAAAAAAATTTCGCTTGAGTTTAAAGAACTCATTTGAGATTTTTTTTCTTGTTGATGATCTCAGATCAAAATTAATTTTATTTTGATTTATTTTATACTTGTAAAAAAATTTATTTTGGATTCGATTGGGTCCAAGTATGTAATAACATTTGCTATATTATCTCTATCCAGTTTAATATTACTAACTCTATTATTTTTCATGATCTGAGAAGTAGAAACTCTAAATGAGAAATTTACTATATAATCAATTGGAGATATATTAGAAGAAGCCAATCTAATTAATCTAGGTGCAATACAAAGATTATCACCTTTATTTATTAGAGGTGTGAATTTCAAAAAATTAATTTTAATAGTACCATATGTAGTTTGTTCAACCTCAGTAATTTTACTATTTATATTATTTTGAAGAGGGATAGCTTTCTCAAAAATTCATTCTTTGAAAAAATGAATTTCATCTTATTTAATAGGTCTCCTGATAATAACTTTGATTACTAAAATTAGTTTTTATTAAATAGTTTCTTTTTTAAAATTCATAATTTTACACATAGGATTTAGAGTATATAAAGGCTTATAATAAATTTTATAATACATACATATAACTTCAGTTCCTGCATATAATTATAGTCATGTAGTTTAATACTTAATATCAAAGCATTTAGAGAATTCTCATCGTTAAAAGAAATTTGTAAATTGGGATAAGTATTAAAATATATAGGACCATAGGCCAAGCTTGTTTGTACAATCCTATAAGAGTTTTTTTTTAATTTTGATTTCTTCTATTTCTTAAGGCAACCATAATATTCTCAGGCAAACCTCTTAAAGTAAGCAGTTTAAATGCAATTTGTATTAAATAATATGTATAAATCTATAGGTTTCCTTATAAGGAGTCAAATCACTTTCAGATAATAATCTAAAAGTACCATGATTATCATCAACAGTAATAGTTTCTTTAGTTGTTTTAATAATTTGTTTAAGACCCATTTTTAATTTTTTTTTATTTGGTATCTAAGTTTGGGTTGGACTTTAGGAATTGTCCATTTATTAAGAAGGTCTAAATGTTGTGGTATATCATATTCTTCTTTTCTACTGTTTTTAACAGTAGTATGATTTTCAATGACATTCATAATAAAAATTGTGTTGAACGTATTGCACCTTTTACTACCAATATCACATGACTCTGATACCATAACAAGAATCGAATCGCTTCAATGATACAATAGGAAATCTTTACACGTTAATAATCCTAAAAGTAATAATTATGGTCCATTATGAGTTCAAATATAGCCCTAAATAGCTCCCTTGACTTCAATGAGCCTTCTAACAAAACCTCCGACATACCCTGAACCAAAATTATTACTATAAGAATTATTAATAGCTACATTAGTGTTGTTGGTTGATAAGATTCTAATTAAGGATTCAATACCATATTATATTAGTAGTTTAGTGTGTTATAGTTCATTACAAAAGTATTTAGCTTATCATTTAGGCTAATTTAAACTAAAGATAATAAAATAAAGAACAAAAATTTAAAGTACCTCATAATTAAAGAGTTTAAATAGTGCCTTTCGAAAATAAATAAATTACTAGACTTGTATTGATTGATGAATAATTTACAATGGAAGAGAGTGAGGGGGTTTTCAAAAATCTGCCTCCAATATATCAAGCTAGATCCTTATATAGTGAATCTTTTAAGTAAAAGACAAACATAAAAAGTAAAGTAGACATAATAAAAATGTGACTAACCAAGTCTACTAGTAAATCATGACTTATTTACTGTTACATTGTCACATCTTTTTGAAAGAGCAGCTTTATAAAATCTAATCTAACATGCCTCTTTTCTTCAACTATTTTGAATATGGGGTCAAAAGTCATTCATAATTTTATTCTCTTTTCTTTGTCTTTTGTTGACATGAAAGATTCTTTCAATTATTCTTTAAATTTTTGCAGGTACTCATTAATATCAATTTCGTCATTACTCTGGATGCGTTGTGATTCTCTTGCTAAGCAATCTTTTTTATTATTCGTGGTATGATCAGCAGATGCCATAGAAATATCAGATGTATTTTTCATGTCAAGATTTCTCGTTAAATCTTTCTTTACTTCTTTCATGTATGAGGCTATTATTTCTGACTCGGATCTTACTTTTTTTTAAATTTATTTGGAGTTTTTTTTTCAATGCGTTTGAAAGGACTAATTTCATTCTTTTGTTGCACTGATGTCATATCTCTTTGTTCTTTATATTTGACAGTGACCACATAGATAGAATTAATTATCACTTATCCCTGAATATGACCTCAGTTGTCTTTTAATTTAGCTTATTCCAAATTTTTTTATAAAATACTCTTTTGAGTCATGAAATATTATTAAGATTGAGTTTTACTTTAATGAACCATTTCATTATCCGAGGAATAGAAAATTCAATAAAGAAATACATAGTAGAAATACTTTCAAAATAAATATTATTCTATCTTTTTTTAATTTTATTAATGTTGGAGATACTTCTACCCATTCAGCATGTAAACTTTTGTATGATTTTAGTAAAATTTTTATAGACAATCTATAATAAATTCACCATTGTCCAAATCAATTAAGAATATTTTGATTAAAAATATCAGCACAAATTTTTATAAATTTTGAGTGCATGATTCCTATATAAAAGAGCTTTATTAAAGCTTTCAACATAGTCCCAATAATAAAATTTAACCGAAATCTTTTGTTCTGGATGAAGATAATCCTTTTATTTAAGAGTACTAAGACCCCACTCTTTCAAAGTAAAGATATTTTTAATAATAATTTTTGAAAAGTTATAAACTTTTTATATATTAGCAGGATAAAAATGTTGAATTTCAGTTGATCTTGTATGAGATATTATTATCTCAAAATGCATTTCAAATTTATATGCAGTAGTAGCATATGATGTACTGTCTAAGTATCTCTGCTTTAATTACCATGTGTCATCTTTTCATTTCAAATCATTTTGATCTAGAATAAGTATGACCTCATCTACTTCATTTTATTCATATAATTCAATGCTTTCATTATTATCATCTGCTAAGGCAATAGAATATGATGAGCTGTCATTTTTTCTTTTTCTTTTTTAATAAAAATTATGAATTCCTGATATATTTGGTGATCTTTATTAAGATTAGAAGTGCTCGCAATATTCACAGCCAATAACATTTGATTTCCTATTTGGACTAGGACACTTTCTGCATATGGGCTGAAGCAAACTGAGGTTGATCATTCAGTATTTGTTCGTCATATCCAAAGTGGATCTCTAATCCTTGCTGTCTATGTTGATGATATTGTAATTACAGGTAGTGAGAGGACAAGAATTGTTGACCTGAAACAGTATTTTAGTAAACGCTTTTTTACCAAGGATCTTGGAAAGCTTGGATACTTGTTGGGTATTGAAGTAGCAAGATCAAAGGTGGGAATATCACTTTATCAATGTCTTGTCCTATTTCTGTTCATCCTCTTCCCCTTTCTCTATTAGAGGAGGTTGAAATATGTGACTCCATCTTGTATAAGAGAAAAACTATCAATTTCCTTTAAATATTGTATTTCAAAATCAGATGGAGCCAATAAACCTTACCACCATGCAAATATTTGCTTAGAAATATCATGTTTACAATCTTTATTAAATATGAATTTTGCTTCTTGACAATCAGTTTTTATTAAAAAAAAATTATTATACGAATCTCCTTAAAGTTTTAAAATACATTTTACTATTGCAAGAATTTCTTTTACATTACTTGCACAATTTTTTTGGCTATTATTTTATTTTTTGAATAAGATATTCTTGTTTATCTTGTGCAAAATATTGTTTTAAAATTTCACCATATCCAATATCAGAATCGCCCGTCTCTATTATTTTTCCTCAATTTGTTTTGTCAAATGTAAGACATGATAGCTTATTAACCTTTTCTTTAATATTTTTGACTGATTGAGTATGATCATCATTCCAAGCTTTTGGATTAATTTTCATATTTAGAAACAATACCTTAATAATTTAAATGCGTATCTAAATTCAAATATCTTTGTTTCTTATAAATTTTACAGTGACAGAAAAATAAACTACAATCACAAATAAAATATGAAGAAATAAAATTTTTTATTGATAAACTATAATGACTTGATTTTTGGTATTTTTTGTGAATTATTCATTTCAGTGTGATTTGACCATTTTATTCCTTTCCGTGATTGCTTTGTGGTATTTTTGGAGGTGAAAATAATTGACATGATTTTCAATGCATTTCAATGTGTTTTATATGAGTTTGTGTTTTTGGAGGTTAAAAGGATTTATAGTTGACTTCGGTCAAGATTTATTATTTTGTGCGTAGGATTAACATGGTTGGTGTGATTTTACGGCTTTGGTATCTCATTTCGACCCTCGATTTAAAAAATTATAAAATTGAGTCTCGGGGGTCAATTTTGTGAAAATGATATTTTTTAAAAAAAATCTAATTTCTCATTTGAGTCCAGAACGTCAAATTTAGTAGGGTAGCATAGTTCGTTTGCGTTCACGAGATTTTGAATAAATCTTGAGAGGTCCGCAGAGACTTGAAAATTTTTTCAAGTTCAGCTAGTGCAACTGCTAAAATGTAGTTTTGGCGCTCCACTTGGCCGCTTTAGAGGCTCGGCTCCAGCTGGGGTGGACACTTTAGCGCGCCTTGTCTGCTAAAGCAGACTGGTCTGTACACTAGGTACCGCAAAAGTGTCACTTGACCACTTTAGCAGTCAAGGATGGTATAATATATAAATTCTTTTTCTCAAATTTTCCATCATTACTGAGACTTAGAGCTTCGAGTTTTAGAGCTTTTGAGCGATTTTCCATTTTCAAGTTTGGGTAAGCTCCAAATCTCTATTATAATTACTTTTCTTCGATTTTTGTCATTTAAAGCTTGTTAAAACTCGATTTCAAATGTGAAATTTTGGACCGAAAGGCCTAAATTAGTTTTCTTCAATTTAGACCCTAATTTCAACTCATTTTTACTTGTTTTTTCTTATATGGCTTCCTTTAATCATGGGCAATATATTTTCGAACAAAAATTTTGGTACCCTTTTTTTGAAAACTCATTTTGAAGGTCTGTTTGACCCTGACTCGAAAATGACAATATGGATATCGTTGGCTTTATTTTGATGCATAAATTTTATATTTATATGTCTTAGTTGATTTTGAATTCGTTCGTGAAGGGAAGGCTTTAAGACCTGGTTTTCTTCACTAAGGTAGGTTATGCCTTAAGTTTCTTTAGACTAGGTTAGGTAGTTAATATTAATATAAAAGCATGTTATAGGTGTAGGAACTAATCATGAAAATTGCTTTATTACTGGTTTGTGCTCGTGTGGGGACCTATGTTGTTGCTATATGGTGGTTTTTGAGACATTATTTGCTATGTGTGACTGTGTGGGGTCTTATATGATAATTTTGACCTGGTATTTATATAATTGATTGTATTATTCTTGGTGGAAATTGTCTAAATTGAGACTTATGTGCTATCAAATAACATATTATGGTATATCTTACTTCATTGGTATATGAATTATATTGGATCATGGATGGTTAGCTTATTGAGTGGATTTTGGCTCGCGTTCTTGGTATATTGGTTGGATATAGAAATTTTCATTCTGGTTGGTTGTGATCATTATATCCTTATATCATATACATTCATGAAACATTGGTTCCACCATGAAAATACTGATTTTTCTGACAGAAAATGTGACATCTTTAAAAAAAATTATTGATGTATGTATAGGAGAAGAGTTATAAATATTGGATTGATATTGTATATTAGATTGTATGTGGGTTGACGACCCCCTCACCCCATGGATCCTACCTGAAGACCATAGCTCAGTAGGTGTATATTGAGATTGTGTGACAACTTCGTGCATCACATTATCACCATCATCATCTTCTTCTTTATTACATTTTATATACTGTGCATATTTTATGTTGTATTTTTATTTTTGATTTGATATCTGTCTATTTTGTGCTTCTTTTCGGTACTTATATTTGATATATGTGTTTATTGTAAAACTGTTAGTGGAGACAGTATAAGCTACCATTTGGAATATTTTTTTACTACAGGTGGCGTGCCTATAGTGTGTATTTTATATGCTTTATTTGCTACTTTGCTTAGTCAGCCTATGATACTTATTAAGTACAAGTGGATCATACTTACCCCTACTGCGTCATTTTGGGCAGATCCAAATACAAGTGCATCACACTGTAGCTGATTCTGATAGTATTTAGAGTATTTTTAAGGTAGCGGTCGATCTATGCTTCAGAGTTGATCTACTATCTCCTTTTGTTTAGTTTACGTCCTGTATTTGTATTCTGCGGCAAATTATGTTCCTTTTAAACTTTCAGTTGAATATTTTGACTTTGAGATGTATTTAGTTTCTTCTTACACTGTGACACCAGATTTTAGAGATTTATGGTATCTTTGTTATGTATTTGTATATATTTGGTTCAGCTTCATTCTAGCAGCCTTACTTTGGGTATGATGTTGTTTTTCCTTTTCATATCATTTTGGCTGATAGGCTTATTTATCAAGGCTTGCCGCAACAAGTTCCATCATTACCTTTGATTTTTGTGTCATGAAAAATTAGTATTAGAGTAGCCAAGTTCATTGGTCTCATTAGTGTAAGAACAAGGTGTCTAGTAGAGTCCTGCAGATCAGTACGTAGATGTCTATAGCTATCTTCAAGAGGCTATAAGATATCTTTAGAAAATCTCCCTTATTTTATTTCTTATCATGTAGTTATTTCATTCCTTGTATTTTAAATCATATTTCACTCTTTTCTATGCAGATAGTAAGGACTAGATCCCATGAGGTTGGAGATGCTGAGCCATTATCCTAGGAGAGAGCTTAGTCTGGAAAGAGAGTTACGGGTTGTGGACGGGCACGAGGATCTTCCCTATCTAGAGGCAGTATTAGGGGGTTCTCCCTGATCCTCAGGTTGAGTATGCTGGAGATATGAGGCCTACTCAGGTCCCACAGAGGTGTTCTACCTTGGTCTTGCATGGGTTGTTGATTTATTTTCTGACTTGTTTGGAAGGTGCTCCTTTGAGTACACCTGCTATTCCTCCAACTCTAAGTATTGTACCTCCGTCTATGCCAAAGTCTACCTATGGTGTTCCTCTGGTTCTGAGTGTGGATCTTCCAGTGGTACTGATATTTACTTATGGTACTCCACAGACTCCGAGTGTTGTTCCTCCTTCTATGCCGACATCGGAGTATAGTATTCCAAAATCAAGAGTTCAGCCTTCATCCATGTTTTCTCCCCAGGTGGGTTCTCAGCCAGCTAGATTTACTATGTTTCCTATCATTACGAGTAAAGTTATGTCTTCTGAGGATCAAAAGAGGTTTGAGAGATTCACTTATTTAGGTCCACCTAGGTTCAGTGGTGCTGTGGGCGGGATGCCAATGAGTTCTTGATTGGTTGTCATGAGAAGTCGCATAACCTTGGTTCACTCGAGTCGCATGGATTTGCTTACACTACCTACATGTTGAGAGATGCAACCAGGGATTGGTAGAGGTGACTTATTAGTTGTAAACCTCTTGGTTTGCTAGAGATGACTTGGGATCAGTTTGTTGTGGCCTTTTTGAATTGTTTTATGCCATATATCCTGAGGGATTAGATAAGATATGATTTTGGTCACCTGGATTAGGGATCCATGACTAACATAGAGTATAAGGCACGTTTCCATGCCTTGCCTAGATATTCTTATGCCAGTATTGCCACCGATTCTAAAAAGATTCAAAAGATTGTAAAAAGGTTGGATGTATACCTTCAGCTAGCTACTGCCTATATAGTAGTGTCAAAGGTGTCGTTTCAAAGTATAGTGGATCATACTAAGATGACTGAGTCTATTCTTTAAGTGTCTCAGGGAGGCGCCAAGAGAATGCATCGTCAGGGTAAATTCAGAGGTCACACTTTTCGAAGTAGAGATTCTAGAGGTTTCCTGGGTATCATGGTAGATCCATGCAGGAACTTTGTAGGGTTCATGTAGTGGGTTTTTTGGTTCAATAATTTTTTATGGTTGTTCTAGCTCAATCGTACATCCCCCTCTTAAGTTGGACAACAAGGTTTACTTTCTGAGTGATGAGGCTAGCTATTTGGTCAAAGATTGTCCCCATCATGTTTTCAAGTATGCTTCTATATCATCAATGAGAGGTAGAGGATTTACTAGAGATACACGATAAAGCGGTAGTGGTTCCTATGATGGTGGTCACGGGGCTACTCATACAAGTGGTATTCGTGGACAGTGCTATGCGATACCTTCAAAACTTGAGGCAGAGGCTTCCGACACTCTTATCATAGGTATTGTCATTGTTTGCTTTAGATCTACATCTGTGTTATTTGATTTGGGGTCAACTTTCTCCTATGTGTCTACATATTTTGCTTCGGGTTTTGATTTTGCTAGTGAGCCTCTTGCCATGCCTATCCGTGTATCTATCCTCGTAGAAGACTCTTTAGTGGTGGATCGGGTGCAATGATCCTGTGTTGTGACTTTCGCAGGCCGTGAGACTTGGGTAGATTTGATTATTCTAGATATGGTAGATTTTGATGTTATCTTGGGTATGGATTGGTTAGCTCCTTATCATGCTGTCCTAGACTATTATGCTAAGATTGTGACCTTAGCTTTGCCAGGTGTGCCAAGGATAGCTTGGAAATGTGTGTTTCATTCAGGTCCCAAAAGAGTTATATCTTTCCTTCAGGCTCATCGCTTTGTTGAGAGGAGATGTTTTTCTTATTTGACCCATATTCATGATACTAGTATTGATTCTACACCTCTTTTGAATTTTGTCCGTATTGTCTGTGAGTTCATGGATGTTTTCCTTATGGATTTGCCTGGCATGACTCCGGATCGTGATATTGACTTTACTATTAATGTTGAGCTGGGCGTGTTATGCCCACGCACACACGCAAGTGTACGTGGTCCGCCACATAGTAAAACGGCCTTTATAAAGCCACGTATTGATCCCATAAGGACTTGTGCTCAACAACTATCCAATTCTAGTTCACTATGGAGATTAGACAAATGCTAAAGTAGCCAAAAAGGTTTATGAATTGAAAACTAAAAGTAAAAGTAAACAATGCGGTAATGTAAAGTTCTTGAACAATAATAGGGAGAAACCCAGGGTTAAGGCACTACGGACACTCCTACTTAGCTATATAACTTCATTGGTTTAGTCAATTATCTTGGTTGTTGATTCATAGGGTTGGTAATATGATTACGGTCTTCCGGCCTTTAACCAACTATCAAACTTAGCCTTACAACTACATCGTTGAGCAGGGATTCAAGAGCTAAGATAAACGCCTTTGAATTTCTTCCCATTTATGAATCAAATAGGGAAATTAGGTATATTCCTATCCTACACACAAATAATAGCTTCAGACCCTTGAATGATTATGATCCCATCCCATATATCCCATGTTCTATTCTATCGTTCCTCCTTTCAGTCTCACGATAGACATATGCATTTATCCTAAAGGTCACGAATCATACTAGTTAAAATAAGGATACATGAACAACCACTAATTATAATAGCATAAACTAACTTAGTTATAAGATTAAGTACTCATGTTTTTGGCCTTAATCCCAGGTAAGGCTATTTTGCCACTCATGGAATTACATAGAATCATAATCATGGAATTCATGTAATGATCCTAAAGTAAACTAAAAGAAAGGAATAAAAACCTTAAGAGAAGCCTACTCCAGTGTATTCCAATGTCCCAAGGTCATCCAAGATGTTTACAAAAAGATTGGAGTGTTTTATTTATAGTTAGAACAAGTTGGCTGATTTTAACACACTAGCGTGCCACACTATGACATTGGCGTGATAAGGGAGTGGAACCCCCTTATCACGGATGCTAACTGAAAATTGCACATTGTGGTTTGTGTCCAAGGGCATGGAATTCCCTTAATAGGGAGATCCAAGGGCATGGCACACCCCATGCTCAAATTTTCCAGATTTTGTTTATGCTTGATCTATGCGTTTAGTCTTTGGTTCCTTGCTTCGTGGTAGCTTTTCCTCTTTACAAATAGATTATATATCATCACATTGTCTATTTGAACATCTCACCAAGCTTCATATAACATAAAACACCATGAATTAGAGCTTACAATATAATAGCATCCAAGAAGACAAACTAGAATAACACATAACTCAAGCTAAAAATACTAATTTCCCTGTTTAAACTCTAAATGGGCGTTTTGATTCCAAACTTGTTTTAACACACCATAAATAGTATAAACATGTAGTTTAATACTTAGATGCTCAATTGTAATAATACCAACTCATTATGCACATGAGAAGTCATCAAAACTAGGCTAATTAAGGCTAGATAACAATACTTAGGTACATAAATCCACCTAAGATCAAAGAACCAAGCCCATATCTATTTCTCTTTATAGGATGTTCCCATAAAAGTTAAAAGATTGAAGTTTCAATTGTAGGATTTGTTGGATAAGAGATTTATCCGACCCAGTGTATCGTATTGAGGTGCGCCTATCTTGTTTGTGAAGAAAACAGATGGGTGTATGCGTATGTGTATTGATTATCGGTAGTTGAACAAGGTGACAGTTAAGAATAAGTATCCTCTTCCTCATATTGATGATTTATTTGATTAGATTCAAGGTTCTTCAATGTTTTCGAAAATTGATTTGAGGTTCGAGTATCACCAGTTGAGAATTAGATCTTTGAATATTTCGAAGACCATTTTTTGGACTCGATATGGTCATTATGAGTTCTTTTTCTTGTCCTTTGGGTTGACCAAAGCCCTACCCATGTTCATGGAGTTTATGAACCAGGTATTTCAATCATATCTCAACTTTTTTGCCATTGTATTTATAGATGATATCTTGGTTTACTCCAAGAGTGAGGCTGACCATGAGGATCATTTGTGGATTGTACTCTAGAGATAGAGGGATAAGAAGTTGTATGCTAAGTTGTCCAAGTGTGAGTTTTGGTTAGATTATATTTCTTTCTTGGGTTATGTGGTGACTAAGGATGGTATTTGATGTCTCCCAAGCTATACCTGCAAATAATGTACATCGCGATCACTGTTAAATATAGTAATCCAACAGCGGTTGGGGTCGAACCCACGGGGAATAGTCCAAATATCCCTTACGAATTTGTTGAAGGAGCCCAAATAATACAAAAAAATAAATGGGGGATTTGTTGTGAAAATAGTAAAGTAGTAACAAATCTTGGTTGCTTTTGTCGAAATCAATATGAGATGAATACTAGGACTGTGTTCCCCCTGATTTCCTAACTCCGTAGATTTATCATGCTTCATCAAACTATCTCAATACCTTGTATGTATAATCTAATAAGATAAGTATCACGAACCATTTTTTGAATGCCTTTGGTAATTTTCACCCTTTACCTTTAAAGTCTCAGAGTTTCGTCTTACTAATCCTTTATCCTTGATCCTAGATTAACTTTTACCTTTTGAGTGTCAAACTAATTAGATGAGGGTTGGTAGCCTCAAATTACTGTTGTGATCTTCTTTTCCTAATCTCTACCTTTCTTGTGAAGTAAGTATCGAATACATGCAGGTTCTCAATGTTGGCTGTAGTTAAGAAAGCAATCAAATTGAAGAAAATCACAATACATGTAAGAATATTTATCAAGAACAACTTTGATCTTTCTCTACTTCGTTATTCCATCAGGGTTCCCACAACCTTAGTTAGGTGGTTTATCCACTCATATTTGCAAGAACATCCATTGAATTCAATGAAGAAAGCATAGGAATAATGTTAAAATAATTTAAGAACAAAACCCAGAATCTCAAATTAATAATCAACCGTAAAAACAAAGAACAATGGATTCCAAGATCAAAAGTAGAATAATAGAATCAATATAGAGTTGTGAATGTAAAGAGTGTGTAAGCTAATACAAAAACATCAAAAGGGTTTTTATAGAATACATCAAAACCCAAAAAATTCTAACCAAAATGAATAAGAAAAACTGGGTCGGTGACCACTTACGAACCAACTTACGGCAGTAAGTTTTACTTACGAACCCCTAGGTGGGTCATAAGTGTTAGAAAACTTTCAGAGCTGAAGAACTCTACCCACAATGGCACTTACTGTAGTGTAAGCGGTACTTACGCCTCATAAGTGGGTGTCATAACTCTCAGAGGAAAATCCAACTTTTAGAAATTTATTTCTGACACCTACGTAGGGACCTATGACCATTGTAGGTACCACTTACGGGTCGTAAGTGACCCCATAAGTGGTCCTCCTGCACTTTTTCTTCATCTTTTCTTTTCTTCAACTCCAAAATCTAGTTTCCTGCAAAACAAACACAAAAACATATCATTCTAACAAAATGGACCTAAGTACTTGCATATTTTCTGATTTTAAGCATTGAAAGTGCCATGAAACCATGGCACATCAACACCCTTAACTTAGAACAGTTGCATGTACTCAGGCAACAAACACATAACAAAACAATACGATGATGCTTAACTAAGAGAAACCTCATGCACCTATTGCAGTCAAATCAATTTCATCTCAAAACATCACCCTATCCTATTTCCAATTTTTTCAAAACCAATTATGTGGGTCTATGTAGTACAATAATGTGACACAAAGGAATCAATCTATAACATTACATTAGCAATAAAAAATCAAGTGCGTACGTAAGTTACATGACCCAAACTAATAAACCACTAGCAACACAACCCATGTACCCTCACAGAAAAAAGTCCCATCTCTCACACTATCATATCATGCATTTCAATGCAAGGGGCGATGTCAAGACACTCATGCTCACAAAAGAAGTTCCAATCAATGTGCGTAGAATTCCATAGGCTTGCCCTTATTTTCTTTACCTTAGTTTTTCACAGTCGGACTAGGATCACTATAGGAATTTATTCGGCTTGTAACGTAGACTTGGGGACTGGTATGGTACATTTGGGAACTAGTGACTAACCCTCCTTAACACTACAATTACTTTTGAGGTCCACTTCTCAGCTGCAATTTTTTTTCTTTTATTTCTCCCTTATTTTGCCCTTTTTTCTTTTATTGCTTATTCAGGTTGGGTGCAGTTTCTTTTATTTTTTGTTTTCAATTTTCTTTATTTTTACCACAACCAACCCTATTTTCTTTTCTCTTATTCAAACCCTTTTTCATACCCAATTATAACTACATACCCTTATGCTAGCCACTCTCAACTTAGGCGATTTGCCTGAGTTAAGGTGCACAATGTCCAAGGAGGGACTAGGGCCAAAACAGGTTCATTATAATTAAATTGGGAAGGTGAAAGGTTTAAACACAAAAATAGGTCAATATAGGCTCAAATTGTAAGATCAAGGGATACTTATTCACGTTTGGATGGTCATTTATGCTAAGAGTGGACTAAATAAAAAATGGCCTATGATCATGTTCGAACCGACTTTCCTACAACCTAGGCAAGACTAATCGGGCAAGTTCTAGATTAAATGCAAAAAGGTAACTGGGTAAGTATCTTACATACACATAGTACAAGGTACCAACTACTATCTATCCAGCTAGTGCAAATGCTAAGCTATGATTATTATTTCTCTAATCCTAACGCCATAACAAAATTAACAATAGTCATACAAATATTCACATCACACAGTTCATAAAAACTTTTTAGAGGGGTATAATTTTTCTCAAACCATTTTAAAACAATCAAAATACATCAACTGCCCTTAGGTCACTTATTTTTCTCCTAGTTAAACACAAACATAACATAATACATGTATGAAACAAACACAAAACAATCTAAATATGCTAGTTCTACTATGATAACACAATCGATGAAAAAAACATGGCAAGAAAAACCCTCGGCTGTGGTACACCTGCACCCCCAACTAAAGACTGTGCACTGTCCCCAATGCATATCTACAATATAAAACAAAGGAATAAAGACATACCTTAGACACTTTAGGCACCCATATTAGACTCACCCCTAGCTAGGGTATCTCGTGGCTCATCCTACGAAGGTGGTGGTGAGGAACGACTAAAAGATCGCCCGCTACTATCTTAGATTATCTTCACTCATCAACTATCTGGGGCACCTTAGAATCAGTTGTTGCCCTTTTTAGGGTCTGATCAAATAGTAAGGTGGGGTCCTGTAGCTCATTCTCTCATCTTTTCTTGGTCCCAACCACCGGGACCACATCTTCATTCACAAATAGATCAAATCTCATAGGTGGAGGTGGAGGCATCAACTATGTAAAAGATGGGATGACTGGTACCAGGATCTTCGCTAGTGATCGCGCGTCAATGCATAATGTAGCCATCTCGTTATGAAAAACAGACAAATTAGGAGCCTGGATCTTACTCAATCGTGAATTCAACCTAGCCTCGAAGCTATCAATATGCGCATGAAGCACTATAGTATAATCTGCCATCTCAGCCCTTATCCTCACCTTAAATCGAGCCTCAATGGTCTAAAATATGGTCTGAACCGAAGATCAGATCTGTCCATATTGTACAACTAAATAAGACTCCATCTGAGTGAGGTGGGCTATAACCTTATTATGCCACTCAACCAGGAGTTATACAAACTCATGGGGTGCGCTAACAAACCAACAACTATGGGGTGATAGGGCAAAGTGGATGCCCCAACAGGCTTAGAAATAGAAGTCGAGGCTGAAGTAGATCTAGTCGAGGGCCCTTCCCCAGCTATAGAAATCTCAAGCTTAAATTTCTCCTTACCCATATCAATATCAACACCAATGTTCGACCTATCAACAGGCTCAGCCAGAACTAAAGGTCCATAAGAATGGACCATAACTGACGATCCCTCAAAATAGATCAAAATTAAAGCTCTCTCAGAATAGACTGGAATAGCAGTGGGAGGTGGCTGCACTCTCTATACAAGGAATATGTTTGATGAATCCTTAATCAAACTAATATCTATAGTCCTCATCACCTCAATCCTATGATCAACATCAGAATTAGCTGGCATACCAGCTACATTATATAAGTGATGGATAAGTCAAGAGAAAGGTAGAGTGGTGGTCTCACCAAATTCTCTGACATGAATATCCATCCGTATCAATACTGAAAAATCTATATCATATCTCGTAAGTAGGCTGGAAACTAACGCAACTCTATTTCATGTAAGTATATTGTCCGACGAAGTCGAACTCACCCTAAATCTTACCATGGTCCACTAAAATTTTGCTGAAAAATGCAGCGCATCCTTCTTTATCTCTCCCTTCCCTCTATCTAAGAGGCATCAACACCTAATTCAGAACTCTAGATGGCTATCCACTAGCCAAGTTAAGACTCTATCATTTGTAAACTGTAGCTCTTATAGCACGTCTATCCCACGCTAGTCTCCTCCTAAAACCAAGCTCTATTGTTGATGCTGGTGCCACATAATTTGGTTTAAATAATACCCGATAGATGGACACCATAGAAATATCTACTCTAATTTCTCTCACTAATGTATGGTCTATTTATGGTTTCTCTACAGATCTACCCTTACGCAAGGTAATCAGATAAATAATAGAGGCTTTGGAGGCCTAGAACTCCAAAACTAGGGTCGAGTTATACGAAACTTAGGGCCTAGTCATCCACCCCAACTGGTATTTATCAAAAGAGGCTCGCAGGTCTGGTGCTCTTGCTAGCCACTTAAGTCTATCCTTCTTTTTAGTGCAATACTTCTCTTCGGATGACCCTGCTCTAAGAGAATGTTTTCTCTCTTATAAATATACTGCAGTCCCTCTACACACTATCTCGAGGATATCTTAATAATGGTCACGATTTAGACGTATACGAATTCAGATGTTGGGGAAGCAGGTGGTGGCACTGGAGGTTGAGTGTTATGTGCAGCTAATGGAGCATCCTGTGCTGATAATGAAGAAATCTCTAGTGGGACCTGGTCTGCACCCTCTTTAGTTTGGGGTACAATCGAGCCCAAAGCCGACTCATTAGCTGAATCAAACACATCCTCACTACTCCTCAGATTTGAAGCTGTGTGCGTCCTCCTCCTCTACAGACCCTGATGTTGATATAAACTTAACCTCTTGTCTAGACCCTAATGGTGAATCTTTCTTATCCTCTCCATCGTACTCTTCCTCTTTAGACTAGCACGAGCACTATGATGTCTTACTCTAATTCTTCATCTGAGGTCCTATCCTTAATACTGAGAATGATAAAGGCTGGGTCCTTACCTATGGTTCTAGTAGGGCTTGTGTGGGCTGAACACCTAATGTAGTTGCAACAACTGTAGCTGCAGCCTATCACTGAGATCTAGTCCTAGTCTTCCTCGGGACCAGTGGTCTATCTAGGCTCACCGAGTACTCCTCAACTGAGCCATTATGCTCAGGAGACTAATCCAGAGTCTAGACCAAATCCAGAGTCTAGACCAAACTCCTTTCTTCTGTGTTACTTTTTGTGCCATCGTACCTGAAAAAGTAGTTGTTAGTGCTTAAAATAAAAGAAGGAACAAAAAAGGTTGTAAAATTTAGAATACCCAGGGTTGGGGTACCTACGACCCCACCTATGGGTCGCAAGTACCACTTATGGGGTTTGTATGTGTCCTCGTAAGTGTCAGACAAAGCCCTAAAGTTTAAGGGCTTTAGGTTTAACACCTACGAGGTCACTTATGACCCGTAAGTGCCACTTACTAAGCTCGTATGTGCCCTCATAAGTGCCCTCCTAAGGGTGCTTCAAAATTTTCCCAAACTTTTCATGACACATAGTGTATTTTGGAACATTAAGTCCAATTTCAGACGCCACAACATATAACAAGTTAAAATTCATAGGTATTGCACAAGAATTTTGGATTTTTCAAGTTGGTCCTACACTATTCAACTTTTACTTCCATACATGATGCGATCACAGGTAATTCTCAACATAATTCATTCTCAATTTTAATTTTCACCAACTTAGGCACCCTAAATTCCAAAGTTCAACATGAAGTATCAATTGCAGGCTTAACCAAGTTCTTACTAAAGTTGGAACCAAAATTGTTACCTAGATTTGAATAAACTTGGAAGTAGAAGAGACTGAAATAAACTTTTTGCCCTAGCCTAATGCTTATGAATGCATTATGAACTTTTGGTACTGTGATTTTTAGGTGTTTTTTTACCTTTTATAGATTAAGAGGGAGGCGGAGAGTTTGAATTAAAGTGGGAACTTACAAAATCTGAGAAAGTTGAGAATTTGGATTAGTTATGGGGTTTTTAAGGCCAATGGTGCGCCGGATCGGTTCGGATTCACTTGGGTCCGACCTAGTTTTAAAAATCTTTAACCCTATATTTTTGGTCCACTTATGACCCATTAGTGGTACTTACGACCCATAAGTGGTCCGTCATTAGTGACCTTCTACATGTGATTTCTACTCTAATTTTAATGATCCCGGGGGTCGTAGGTTGTACTTATGACCCCCATACTTATGACCCCCATAAGTAGGTTCATAAGTACAACTTTAGAGACCCCAAATTCCATAGATTTTTCACTCTGACACTTACTGCATCACTTACCTAGCTTAGATAGGACTTATAACTCCCGTAAGTGGGTCAGTAAGTCCCCTTACCTAGACTTGACAGAATTTTGCAATTTTTATCAACTTCTAGGTGTTTTCCTATTCTTTAAACCTATAAAACAAAAACAAAGTGAACATTAAAATACTGGTTTGCCTCCCAACCAACACTTGATTTAACATCGCGACATAACATGGCTATCTTGGATATTCAGACTTCACCAACAAGTCCATGGGTTGCCTCCCATAAAGAGCCTCATTTAACATCACAGTATGACTCGGTTACCTTTTCTACTCATACTTCGCCAAGGCTTACATCAACACAAACTTTCACTTCATCAATATTACCCATTTAGTGCTTAACCCACTGCCTGTTCACCTTAAATGGGGATTCACCATCTCCCATCAACTCAATAGCACCATGTAAGAACACTCTAAGTACAATGAATGGTCCATACCACCTAGAATTGAACTTGTTAGGAAACAAGCGTAGCCTTGAATTGTACAATAGGACCATATCCTTGGCTTAAGCACTTTTTTCTTTATTTTTTTTCATGATACAACTTCATCTTCTCCTTGTACAAAGCTGAACTCTCATATGCTCGAAGCAAAAATTCATCCAACTCATTCCCCTTGTTCATCCTTAAATTTTCTAAATCACTCCACCCAAAATTGAGCTTTTTCAATGCCTATAGTGCCTTATGTTCAAGTTCGACTGGCAAGTGGCATGCCTTGCCATACACAAGTTGATATGGAGAGGTACCTATAGGGGTGTTAAAAGCTGTCCAGTAGGCCCAAAGAGCATCGTATAACTTCCTTGACCAATTAGTCCTATTGGCATTCACAGTCCTCACCAACATAGACTTGATCTCATAATTGGAGACCTCAACCCACCCACTGATCTGCAAATGGTAAGGTGTTGCCGCCTTATGCTTCACACCATTTTTTTGAGTAGAGCCTTAACAAGATGATTACAGAAGTAGGACCTACCATCACCACTAATAGTACATGGATGCTAAATCGAGAAAAGATGTTATTCTTTAAGAATGCAGTGACACTTTGACCCTTATTTTTGGAAAATGCAACCACCTCCATCCACTTTGAAACATAGTCGAATGCCTCTAGTATATACTTTATGCCATATGAACTCACAAATGGACCCATGAAATCAATTACTCATATATCAAACAACTCTAACTCAAAGATAAGTGTTATGGGGAGTTCACATTTTTTTAAAATATTGCCTTGTCACTGACACTGATCACAGGCCCAAACATAATCTTGAGCTTCTTTGTAAATAGTCGGCCCTTAGTACCCACACTACTGAATTTTGTATGATGTACGAGTACCACCATGATGACCCACAATTGGCAAAGAATAACATGCCTCAAGGATGCTCATCATCTCCACCTCAGCAATACACCTCCGAATCACTCCATCCTCACATACCCAAAAAATATAAGGCTCATCCCAAAAAAACTTTCTCACCTCATGCATGAACCACTTATGTTGTTGAAGTGATAAGTCTTCCAAGACAAGATCACTTGCTAAGAAGTTGGAAAAATTAGAAAATTAGGGGATTAAGTCTTAAGATATTGCCAAGACCCACTCATCTGGAAAATTATCATTTATTTCAAGCTCATCCCCTAATTTCAACATTGCCTCCCCTTCGAGGCGGGATAGGTGGTTCGCAACTTGGTTTTCTGTGTCTTTTTGATCTTTTACCTCAAAGTCAAATTCTTGCAATAATATTATCCAATGAATCAACCTCAACTTAGCATCTTTATTTGATATAAGATACCTCAATGTTGCATGATCAGTGTGAACAATGACTTTGGTCCCTATTAAATAGGACCAAAATTTCTCAAAAGCAAAAACCACCCCGAGTAACTCTTACTTAGTAACTTTATAAATTTTCTACATGGGATTTAATGCTTTGTTGGCATAGTAGATTGGGTGAAAGATCTTCTCACGTTGTTGGCCTAGTATAGCTCCCAAAGACACACCATTAGCATTACACATCACCTCAAAAACTAAGGACTAATCTGGAGACAGAATAATAGAAGCTGAGATAAATCATTCCGTAAGGCACTCAAAGGACTTGAGACAAGCATCATCAAACATGAACTTTACCTCATTATCTTAAATCTTGCATAATGGATTAGCAATTTTATAAAAGTCCTTGATAAACCTACTATAATAACTAGAATGACCCAAGAACTTCTAATACCTTTAACTAAAATCGGTGGAGGTAATTTTTCAATCACCTCTATTTTTGCCCTATCAACCTTTACCTCTCTTTGAAATCTTGTGTCCGAGAACAATCCTTTCTTTTACAATAAAGTTCACTTTTACCAATTTAAAACCATGTTGCATTATCCAAATGGGATAGACAATTATCAAACAAGTCTCCAACTACCGAAAAGTCATCAATGAAGACCACCATAAAAAAAATTTCGATATCATACAACATTGGAAGGTGGCAGGAGCATTACAAAGTCTGAATGACATTCTCTTGAATGTAAAAGTACCACATGGGCATGTAAAAGTAGTATTCTGTTGGTCTTCGATGGCAGTAAAAATTTGATTATATCCCAAATAACCATTAAGAAAATAGTACCAACCTCTGCCTGCAAGTCTATCTAGCATTTGATCCATAAATGAAGTTTTCAACTTTGATAATCCATGCTCACTCTCTATCTAATAACCTATCTCATAGATACCAACTTATTCTTCTCATTTAGGAACACAATGATCTCACCCTTTTTAGGTACACATTAAACTGGAAACACCCACTTATTCTCGGTAATGGGATAACCATGCCTGTATCTAACCACTTTATGATCTCTTTCTTCACCACCTCTTGCATAGGTGGGTTCAAATGACACCGGTGTTCGATGCATGAAACACAATTTGGTTCAATTTGGTTCAAGCTAAATATTTTAAGTATAAATCCTAGGTGGAATCCCCATAATATCTGCAATAGTCCATCAAATGACACTTTTAAATCTCTATAACACTAAAATCAATGCCTCAACCTATGTATCAACCAAATCAACTGCAATAATGACCGACAATGTATTTTTAACCCTAAAAAATGCACATCAGAAGTGAAAAGAGAGGGCCTTCAATTCTAAGATCGGTGGCTCCTCAATAGATGGTCGAGCCGTCGGAGTAACCCTATTCTTCAAGTCAAGTTATAACTTTTTTGGTGCATAAGAATAAGAACCTCAACCTCAGGGTGCGCTTACCATCTCATCATATTCATCAATTCCATCACTTTCAAAGTTCATGATCACCGTCACTAGTTCCTCAACACCAAGTCTTTCCTCAATGGTTACACTCACTACATCATTCTCAACATTGCCAATAATAAATACCACTTTCATATGTTTTGACAGCCATATTAGCTGGCCCATATTGAAAGTAAAATGTTCGTTATTGAGTATGAATTTCGTATATCCCATATCCATGTCAACTAATGCCCTACTCGTGGCTAGGAAGGGCCTTTCTAAGATAATAAGAATATCAAAATCCACCTTACAATCAAGGATCACAAAATTAACAGGGAAAATGAAGGAAGCTACCTTTACCAAAACATTAAAAAATATACCAACTGTTTTCTTCACAGTTCGATCAGCCATCAATAATCTCATTATTGTCGACTTAGGTATCCCCAACCCCAACTACTTGTACACCACTAGCAGTGTCAGATTTATACTAGCTCCCAAGTCACACAATGCTTGTAAATATTAACCTTTGAAGTTTATATTTTAATAATGACAAACTAATAAATGGATCCTTACAGGATATTAAAAACTACTAATGAAGGAAGCCGACTCTAAGAATGGAAGGACATCCAATCATAAGAAGATCGCAACACTTAAACAAGTATTGCAAGCAAATCAAATATCTTGGAAATGGAAGGAGAATCACTATCCCAAAATTATGGTAGATTTGATCAATCAGAAAATCAACTTGGATCTAAACAAAAGGAAGAAAGGCCACAATCGTCACATGGACATCAATCTCTACAAGACTAAAAGGAAAGATAGATCATAGACATATCTAATATGAATGTGATCCAAAGCCGTATATAGATATATCTAATATAGACATATCAAACGACAATATTCCTCAATCAAGGAATCAATTTAAATCCTTGATTGAGAAAAAATATCTTAGGTTTCCTTATAAAGAGTAGCAGCTGAAGACTATAAAAGGTGAAGACTGAAGACAGACACAGGTTACACAACTTTAAGGAGAAAATTCAAAGTGTCTCATTCTTAGTCTTACGAAGCTCTGTAACTTTAGTTTACAATTGTTATATAAAGAGTATGATCGAGTCAACTTTGTAACATCAACTAAATCTGTTTCACAAGATCTGAGAGCAAAATAAGTCTTCAAAACTTATTTTCTATCATTGTAATCAAACCAAACTTTCAACGATCTAAGAAAACTTTGAAACCCAAGGAGACTGGATGTAGACATAGCATTAGTGTGCCAAACTAGGATAAATATTTGTGTTATTGCTTTACATTTTGTTATTTACTTAACTGTTCTAAGTTTAATCTGTTTTTGAAATGTTCTGATCTGTGGATGAGTCGACCGCGAGGAGTCAGTAATCGACTCATTGAAGAAAATTTCAATTCACCTCTCTTGAATTTTAATTGGTATTAGAACAGGTCTCACAGATAGCATTGCTTAATCGTAAGTGAGCAAAGTTCAAATGGCCAATTATTAGATTCCTGGTGCTCTCTTTCAGGATGGTCACTGCTCTACAAAACCACCATACTTTAATGGGCAGTATTACTCTTACTAGTAAAATAGGTTTAGAATTTTTATCCAATCAAATGATTTCCAAGCCTGGATTGTCATCAGGAAGGGTCTAAAGCCAGTTCCAGGACTTAAGTAGAAGTCAAAGTACAAAGACAAGGAATATAACAGTCCTTGAAAGCTTTGAGGTCACCAAAGAACAGCAAGAGATAATTCAAACTAACGCACATGCTATAAGTTTACTTTTGTATTTAGTTAGCGGAGAAAAATACGATAATCTTTCAATGTGTGAAATCGCAAAAGAAATATTGGACAAACCAGAGGTAACCAATGAAGGAATCACTAAAGTCAAGAAGCCAAAAATCACTGCCCTATTCAATGAGTATGAATTGTTCAAAATAGAAGAGAATGAGGACATTGAAACAATATTTGCCAGATTCAGCAAAATTATGTGCGAACTAAAATCACTGGGGATGATCTATCCTCACAGTCTGCAAGTCCAGAAGCTAGTCTGAAGTCTTCTAAAACTTGGGAAACCAAGGCTGCCATTCTGTAAGGTAGAGATAATCATAATAGGACATATGATGAACTGTGAGGTAACCTTATTGTATATGAGAAAAATTACATCAACAGGGTTTTACAAGGATGAAAAGAAGAAACTAGTAGTCTTCAATGCTGTTCCAACCAGAGAAGAGGATATTTTAGAAGATGCTAATAGCGAAGGAATGGCCCTCGTCAACCGTGGAGTAAGGCAGATCATGAGATAGAGACAATAAAGATCCCAAGAAAGTAAAGGTAATGATTTTATTAGAAATAATGAATGTTGCTACTACTGTAGAAAGCCTAGACACTTTAAACAGAACTGTCTTGAATTAAAAAGAAGGACATCCAGGAAAAATCAAAACTTTGGAGCCTAGAGTGATGAAGATGAAACCAAAGAAGAAGTAGAAGCCACAAATATATGCTTCATGGAAAAGGAGAATCCAGCGAGGTAAGACTACACGATTGCCATAATTGTAATACTCTCGAATCCAACTTAGATATGATTACTGATGAACTTCAAAAAACTATATATGAGTATAACAAATTATCCCAAGAGAAGAAAAGTTGTGAAGCTCGATTTAAAAGAAAACTTAGAAAGGAACGATGAAACTGGCAAATAGAAATTAAAGCATGTCAAATTAAAAGACCTACTTCATAAAGAGCTTGATGATGCAAAAATAAAATTAAATAATTTTAAGGCATAACCAAGCCATAGTTTCATAAGATCAAACTCTTTTAAAAACTATTTAGGTTCCTCACCAGGGTCATTTAAATAAGATTAGAACTATTTCTCCTATCGAGGGCTTGTTTGTTTTATCTATAGATAGAGAGGTCATAAATCCTACAATTACAGGCATAAGCCCAAAAATGTGTAGGTTTGGAAGCCTAAAAGAAGTACATCTATGTAATGACCCTTCAGGTCATTTGCTATACTGATGCATATCTTCACTGTTTGAGCTTCTCTATAGCTTCCCCAAGTTATTTATGACTTGCTGATACCAACCGTTCAGTTGCCAGGCTGTTTCTTTATTTTTTAGAGCCAATTCCCTATTTAGAAGTCTTCGCTCGTTCCAAATGGCCACCAAGCAAAAAATTCAGTGAAATAATCTTGGATACAAATTCCTACTATGCTAGTAGATCCAGAATATCAATTTTAGTCTAGATATACCTTTTGTTTGGGTCCTAATGAACCCGAGCTCATTTCGACTTATTGGTCGGAAAGTTGAAAATTAGAAAGAATGGGTGTGGGACCCATATTTGGTCGAAACAACCTCGGATAGAAAATTCAATTTTGCCATTACATTTGAAACATCAATTTTAGGTTAGGGAGACTTTGGTTCAGGTCCCATTGAGCGAATTTTATGAAAAATAATGAAACTATAGATGTGGGCACTATTTTTTGCCTGAAATATCTCTGATGAAATTTTTATGATTCCAATGGATTTGAAATGTTGTTTACACTCAAAATTCACTATTGGATCATGTTATTTGAATTTTGGATGAGTTTCTAGGGTCAAAAATTTATTTTTGAGTTTGCTATCATCTGGTGCAACTGCGATCGCGGCCCATAGGATCGTGACACTGGTATCTCTTTAGCTGTAGGGGCTATATAAAGGCCCTAAGATGCGTTTGGGGTATTTTTCCTTCACCATTTATATCTAGGAATCCCCAAATAAGTGTAATAACTCAAAATTGGTTATGGGGGTGACTTGGGAGCCTAATTATCATCCTATGTCATAATTATCTTCAAGATTAAGGTAAGAATTTTTTGAATTCATGCTTGAATTTCATAGTTTGGACCTAAAACCCCAATTTAGCTTAGGACTTGATTTTAGTCCAAAGTATGCTTAATTTTCACCCATTTCTTGAGGGTGATGATTCCTTGTTCATGTGTGAATATTGGGTTGGTCTCGAAAACTCATTTTTTGTATGTGGAACCCACTTGGGGTTTTGGTATTATTTTTGGACCCAAAGCACAATAGTGTAATATGGATATTATTAGACTCGTATTGATGAGTAGATTATGATTTTAATAGTGTGATGGCATTTTGAGGATTATAAAGTGAAAATGAGGATGTAGTGCATGACGCGAGGTTTCGCAGTTTGACCTTGAGGTAGGCTTCTATCTACTTTTCTTCATAGATTATGTATGATAGATGTTGTGTGTGAATATGGATGTTAGGCTTGATTATGAGTAGGATAACTTGGCCTTAATTACGTATGCTTGGGGATTAGATGAGGGTTTTGAACCCATAAGATGGCATGTTTATATCCCTTTTGTATCCTATTGCCTTTCCTCTCTAGTTTAAATTAGTTATAACATGGATATGATATTATTCTATGTTTGGAATATGGTTTTAGCATTTGAAGCATGATTTGTATATTTAGCCTTATTGGGCTAGTGTGGTAGTCTTGAAATCGTAAGTTGGGTAGAGTTGACTTGAGTCCCTTTGTTTCTAGTAAAAGTTGCTATCTTAGGTTTTAATATGGCTTACTTGACATCTAGATGATGAACTAGATTCCTTAGCCTAGTTTGGGGCATAGTGTGCCTAATTATGGAAATTGTGGATTAGAAATGGGATCGTTCGGCCCACTTAGGCCTAAGCTTGTGTTAAGTCTTGTGGACTTAGTGTGGAAGTTAACATAGATGAGGCTAGTAAATATTAGAATAAGGTTACTTCATAACTTGCTAACTTGTATTGATATTTCTGGATTATAGATTTTGAGTTATGGTTATGATACTCCTTGTGGAAGTGATATTGAGCATTAAGAGATAATATTCCTCCTTGATACGTTATGTAGCCTATAGAGATGCCATTTTCTCTTAGACTTGATGATTGGCCTATATAGATGCTATTTCCTTTTAGACTTGATAATTGGACTACAGAGGTGCTATTTCCTCTTAGACTTGATGATTGGCCTATAGAGATGCAATTTCCTCTTAGACTTGATGATTGGCCTATAGAGTTGCTATTTCCCTTAGTAATGATTGTTGGACTTATAGAGACAATGTTTCTCTTGGATATGTAAATTGGCCTAGTGAAGCTATATTCCTCATAGTCATGATGTATGACCTATTAATATATGATATTCTCTAGATGATTACATGTCTATATATATTATGCCTCCTAGATATGAGATGCCTCTTCTGTGTGAGATTATTACATGATTATTGATATTATGCCTCCTATATATGAGATTCCACCTATATGTGAGATGATTAGAGGTATGCTATGGCTTATAAATGTGATTATTGATATGAGTCCCATATATGTGTATGGGCATAAGGCCGTGATTATGATGTTGTGATTATTCTGGATAAATTACTAGGTCAATGCCGTGTTATGATATTAAGTCAATAGACGAGAAGTGTTTATCATTATATGTGATACTGTGATTACAGTTTATGAATATGAATATGTATATGCTTATATATATATATCTCTCTAGTATGGGACAGAGGAAGATGCAGTACAATGCTTATTATTCCACTAATTGAATATTTGTGATGGCATGCATAGATTTGGTACGTTCATGATTATTTACCATTATAAATAATATAATTATAGCTGAACTTTGATCTTATGACTGCTCTACAAGTTAGACAATTAAGCTATGTGGTAACTAGTTGTCTATTAGGGGACTATAGCCCTTGATGGCTAGGAATCTAATGTATTAGTTAATGAATCTTTCTTAGTTGAAACATGGTAGCTAAGATGGTTAATTAATGAATGGTTTCAGTTAATAAAAGATGGTTAGGTGACAAGTAGTAATGTGTTGTCTAGTAATGATTAACAAATATAGGATGATTAATTGATAATAATAAATGGTGCATAAATAACGGTTTTGGTCTAATGATGAACCTTGACTAGATATTAGATGTTGACTATTGAACAAGTAGTAGATAATTGTTATCCTGTGAATAACGATATATGAAGGAAAAGGTTTAGGCTAATAACTAGAGGTTATGTGATGACTAGTGGTCTAGTTATTTTATAATAACAATACTCTGGACTTTAGAACAATGGGATGCAAAACTACCCAAAGTACAGAATACTATCCGCCCAACCCAATTATTATTTATAAGTGTTGGTTAGCTAATAATGAGTAGTTGGGAAGTATTGACTAGATAGATATTCTATGGTGATATATCTATTATTATGAGTATTTTAGTGTATCTTATTCGGTAATGGTAATTATGATGATATTAATACCCGGCAAGGTCGGAGGATACTATTGTGATGATATGATACCCGACAAGGCCTGAGGATACTATTGTGATGATATTGATACCCGACAAGGCTAAAGTATACTAGTGTAATGATATTGATACCCGGTAAGGACAAAGGATACTATTGTGATGATGTTGGTACCCGTTAAGGCTGTAGATATATTGATGATATGTTGATACACATCAAGGCCAGAGGATACTATTGATAATGTGTTGATACTCGGCAAGCCAGAGGATATATTAATACCCGACAAGGCCGGAGGATATTATTATGATGATGTTGATACCCGACAAGGCCAGAGGATATATTGATGACATGTTTATACCCCACAAGGCTGGAGGTTGATTATGATGATGATAGTCATAATGAGGACAGTTATGATGAGTTGCGATATTGATTGTGTACTTTGCATTTATTCCTGCATGCGCATTGCCTATTAACAGTATGCACCTATATTTATCAGTCGATATGTGACGATTGCATATCTATAGGTGAAGAATATGCCTTGTGTTGTTGTATGTTTATTGAACCTTTCAATCTTGGGGCAGTGGGGTTACACATAGGCTCAACTAGATATTTAGTTGTTCGGAGTAGCTGGTTATTCACACTATTATTGATATTGTTGTTATCATTGTTATGATCATTATTATGGCTAGCTTATGACAGATTGGTCATTGATCCTATATCGAGATTTAAGGTATGTGTTCGGCCTCTCCTATCTTATGATTGCATTACTATGCACGATTATTTTGTCTATCCATGTGGATTAGAAAGCCCGAGTATGATAGTAGTTAAATCCTGATAGTATTATAATGAGGGCTCAAAATGATAATATAATGATATAGGTTATGCTTTGAGATAACCTTACATTTATATGTATATATATACCTATATATATCTAGCTATATAAAGCTATGGTATTACCGTATATCCCTGCTTTCGTTGTTTATATTGTATAGTTATTTCTTCGCCTTGTATATTACTATGTATCTTTCGTTCAATCTTTATTCATATATTGACCTGGGATATACGGTATAGTATTAACGTATATTAAATGTAGCTTGAATAGGATAGTTCACCCTGATGCTGCCTTAGTTTTATTATGTTAGACTCTTGGACATGAATATGATAGTTGCTCCTTATTTTCTCACTGACTTGTCATATGATTTATGGACTCTTGGGTGTAGTTTCCATTCTGTTTATATGCTGTATATATTTGCTTTATCTTTGGAGCTCAATTGGCAGTTGCCTACTGAGTACCATTTGTTTGGTACTTATACTATATTTCTGCAGCCTGCAGATCAAAGTACAAGTTATCACAGTTGATGTGTGCATCGTGTGGAGCAGCCTTCGTTAAGAGACTTAGAGTGAGCTCCTGATGTTTGGAGTATTACTTATCGCTCTCTTATGTATTAGACTAGTCTTTAGGTTGTATTCGGAGATAAGTTGTATTAGTGTATTTCTTTTGATATTTTAATTTTGTACTCTTTTTATATTAGAAACTCTTGTACTGATATCACCAGGTTTTGGGATTCTTTTATGTATTGATCTTTATTTCATATATTCTGCATTCTTTTCCTTATATTATTGAGTAGTCTGTTACTAGCCATTCCAAACTACAGGTTAGCTTGCCTACTGGTGGGTTATGGTAGGTGCCATCATGACTTGAGGAAATCGAGTCGTGACAATCAAACCACAAGGACCCAAGACCGCTTGGGTACCTAAGTAAAATTAATCTTTTTATTTTGCAGGAACATATCCGCAAGATCTATAAAAGGAGGGATTGATGGTGGATGTCCTAGAAGTATAGATGGAAAGAAAAAGCTTTAGTGACAACGCAGGAGACATTATCAGCAGAGTCGACTACACCCCTTTCAGAGTCGACTCTTGCAACTGAAATGATAAAATAAGATAAAGATAGATTTCCTCCAGGAAGATACTGACCTCAGTAAAATATTTTGTTCCTATTAGAAGGTGAGAGTCAAATACAAATTTTCATTGGTTAATACTCTCAAATATTTTAAGATACCTTATTTTTTTTTTAATTTTCGTGAAACAATCTCCAAAATTTGAAAATATGTTTTAAAACTTTATTAAAAAAGGGGCAATTCTTTATGTATTTAAAAAAATTAATTATTGATTTTACGACATGCTTTAACATTATTCCTGATAATTCAAACATTTTTTGTGAGAATTTTCGCCATTCTGATGAAAGCTTCATCTCATGAGTAATGACCCAAACTCATGACTCAGCAAGGAACAAACTTTAGTTGACTCTCCGACAACCGGAGCAGTATACACAACTCTAGGAAGCTGCTGTACGTAAACTCTCTGAATCCTGCATCAATTACTTTATCTTAATCTATCTCTTGAGATTGTTCCCAGAACTTGTGATAATGTTGTACTGATAGTCTATTTAATTGCTCTGTGTATTTAGGGCTAAGTATGTTAGCGTTAAGTATTTTCTAATCATGATCTTGAAGAAATTTTGATCTTTTAAAAAATTCGTGATTTCTCAGAAAAAGGTTTGGTTTCAATATTCTATGAGTCATATTTTTAGACACAAATCATTCTGCTTAGTATTTTTTTTAAAAAGGATCTTCAAAAATATTTAGCATTAATGACTCATGAGTCATATTTTTGGTCACAATATATTACTCAATTTTTTTTCCCTATTTTACCAAGAAGACTACTTTTAAAAGAAAAGGGTTGTTATCATTATTTCATCATTTCCCATGCCACCTCTGCTGCCCCTCACCCTTCCCCATGCTATGTCCTTTCACTTCTATCAGTTCCCCTTCTCTTTACGCCCCTTCACTTCTCCATTCCTATTCTTTCTAAATTGTCACCTTCCCAGGTTCTCTTAACTGACTTTCTTTCTTCCTATCTCTCCTATTTTAAATCTCACCCTTTCTCTCTCTCATGACAAAAACCCGCTCCATGGATAATAATTTAAGAATTTTCTCCGATGGTCTTTTTTCTCTCTCAATATCCTCTTATGGGTCCTCATTTCTATCCATTCTCCTCAAGAGACGAAGACCCTCTTCCAGCCCCGTCTCCTCTGCTAAGAAACCCCGTCTAGATCCCTCTAACTCTCTCCCTCTAGAAGATATGAACCAATTTTGTACAAACCTTTACAAGGAAAAGTTCTTTTTGTTCAAAAATCACTCAATTGTTCCAGGCCGTATCGTCAATTTGAGCCTACTTAAAGATGCCTCGTGTAATGTTACCTATTTTTTCAAATTTCAAGACCTGTCCCTATTCTTTGTCCTCTGTGGAACACTAGTTTTTGTGGACCCTGTTCACATGTTTTACACCAATCTCAGACTTTTCCCAGACAGTGGTGAATTTGAGACTCTGATGCTAGGCATAAGAATTGTTTTTAATAACTTTCTGGTTGAGAAAGTTTTTGATACTAAGTTCTCAGGTGTAGTGCCCTTTATGAATAATAACTGGACCGAAGATTTTGAAGTAGGCTTTGAAGAAGCCAAGAAGTTTTTGTCTGATTCTGACTTTGTATCAACCAACTTTGGCCCCTTGTCTCTTTATTTCAAATTTTGCATTTTGGCCTATATTGTTGCCACCACTTTGATTATGTGAAATGGATCCCTAAGCAACATCACTTGTCGTGATGTCTTTGTGCTATATTGTTCGGTCAAAAACATCAAAATAAATTAGGCCACTTGGATTCACGAGTACATACTTGAGAGCACAAGGGAAGTCAATGCATTATCCAGTTTGTCGTACGTACTATTTATCATCCGAATCCTCTTATTATACTCCACCGATCTCTTGGCTTATCCCCCAGTAGAAGTGGCTGCAACTTATGATTCAAGATCCTTCAGCAGTATAGGATATGTTCTGGTGGAAGATGAATGGTGCAGTAAGTAGTTTGCCCGTGCCAAGGCTGAGCCTCCGAAGGTAAGTAAATCTGTCTCTAACCCCTCTGTCTCTTTGATGAAGGAACTTGAAGAATTTAAGCAGTGTTTCAAAACCATTGAGGAAGGAATTATGCAAATCCAATAGTCTACTACCAAGCTCTTGGAACTTGGGAATAGCATGAACTCCGACATAAGTATGGTCCCACTGGAACTCGATTGTCTCAAACAAAAAGGAGTCAAGCTGTTCTCTCGATTGCTCTCTCACATGGACTCCTTGAAATCCTAAGTATTTTCCTTAAATGGTGATCTGGATTACTATGTTCAAAACTCCTACTCTTCCTTTGTCAAGAATGTCGAAAAATCCTATGGCAAGTTCTGTCAAAACATGCATAGCATTCTCAGCTACTTTTTGGCAAAACGGTAAATTATGAACTTTTTTTTAATTCAAATGGGAGTAAGATAACCTTTTTTGTATTTTATGACAATTTCTTTTGCTATGCTTAGTTAATAGATTATAATTATCCTTGGTTAGCTACTGCTTCTTTTTATGTGCATTGCATGCTGCTTTGTTTGTATGTACTATTTTCTTTCTGCTGCTATTCTTTTTAATTATGCCAAAAGGGGGAGAAAGACAGGAAGGGAATCACCCATTAGACAAGAGAAACAAGTCGACTATCGACAATCAAGAAACTTAGGATGATACAAGAAACTTAGATGCTCATAAGTCAGGGGGAGCAAAGTCAACTTGTTGTACACAAAGGCTGATTGATGCTCACAAGTCAGGGGGAGCAAAGTTGACTTGTTGTTCACAAAGGTCGACTGATGCTTACAAGTCAGGGGGAGCAAGCTAACTAATAGGAAAGTCAACTGATGTTTATTCATGTTTGTCATTATAAAAAAGGGGGAGATTGTTAGCCTCTGAAGTTTATATTTTAATAATGACAAACTAACAAGTGGATCCTTGTAGGATATTGAAAATTACTAATAAAGGAAGCCGACTCTAGGAATGGAAGGACATCCAATCATAAGAAGAACACGACACTCAAACAAGCATGGTAAGAAAATCAAATATCTTGGAAATGGAAGGAGAATCACCATCCCAGAATTATGACAAATTAGATCAATCAGAAAATCAATCAAGATCTAAAAAAAGGAAGAAAGGCCACAACTGTAAAATTGATATCAAGACTAAAAGGAAAGATAAATCATGGATATATATGATATGGACGTGATCCAAAACCGTATATAGACATATCTGACATGAACACATCAAATGGCTACATTCCTTAATCAAGGAATCAATTTAAATCCTTGATTGAGAAGAAATATCTTGGGTTTACTTATGAAGAGTAGCAGTCGAAGAGTATAAATAATGAAGACTGAAGACAGGCATGGGTTACACAACTTCAAGGAGAAAATTCAAAGTTTCTCATTCATAGTATTACAAAGCTTTGTAACTTTAATTTATAATTATTATATAAAGAGTAGGATCGAGTCAACTTTGTAACATCAACTAAGCTATCACAAGATCTGAAGAGCAAAATAAGTCTTCAGAATTTTTCTCATATCATTGTAATCGATCCAAACTTTCAACAATATAATAAAACTTTAAAACCCAAGGGGACTGGACGTAAGCACTACATTGGTATGCCGAGCTAGGATAAATCTTTGTGTTATTACTTTACATTTTGTTATTTACTTACTTAACTATTCTAAGTTTAATCTGTTTGTGAAATGTTCTGATCTGTAGGAGAGTTGACTATGAGGAGTCAGTAGTCAACTCACAGAATAAAATTTTAATTCACACCCCTCTTGAATTTCAGTAAAAAATTCAAAGACCCAATATTGCAAGAAATAGTGAAAGATTTTGGGTTCCTCTTTCTTCTCAATCAATGACCGAGAAGTAATAATACTGCAATGGTGCATATTATCCGTGGGCTCAAAACTCACCGTCCTCTTCTTAGTAACCAGATCTTTTATGAACTCCACATAGCCAGGTATCTGCGCTAATGCTTCCATAAGAGGAATATTAACAAACAGTTCTTTTAATATCAAAATAAACCTCTGATACTTCCTTTCCACTTGCTTCTTCTTTAATCTATGAGGAAAAGGCGGGGGTGGTCGTGGAATAGTATTCACTATAGGCTTGACTTAGTTCCTCTTCCCTTTATCTTTATCAACTCAATTATCAACACCCATCAATTTTTGTAATAACTCACCATTATTCACCAACTTTTTAGATTTTGCTTGGGGTGCATTATTATTATCAACAACATCATCTTGTACCTCATCAACTATATCGATAGAAGGATCAATAGTAGCCTTACCACTCCAAGTAGTGATGGCTAAATAGTGACTATCATTCTTTATATTTTGCACAATGTTTCTTAAAAGAGTGTCCGGTTGCTGCTGATTCAAAGTAGACGACATTTGACCAAACTGTTGCTCAAGTTACTTAATCTCAGTAACATGCGATTCAACTTTCTGGACAAGTCCTAAAATATCTACCTTAATCTCCTCAAGACAACTTTATTGATTCTTTAAACCCTTAAGTGGCTTATTCAGCAATGCTTCTATCCATGAATCAGTATCATGTTCTCCGAAGAAACATATGCACCACTCTTATCCTTATAGTCATCTTTGTGTCTACAGTCAACATCTCTCTCAATACTCCTATCCTTATATCTATCCCCATAATAACTTCAAACTTGATTCCCTTGCCTTAAGTTCCAAGTGTCTTGATTAGACCTTTAGCCCTTGGTTCAAAAACCTGCCACCTCTTTATCTAGGTACTTCGCCTCTTTTTTTAATTTCTGAATCATATATCTTAAGAGCTTTACCTTGTGTGCCCAAAATATTCACCTTTTTTGTACTCAAAGTTTCAAATTGCTTGGTCAATAACCTAATCTCTATCCTCAGTTGTTCAACCTCTTGAGCCACTGTATCATCTACAATTCTCTACTAGCTGGAAGTACTAATAGCATAAGTACCAAATCCTCTTTCGGCCTCCCAAGTTGCCACCCTTGATTGGTCCTGGTCTAAAATTTTTGAAGGATTGGTCCTGGTCTAAAATTTTTGAAGCTAACTCCTAATGCAGGCTGATAAAAGCACCCCCAGTAATAGTATCTGCAACAACTTTGGTATTGACATTCAAGGTTCGATAAATGTAAAACATCTTTGGGTTAGAATTTCAATCATCATTCATATATGTATATACCCAAACCCAATGATTTCTGTGTAAATATAAATGTGATGATATATTATATAATGCGGGAATTTAGATCATAAAAATCTCCTAACTCGATGATGTGTTAAGAACTTTTCTACCAAATTAGTCTTGGTGGATGTTTCAACTTGTGTCAACTTTCAACGACCATTACTCCCAGAATATAAAGAGTAGGTGGCCTACTATATACCAAATAAAATATCTTTGAGTCTTTATTCCAACATATCTAGTTTTATCGTAATCTAACACCAGAGTTGAAAGTTATGCTTATTTTACCTAGGAGTGTCTCTCTGCTAGAGATTGACGACTAAGTTGATGAGCTGTCAATTAGTTGAAGAGCAGTTAACTCCGTAGTCAACCTTAACCAGTACGGACCTTAAATCCGTTAGGATTCATTACTAAGTTAACGAGCCATCAACCCTATGCCATTACTTAAATCACTCCCTACATATTACTTAGCCATCTATTAGCAACTTTTCAACACCCATTCTCCTCTCCATGCTCAAGAGAAAGAAATTAGGGTTTCTTTCAAAACTCATACTTTCAAGGCTTATATTCAAGATGTATCAAATTATGTTCATCAAAAGGTATGTATAACTATCCTAAAACTTGTGGTAAGTATAATGTTTTAATAAACTTTAAATCATATATATGTATATATTATAGGTATTGAAATTTTTTGAAGAGCATGCAGTATGAATCCTTTCTTATGATGAAGTTTTGTATTTACTATGGGGTTCTTCTGTAAACTTGAGATGCTATTCATATGCAAATATGTTATGGATTTTGAGAATTGATTTAAGAGCATGATTTATGAAATTTCCTCTTTTATGATGAAATCTATTGCTTTAATATGTTATGGATTGTTCAAAGGAATGATTAAAAACTTAAGTCAAATGCTTTATTATCAATTGTGAACTGACACGGTTTTATATTCCAAGTGAAGGTGTTTTTCTTAATTTCTAAATGCTCTTTTGTGTTGAATGGAAGATTTTATGTTATTAATACAAGAGATAGCCACATTATGTTAAAGTCTTGAAATGAAAATGGTTTTGCATAAGCTTCTCTATGCTATTTGAAATAAGAATTTTCATGTGTTGTTTAAATATGCTTGGTGGCCAAATAAATGCTTTTAAATAAAGGGCTATGGATATGATATGATATGGTATGATATGATATGATATGATATGATATAATATGATATGGTTTGGAAGTCTAGATATGACGGTACCTAATACGAAATGGCCTTAACATGGAAGAAATAAATATTTATAGGCATGAAGTATGGTTTTAAAAGTCTAAAATTAGACTTAAAGAGAGCTAAATAGTCACTTAAAGAAAGCACGAGTTGAAAGACTCGTTACTGGAAATCGTGTTTTGCGAACACAAATATTATTGATATGTTATCCCAAAAGGGGATAATTTAGGTATCTTGAAAGAGAGAGGCCTATGATATGCTTGAAAATGGGAATACCATCATACAAAAACTCCAACACTTATGAAAAACATGGATTGGGGGATTGACTGACGAGTTAATGGCTTAACCAATGGTGGACCCATATAGGCCGTGATATAATAGACTTGTAGGGTGTACTATCGAGCATAAAACTAAAGCACAAAGTTGAGTCAATGTTTTACAAGAATATTTTGAAGCTCATTAATAATGCCTATATATTTTGATATCTATTTCATTAGACTATTTTCACAATGCTCTTGATTATTTAATCTAAACTATATATGTGGTTTTTTGGATTGTTCTGCATATGTATTCCAAGTATAAACCATCCTCAGGAGCCTGCATTATCTCACAATATAGTTTTTGAGTCATAGTCTCGTGGTCCAGTGCATCAGTAGACCTCTTTCAGAATTCAGAGTTGGTGGGCCTCCCTTATTTCAGAAGGCGTTTCTTCAAGTGGTTAGTTTCTTTTAATTAATGGTTTATCCAGAGGCATTGCCCCCAGCCTAGACAATTATCCTTCAGTAAAGGCTTTATATATGAGATTTTGTTATTTATTGTCATAACCTTATTGACATATTTTAACTATAAGATTTTCTTGAATTTCATTATATCTTTCACGCTTCAGTTTTGTATGAATTATGCTTATGATAGTATACTAAGGGGTCTCTCGAGCCTTCATGCTTTGAGATGCCCATTGCAGCCACAGACTCAGCTTGGATCATGACAAGCTTGGTATCAAAGCATGATTCAAGGTCTCAGGGTGTCTATAAAGTCGTGACGAGTAGAGTCACTTTTATGGTGTGTAGCATGCCACACTTATAAGAGAGAGTTTACAAGGCATTTGGGAAATGTTTCTCAATTTTTTCATACTCTAGATCATGCAATATATTATCCATATGAAATTTATCCAAATTCCTTGTTCTAGTTTTATGGTATATGTCTCATTATCGAGGCGATACAAGTGTAAAATCTTAGATTCCTAATAATGTGGTCCTTTTCAACCGAGTCATCAAAAAGTCATGAGATAGCACAAGGACTTGAAAGGAGTCCATTTGTGCATCAAAGTGGATGGATTCAAATGTATACCTCTAAATTCATGAATTATGTATTTCAACCCGAGGTAAGAAATGTGTCAGTCATTTTTAAAACCTTTATCGTAGATGTCTCGAATAAGGGGAAAGATATATATTTGAATGTTGGTATAGTATTTCCACCCAAGAGATACTATAAATAAAGGTTTTATGACCTATGAGTAGTAAGATGATTCCAAGGTTACAAGTCAGAGTGAGGATAACTTTTGAGTGAAAAAGGTAGTTATGTTCATGTAACCTTTCAGTGAGCTTAGGGTTGGTATGCCCTTATGGTGATTGACTGAGTTTGTAGAAATATTTGTAGATTTTATGGTAGTTAGTAGAGGAAATTATTAGTGATGATGATTTAGAATTTATTTGAAATGGGGCAATCCTAGAAAGAAGGACTTAGTGATGTTTAAAGAATTTTTGAGGTAGTTAAAGGTAGGTATGGATAAGTAGGAGTATTGTGAGGAAAGAGAATGTGCTAATAGGTCATAATGGGTTATGTTATAAGATTAAGATCGACTATCCTGACGATGTGATTTTACTACATCAAGAGTCCCTTGATTTTATCTAGCCGTGATAAGCCAGTCTAGTAGGTGAGAAGATGTGTAGTTAATTTTGAGGGGTAGTAGAAATGTTGTGAATAAAATATATGTGTACGCCGAATTTAAGTAGAATAAGAAATTAGATTAATTTTTCATATATATTTATAGATTGGTATAGTATGCGGGATATTTCATTGGATATTCATGATTGGTAATAGATATTAAGTTTGAACTTTAGATGTTGATTGTGGAGATAAGAATGTTAGCTTGAGGATAGTAATGCAAAATTTGTGGTAATAAATCAGTAGGCTTGATTTGATGTGTGAAAGAGTCTAGGTTGATAACTTATGACAAATTTGAGTGGATAATTGTGATATATATGTACATAAGGACTAGTATTGAAATGATGAATTATGGATCATTAGGTGGATTAGAGCGTTAGATTTATAAAAATAAGTTAAACCCAAGTAGCATGTTGTTAGATGAGGTTTTAAGTCTATAAGTGCCATGTATACCTGGTTTACGTTCTTGAATATTTTGGTATGGAAAAGTTTAGGGAGTTGTTATATGGTGTTTTTTAGAGTTGAATCGAGGAAACATAGATAAGCAATGTAGGCCTATGATATAGTTTAACAAATTTTGGTAAGTTATGGGTTATGCGATTAAAGGTTTAATGCTAGTATACTAAGGAGTGAAGAATTGATTGTTATGAGTTAAAGAGTGTAGAGGGGTATGTTCATAAGAGTGTGAGTTATAGGGTGATGACTATAGAACTGTAACAACCCAATGCACTAGTGATATTGTCCGCTTTGGGCCCAGATCCGCACGACTTTAAAATGCGTCATAAGGGAGTAAGGCTTGCTTACTTATATACCCAACATCTCTCCTGTGTTTTGCCGATGTGGGACTCCCTATCCTAGGTTGGGATGTTACATACATCCTATCTTATGGACTCAGCATCCTCACTTAGGTTTACCCCACTGAATGGTATTTGCCTAGACTCAAGACTGAGGTTTCCCCCTCCTTACGGGGATTTGCCTAAACTCAGTTTGAACTCTGGTCCACATCAACAAGGCTAACATAGGAGTGGCGTTCTACACACCCATAAACGAGATTCTACTCGACATGTCTTTATGGACACCTCATGACACCAAAACCTAGTCTCTGATATCAATCTGACACAACCTAAACTAGGGCCTAGTCATGTCGGGCATCTCAAGTCCAACAAGGATCGAAGACCACCCCTATACCCAATCCAGTCTACCTATATATAACCTGTGTTAGATGAATTCTGATATATAACAAGATAGAACATTTAAAATTTAATGACTTTGGGATAAATCTAAAATCGAGACCAACCCAATCAAGTTATACTGTCCAAACCAAACAAATAAAACCATAATATACCCAACTCCATAGTTTTCCATACAAAGCCTCTAAACAATGTCAAAGAATATTTAGTCGGGACATACCCTCGACCATATCCAAAACCAATGTCAACGGAATAATAAAGACATAAGATAAACTATAACATGAAATAGGCCTTTCAAAGAATAGAAGCTCACAATTTCAGTTTGACTCAAGCTGTCCCTAAATCACTAAGTCACTGTGCAGGAGGTGTGATAGTATGGCCGATTCCTATATCGTGTGGGGATACAATGATCGAAGGTGGTTAGTGGAGTGAACTCTAGCATGTGATGAGATAAAATAATGCTAGTAATTCAAAACCAAAGTAAATAACCATATACAATCACATAGATACATATATATCGTGTCGAAATAGGGAACTAGGTTTAATATACATTTAAAACCATTACCTGGGCTATGTAGCTTTGCCTTCATAAAACTACCCACGGGCTATATGGGTTTAGCTCCCTCTATTGAAAGGGACTCAATGCGTGTTAGCCGCATAAGTTGGAGAATAAAAACCTGAGATGACTAGTATATCTACTAAAATATAAGTATGACATCATGCACACGGTCACCAAGACACAACCTCACATTGACAACATGAGTTTCCAGTATTGGTCCCCCAGGACCTCCACCTTCCATAACTTTATTAACATAACCCCTTTTAAGCTAATATTAAAACCAATTACACATTCCAACCATTTACCAATGAGTCTTTTTAATTAGGTATTAACCATTAGTATCGTCATACCAAAATTAGAGCTTTCAAGTCTATCCTTCTATGCCATACCAATACAATTAAACCAATTTGACTCCAAAGTTTACAATTAAACCATGATCATGGCCACTAATGCCTTTCCAAACCATTTAAAACCACCAAAGCAGTTTAAGTTCCATTACCTTTTTATGCAATGCAACAATTTTAAGAATAGCCATACTATGTGACAAAATCATTCTTGTTGGCATTTTAACAAATAGGTTCAGGGCACATATGTTTCAAAACCATAACCAAGTTATTCGGGGAAACCATAATACCCCAAAATCTATTGACCATTAGCATGCATCCCATAATGTCACAATCATGCTAAAAGCATAAGATAAAAACATAATTAAATAATGAGAAATATCATTCAACCATGAACACCCAAAACCCCCAACCAATATTTCAAAACATAACAATATCATGAAAATCATACATTAAAACACATTCTCTTGTAAAATAAGAATGAGGTAGGATTAACATGCCTGAGTTATAAAGATTCACAAAGAGATTTTGATCCTTAAGCCTCTAGATGACCAGCTTAAAGAAACCTTATCTCAATCTTCTTGAGAGGTCTTTAGAGAGAGGTTAAAGAGTGTTTTAATCTTCTAAAATATATAAGGGATGACCAACTATGGTTCAAAGACGTGGGGTATTAAGAGCTTGGGTGGGAAATATCCAAAGTACCCCTAACTTAGAGTACAACAAACTCGCATGAGGTAATGAGTTGCCCCTCCAACTCGTCACCATAACATATGACTAGTACCATCAAGTCATCATCGCTAAACCATACGAATGGTATGGTGTCGTCGTATCTAAGGCAAAACATCAAAGGGCTAGACACTGGACATCATACAATTGGACGCAACCCTTTCATCACATCAACATATAACTCGTATGGCGCCTCTCATAACCAAGATAAAACTTGTCAAATAACATACTAACCAACATAGGACTTAGGTCCCTAGGCTTGTCACCACACCATACGACTCATGGTGTGATACAAGTACAATGAGCATCAAGAGCATAAGGTATTGTCTAAGGGTTAAGGCTTCGGAATTGGCAAGCAATTGAAGAATTTTTAGAGTATTTTGAAGCCTTGGTCAAGAGAAGGAAGGAAGGGAACTTATGCATTCAATAGGCGCCTTAAGTGAAGGTTAATGAAGACATTTTTCTCTCCAAGGAAACACTCAAGAGGCACCCAATTCCTTTAGCTCATTAAGGGTAGTTTTGTCATTTGGCATGTAATAGTATAAATAGACCATTTTTCTTTTATTTTCATTAGACTTTGATGAAATTGAATATTACTCTTATATTGTAGTTTTTAGTCTCTAGTTTTAGCTCTTAGAATCTGAAAATTGGTCCAAGAACATTTGAAGTTACTGTTTCACTTATTTTGGATAATTTGGCAAGAAAGGTGTACTTGAGGAAGGGTGTTTCTTTTGAGTCATCTAAGAGGAAGGTTTGAACTCTTATTTGTGAGATGTTTTGAATATTTTGAAACATCTCCTAGTGCTAATCATTGAATAGGATTAAGGGTCTTTCTATCTATCCTTTAATGTCAAGCATTCTTCTTCTTCATCTCTATTCTATGTGTTGTTTTCTCTTTATTTGGCTGCTGGAATTTGCATATTAGTAGCTAATTGCGTGTGTTTGGTAGTATATAGGCTATCATTGGTATCAAAGCCTTGTTTAGGGTTGTTCCTACAACCCTAAGTCTTGGATCTAAGAAAATCTCAACAAAAAAGAGTGTAGAAAATAAAAAATCTCACAAAAAAATTATAAACCCATTTTTGTGTTTGGGCAAATTTTTAAATCTTAGATCTACATGTTTTTGTGTTGGTTTGTTGGTTTCAAGTGCTAGATTCTTGTTCCCTAGCACCTATGAAGTCTATATCTACATTTGGAACAAGAGTTGGTTGTTTTTGAGCTAGATCCACCATTGTTGTGCCTTGTTTGAAGCTTTTTGAGGTGGGTTATCGTGGTGCATATCTTTTTGTGGAGTGTTTGTATCTGATTTGTGTTATTTGAGCTTTCCTTGACCCAAGGAATCTAGATCCAAAAGAAAAATTGAAGTTAGAGTTCATTTGCCTTGTGGTCAAACTTCGGTCAACTCTTGAATATTCATATTATTCTTCACTATCTTCATAGCTTGTTGAAGAAGAATATTCAAAAGGGGTGTTAGATCCACAAAAAGAAAGAAAGAGAGTGAAAAGTTATTTGTATAAAAGAATATTCCAAGAATATTCAAGTCATCCAAAAGAAAAAGAGACAAAGGGAATATTCAAAGTACAATTGAAAGTACAAGTGGGGGACCATTGATTTCAAATCCATTTGAACTTAAAAAAAAGGTTCCAATCCTCTATTTTTCACCAAATTTAGTGCAAACACTCTCTTTAGTAGATACTTGGTCGAAACTACAAGAATTTGGAAGTTAAAAAAATTTGAAAAAGTGATGCCCAATCACAAGCTACCACATTATCACTTTTGTGAACAACCAAATTGAGTTCTAAATTAGATTTCCTAGTTTCTAATTGTTGTTTATAGTTTCAATTTTGTTGTTCTTTCACTAATTAGCAAACCAGTAAGAACCTACTAGTTTGGTAATTAGATTAGTGTCCGATTATTTTGTGTCTTCAATTTTTGTGTACTTTTCTAATTTTTAATTCATAGTAATTTGTTGGTTCAAGTCCGTGCATCATTTTATTTAAGTCATATCAAACAAAAATCAATTCTAGACGAAAGCATATTTACCACTCATTCACTTGCCAAGTATTTCCAAGTTTTCAATAGTTGTGAGACCAAGTGTGAGGTAAGATCCGAGTGTGAGTGTGGTGAGGCCTTTTTGAACTAACTTGTTTGCTCATTTTGTAGGTTATTTTGCTTTATATTTTTTGCACTTTTTAGGTACATTTTCCATGGAATCCGAAGGCACTACTTCCCAACCATTGGGAAATGATGCCATTGGAGCCTTGATGGCTCGAATTGATGCCTTGGGTCGAGACTTTACTCAAAGAATGAAAGATAGTCATGATGCCTTGAGAAGAGATATAAAGGGTGATATGGATCCAATGAAGGGTGACATGGTTAGAATTAAAGCAAGGGTTGATAGACTATGTCCACCAAAATCTCCACAAAATTCAAACCCCCAAGTTCCAAACTCACTTGACCAAAGGCTACCTTTACAATTCCAAACACCTCAAGTCCAAAGATCCTATACTTTACAAAATCCTATGACTCCTCTCCATGAGTTAAAAACCAAAGAGAGTGAGGCCAAGCCTCAAGATGGAGAGAAAATGAATGGTGAGGTACAAGAAGAATATGAAGAAAGAAGGGAAAAGGAAGGGGAAACCATGGGTAGTGAGGTTGGAAAGGGAAAAAAATTTTGATTGTGGATCTTGTCCACAAAGGACCCTTGTTATCCACTAACCCAAATTATAGCATTTTACCTAGTATTTTCTCTTCTCATGTGCAGGTTCAAGACGCTAAAAGTCCCGAGGAGAAGCCCAAGAAAGTTCCATTCAAGCCCTTGGTCGAAAGTCCCAATTTTGGGATAGGTGATGAAGAAGTTAGTCCAAAGGGAAACCTTGACATAATCTCTTGTAATGTGGAGAATGAAGGCTTCCATAATACAAACCCAAGTGAAGAACACACTTCCCATGGTCTACAAGGTAACAAAGATATCTTCTACACCTTCTTGAACTTAAAATGTCGTGATATGGCTAGTAGTGGCCAAAGTGGTGTAGTTTCTGATTTTCTTAGTAAAGAAGTATGTGAATCTTCCTTTTGTTGTACTCTTGGTTTTGTTGGGTTGAATAAGGACCAAACTCTTGTTGTGAGTATGCAAGCACTAGTTGATCCTTTAGATGACAAAATCAATTCTTTTCGTAAGAATGATTTGTGTCCATCTAGTGCTAGCACTTATAACTTGATTAAGGTTCCATTAGTAAGGGACAGGAGTATTCACAAACTAGTGGACTTCCCTAGTACAAACCAAGGTAACTTGGGTACATTCTACACTCCCTTGAGTTTAAAAAGTTGTGATGTGATTTTGGGTACATCTAGTGTAGAAGTACATATTTTCTTCTTTGATAATGCTTTGGGTAAGTGTGATACCCTAGTAAATGGAATGAGTAGCCTCGGTTTATTCCCTTGGCCACTTCACCCATTTGATCCCGGTGTACTAGTGGGGTGGGGAAGGGTTTGTTTCATCTTGAGCTTATTGTCTCTTGATGTTTAACTTAGCCCTATCCCTTATGATGCATATACTAAATGTTACATGGACAAAATAAGGGATTGCTGGTTGTATTTTAAAAGTGTACCCCATCGACACAATGTCTTCACACTTGATTCCTTCCTATACTACCTCTTTGCCTATGTTGATAACCATGTTAATTTTGAATTGGTATTATGTAGAGGTAGTAAGTTTGGTGGCTGGTTTCCTTTATTTAATGATGATGATTATGAGTTTGGTAGCCTAGTGAAAGGAGTGGGTCACGTCGGATTAACCCCTTGTCTTCTACTCCCATTTGACCTCGGAATACTTTTGAGATATGAAGGTTATAGTTGCTGGTCATGCTCACTTATTTTTGATATTGATGATATTCATGTTTTTGGTATCCTTTATGCTAAGATTTTTATGTCAAAAAAACAAGGATAAGTGGATATATGTCAAGTGTGAGCAACCATGGGTTGATGAAATAAGTGTGGTACTAATACTAACCCTCCTAGCAAGAGGATTTTGTGTTTGTTTTGCTCTCTCTTTGGTTTTTGCAAGATCTAAATTTGAGGATAAATTCCTTCAAGATGGAGAGGATGATACATGCACAATGAACATCAAGAGCACAAGGTATTGTCTAAGGGTTAAGGCTTCAGAATTGGCAAGAAATTGAAGACTTTTCGGAGTATTTTGAAGCCTTGGTAAAGAGAAGGAAGGAGGGGAACTTATGCACTCAATAGGCATCTCAAGTGAAGGTTAATGAAGATATTTTGCACTCCAAGGAATCACTCAAGAGGCGCCCAATTCCCTTAGCTCATTAAGGGTAGTTTTGTTATTTGGCATGTAATAGTATAAATAGACCATTTTGCTTCTCTTTTCATTAGACTTTGATGAAATTGGATATTACTATTATATTGTAGTTTTTAGTCTCTAGTTTTAGCTCTTAGAATCTGAAAATTGGTCCAAGAACATTTGAAGTTAAGGTTTCACTTGTTTTGGATAATTTGGCAAGAAAGGTGTACTTAAGGAAGAGTGTTTCCTATGGGTCACCTAAAAGAAAGGTTTGAACTCTTATTTGTGAGGTGTGTTAAAGATTTTGAAACATCTTCTAGTGCTAATCATTGAATAGGAGTAAGGGTCTTTCTATCTATCCTTTAATTTCAAGCATTCTTCTTCTTCATCTCCATTCTATGTGTTGTTTTCTCTTTATTTGGTTGCTGAAATTTGCATCTTAGTAGCCAATTTCATGTGTTTGGTAGTCTATAGGCTATCATGGTGTGAGTCGTATAATGATTAGAGAGTTCAAAACTGAGAAAATTTTCAAGGGTCAAGGTTCGGGGTGTTTTAGGAACCTGGAAAAATTAAGATTTGTATCCGTAGAAGGGATATCCTAGAAAGAACTAGTATCCTCATTCTGTAGTTATCTGGGGGAGATTTTGGCATTCATGTGCTTGGTGATACCCCCATTGTGCTGAGTGTTGTGTTTGTAGATTTAATGAGAGGATGTAAGTCTAGGATAGTGATGTGCTAAAGGGGAGATTATGAACTAAGGCAGATCTTAAATTTTCTCATGGTGGTGAGTTTTAGGGAAGAGCCATGGTAAATCTATTATTATCCTAGCAAATTCCTCCTACTTCAGTTTAAGATGACATTCTACCAATGTCTTATGGATTCAAATTGTGCCTATGCCTAAGGTTCAAATTCTCTATGCAACTTATGTCTATGCTCTAACTCCTAAACTAGAAGAAATAACGTCTCTCAATAATCCAAACCTCTAAGTATTCAAGCTCTATGTTATGACGCCTATGATCCATAAACTCATGTCTCACTTTATGCTTAGTTCTAAGAAACTACTCTCTATATGTTACCAACTCATTTTATTTCATGTCTCAGCCTAAAGTGATTTATCTATGCAAACTCATGACCATTCTCGGTTCTTAAAATGAGAAGCAATAGCTTTAAGAAGCAATCCTTATATTATTCCTTCAATATATAAATCTCGGCTTTATGTTATATGGCCCATGATACATTCACTCATGTTTCTCATTGCGCCTAGTTTGAAGTACTTATAATATGCTATGTTTATGCCCGAATGACCCCCTATTTATGATCTAGGTTCTTTTTATGAAGTGTTTTCATGCCTATTGTACCGTATCTCATTTTACGGGTCTCACCTTGAGTAGTACGATAAATAAGAGTCATAATTGAGTAGTATCATTCCCATTCTTGATGCTTGTACTGTAGTCCCTTAATGACCCTCCTTATGTTAGGATATTAGTGGCTATGGAAGCATAGTAATGTTTTAATTAAGAGAGTAGATATTTTTTATTGTGAAAATTTTTTGTGTCGCTACTCGGGCTAAGGTTATAGATGAAGAGGGAAGAGCGAGTGAAATTTTGTTATGTGAAATAGTTAGGAAGGGGAGATGTGGAAAAAATCTATGTGATGGGATTGAATTAAATTCACATATATTTGGATTTAAATAATAAATTTAATTATTAATCCACAATATTTATTTGGACTAATATATTTAAAATTTATGTGATCACAAATGTCCCTACTTTCAAACTTGTCGAATTATTTAGATCTTCGTAGACTAGACTTGAAGTACAACTTGATGATTTAGTTAAACTCAATAACAATTCATATGTGTTATCAGTTAGCCCAAAAATTAGGAATATTACCCAATGCAATTAATATTGAGTGTCATAATAATGATAATATTTACAATAATTATAATTAAAATTATTTCATGAAGATTGTATTCATTTATTCGGAGGGAATTTGTGCGTCCAAGTGAATCCAACTTCACGGACTTAGGAAACCCACTTCTTTTAGGATTTTAATTATTACAGTCCCACGTCATTAGAAATTTGCAATAATTGCTGTATTGGGACTTCTTCTAGTTGAACTAGGACAAATCACCTTTTCTTTTAAAATTGACACTCAAAAGTAACCTCAATTTAGAAGTGTACCACTCTCATAACCTCTCTATAAATAGGGACATAATTTCCATTATTTTTCCATCAATTAGAGCATCGCTATAATGACCCTTCAAGTCCTTTTCTATATTTCTACTTATTTATACTGTTAAAGCTTTTTCATAGATGCCCGATCATTTATGATTTGTTGGAACTGAAAATTTGATTACCGGGTAGTTTGTTTGTTTTTTTAGAGCCAATTCTCTATTTTGAAGTCTTTGCTGGTTCCAAATGGCCATTGGGTAGAAACTTCATTAAAAAAACCTCGAATACAAATTTTGACTGTGCAAGCAACTCTAAAATATCAATTTTAGTCTAGTTGGACCTTTGGTTTGGGTCTCGAGGCACCCAAGCTCATTTCAACATATTGCTCGAAAAGTTAAGAAACTAAAAATTAAGTGTGGGCCCATATTTTGTCGAAACAACCTCGGATGGAAATTTTGACTGTGCCATTAAGTCTGGAATGTCAAATTTGGTGTGGTTACATAGTTCATTTACATATATGAGATTTTGAATGAATATCTAGGGCTTGGCAGAGACTTGGATAATTTCCAAGTCTCAGCTGTATATTGGTGCCGCGCGATAGTGAGCCAAGGGTCGTAATCACGTTACCCATGGTAGGGCACTAATGTGATCGCAGTGTGTAGGTCATGATCTAGATAAGTCTATGAAAGCCTAAGATACCGTGACTGCAGAGCCTCAAGTCGTGATAGCGACTCGTGAGGGCCTGGACAGGGTATAAATAGACCTTTTATGTCATGATTTTTAGCCATTTCTCATCCATTTCTTGAGAGCGTAAAACCTAAATAGTGAGATAGAGTAGGATTAAAGCTTATGGGTGAGTTGGGAGCTTGTTTAACCTTTATTTTTGCGATTATCTTTCGATCTGAGGTAAGAATTCACCTTTTTCTTGGTGGATTTTATTGATTTCTTGCTCAAAACCCCAAAAACCTTAAGGGATTGATTTTAAACCCAATTTAGCTTGGAATTTACTAATTTTTGAGGATAATGATTCGTTGATCATGTAAGAATGTGGGTTGGTTTTAGAAATACAATTTTCATAAGTGGGACCCACGTGGGGTTTTTGGACCTGAACCACTATGGTGCAATATGGATATCGTTTTTCTTGTATTGACAATTCAAGTATGGTTTTGATATCTTGACATCTTGAGGAGGTTTCTCGGAAGGGAAAAGTAGTGGTTTAGCGAATCATTGAGCTTTTTTCGGCATCGAGGTAGGCTAGCTTTATCTCTTATTAGATTGAGCTTTTTTATAGTATTTTTATGATATTATGTTAGATTTTTGATGGGTTTAGATGTTGGATTGATGAAATGCAAGACTTGGGTTAGTTGTACCGTTTAGGCTATTTTGAAACTGTAGAGTTGAACACTTGGCTTGTTTTCTTATATCTTAGGTGAATTAAGCTTCATGTCTCATATTTAGCATAAGCGTACTTAGATCACTCAAGTTAAATAAAAATGCTTTAGACACCCATTCTTAGGGTAATATTGGCCTTAATTTCTTACATTAAAGGAGGTTGCCTTAAGTTACTATTTTGGCTTAACTAGTGTGTTTGGGAAAATCCTTTACCTTAGGGCTAATTGTGGCTTGCTATAAATCTAAGAGTGGATTTGGATACTTGCCTAGTCTGGGGTTACCTTAGAATGTATTTTGGGGATTTAGAAGTGGGCTCTTCAGCCCATCTTAAGTTCATATTGATAAATAGTTCTCTTTAAGCCCTTATATACTTATTAAATGCCTAGGGAATTCCCCCTTGAGGCAACATTAAGGAACCTAGGTACTTGATGGTTATGGTGATGATGGCATTAGAAGTAATGCTCATGGACTAATGAATTCGATTGTCGATTATGCTATGATGAGATATTGATTATGTTGGGAAAAGTTAATAGTCATACTATGTATAAGCTATCTATTATGCCAAAGATGAGCCTTTGATCATGCTATTGAAAAGTTGTTGCCTATAATATTACTTTTGATTGTGATCATGCTAAATGTTTGTGCTAGAAAACATTCTTTTGATGACGTTGGCAATTATGCTATGAATTATGCTAGAAATCATAATGCTTGACTATATTAGAACTTATGATATTGATTATTCTCTATTCAATTTCGGAAGATGAGGATGATATTAATTATACTCAGTTTAATTTTGGAAGATGACAGTAATATTAACGATACCCAATTTAATTTTAAATGATGACGAAGATATTAATCATACCCGTTTTAATTTCAGAAGATAATGATATTAATTAGACCCAATTTAATTATGGAGGATGAGTATGACGTTGATTACATTTGATCCAATTCCAAAGGTTGATTATGATATTGATGATTATAATTACCAGTTCAAGTTTGGATATATCTTATGCTATAATACAACTTGATAAATAACGATTAGTAGATAATATGACAACTAGTTGATAAGATGTTTGATGTAAAATGATGACTAGTCGAGAAAAGATGCTTAATTTGATAAATGACTATAGGTTATATGATGACTAGTAATTAAATGATTTTGTTAATAAGAGATGGTTAGCTAATAAATGGTGACTAGGGAGTATCAATGACAAGGTTGTTAAATGATGGTAATATTATAGAATGTGGGTACATTGTCAAATGTTGGTAAATTGTGGAGTAATGCTTAAATAACGAGTTGGTTAGTTATAACGATAGATGATTGTATTATTCTATCTTGAGTGTACCATATGGGGGTTTGTGATGAGTTATTTACTTTTCTGCATCAATTGGAATATGTGAGCCAATTTTGTAGTTTGTGATTGCTTGTGTGATGCCTTGTGATGTGTTATTATTCTGATTTATTTACTTAAATTTTATTGAAATTTTGGCATGTGTTATATTGCTATTTCGATTAAATTACTTAGTATGTGTAGCAGTATTGGAGGTGATTCGGGTTTATTTCTTTACCTTGACCTAGTTATGATATCTTGCATTTTATCATACTTATATCATGATTTAGCTCTGTCAATCAATGATGCCTACTGAGTACCCATTATTTTAGTACTCAAACGATACTTTTGTACCTTTTTGATGTAGATCCAAGTACTAGTTGTCGCTGCTTATTCGTGTCCGTACTATGTTGATATCCGAAAAGAGGGTAAGCTCTGGGAGTCTGAGTTTCCCTTTTCCCTTTTTTCCTTATATTAAGTCTTTTGTTTTGAGATATATGTATTGACTATTCTAGATACTTAGGTTGCCTTATTATTACTAGATGCTCTTGTATTGGCTCTACCAGGTCTTGGGATGGTATCTTGTATTAACTACTTTTATCTATGTTGAATGTTTTACCTATTTATCTATTGTGTTGTTGATTTCCTCCTAAGTTAGGCAATTTCCACCAAAGTAACCCATTTTGTTTAACTCCGGGTTAAGGTTTGGCTTACCTACTGGTGGGATAGAGTAGGTGCCATCATGACTCATAAATTAGGCCATGACAAATTAGTATCAGAGCCTAGGTTTCACTGATATTATTGATACAAGTGCAAATGTCTAGTAGAGTCCTATGGAGCAGAACGATGACATCCATTTCCTATCTTTGGGAGGCTATAGGACATTCTTAGAATTTTTTTACTTCTTTTATTCATATCGTGCTAAGAGTCTGAGTTTGTTTATAGAACATTCCTTTGACTTCACTCTTTCATAGATAGGCAGGACATGTGCTACTGCTACATGAGATGAGGGTCCTAAGACCGAGCCTAGGGATCCTATTCCTGTTCTTGGACAACCTAGAGGCCGTGGACAACTATAAGATGTGTCCCCATCTAGGGGACAGGATAGGCCTCCTTCTACAGGTCCTATTCCTGCTCTTGAATTAGATATTCTTCTACCCTAGCCAGCAGTGGGAAAGGGACTAACCTAAGCTTCACCAAGGTTCATTTCTTTTTCAGTTCTCAAGGATACTTTAGTTAAGCTTTTAGAGTTAGTTGGTGGTGCACAATCTACAGATAGAATGGTACTGAGGCAAGGGCATAACCTGTAGTTGCGGCTCTAAGAGTTGAGATTCCTCCTGCATCGGTAGTTGCTCAATTGATAGTTGCTTAACCAGTGGTTGGCCATCCTACTTTGTCTGTCGAGGAGCAGAAGATGCAGGGTAGATACTTGAGGTTGGCTCTACCTAGGTTTTTTGGTTCTCTGAGTGAGAATGCATATGAGTTTCTAATTGCATATGAGGATAGGCTCCATAATTTATGCCTCATTGAGACTTGTGGTGTGGATTACATAATATTTTAGTTGGACTTGGATGCTCTTTTTTATTGGAGAGGTTATATGGATTCTAGACCAGATGGATCTTCTCTCTTGACATGGGATCAGTTATCCAATATATTCTTAGAGAAGTACATACCTCAAAGCCTTAAAGATTATTTAAGAGATCAGTTTATGAGAGGCTCTATGATAGTTGTAGAGTATAAGACTTATTTTCATGAGTTGGCTAGGCATTCAACTTTTATTCTGTATACTAAGTATGAGAGATTTTGCTACTTTGTTTGAGGGTTAAGAATCTCCACTCGTATGTCTACTCAGAGTTTAGTTGCTGTGGGTAGGTCTTCTGCGGATGTGTCAGATCATGCTTAGGTAATGGAGGAGATACACCATAAGGGTCGTGAGGCCAATGATAAGATGCCTAGGTTTTAGGGCAAATTCAGTGGAATTCATTGTATTTACTAACCCATAGATAGTAGTTCTCATAGTAGGTATCCTCCACGTTTATCTTATCAGCCTCAGAGTCAGCCTAGCCGACCTATTCAAGCAACCCTTCAGATTACTAATGACAGTCAGTCTAGTTCCAGAGATCGACCTGGTTAGGGTGGCAGTCAATTTTTGAAGGGTTCATACATGGTGGTTACTCTGAGTTATCTAGATTTGTTAGTTCTGGTTTAGTTAAGAGGGCATGTTATAGCTGCGGGTCTTTTGATCACTTTGTACATGAGTGCCCTTGTCGTGGGGCGATTGTTATTTCAGATCAGGTTGCTTCCCCTATTAAAGTAGTTTATCCCTCAGCTAGGGGTAGTTCATAGAGTACTTGAGGAGGTTCTCAGGTAGGCAGGATAGGAGGTCGATTAGGTGCTCAGCCAGGTGGCGAGCGTGGTTAGTTGTATGTAGTACCTACTTATCCCAAAGATGAGACTTCAGATATTGTTGTTATAGGTATGATTATAGTGTGCCACCAGTTGTCCCTTTCTTTATTTGATCCGAGATCCACTTATTCTTATATTTCTACTTATTATGCACCATAGTTGGAGTTATCTTGGGATTTATTATCTGTGCTATTGCGCGTATCTACTTCTGTGGGTGATTCTTTAGTAGTGGATTGAGTTTTCAGATCATGTGTTATGAGTGTTAGTAATGTTGATATTATGCTGACCTTATTATTCTGGATATGGTGGATATTGATGTGATTCTGGGCTGGTTATCCCACTATCATGTGGTCATGGATTATTTTTCCAAGACTGTTACCTTTGCCATGCCCGACGTACCTCCAGTCATGGAAGGGAGCGATTAGCTGCGAGCCGATGAGTAATATTTCTTATGTTTATGCTAGGAGACTTATTTTAAGAAATTACGAGTCTTATCTTGTGATAGCCTATAGACTACCAAACACACGAAATTGGCTACTAAGATGCAAATTCCAGCAACCAAATAAAGAGAAAACAACACATAGAATGGAGATGAAGAAGAAGAATGCTTGAAATTAAAGGATAAATAGAAAGACCCTTACTCCTATTCAATGATTAGCACTAGAAGATGTTTCAAAATCTTCAACACACCTCACAAATAAGAGTTCAAACCTTCTTCTTAGGTGACCCAAAGGACTCACACTTCCTCAAGCACACCTTTCTTGCCAAATCATCCAAGACAAGTGAAAACCCTAACTTTCAAATGTTCATGGACCAAGTTTCGGTTCTAAGAGCTACAACTACAAGACTAAATCTACAAACTATGAGTAAATACTCAATTTTAATTCATCAAAGTATAATGAAAAATAAGCCTAAGGAGTCTGAGTAAATACTCAATTTTAATTCATCAAAGTATAATGAAAAAAAAGCGTAAGGAGTCTATTTATACTTATTACATTAAAGACCAAAATACCCTTAATGAAAAGGGGCTCCTATGGAGTGTAAAGAAAAAGCATAAAAAGACCATTACACCCTTAATGAATGGGTGATCATGTAGTGTTTTGATGTGGTCTTCTTTACACTTCAACATATGACTTTCCTTGAGTCTCTTTTGGTCTTCACAATTATTCTTCAACACTTGGACCTCTCGGGCATCTCATCAATGCAAGTTTTCAAGCAACCTTCCATACACGAGATTGTTCTATTGTGGGCTTAAAATGGGTCCCCCATGCGTGCTCCCGTGCCCTCAATGTGACCACAATTGGGTTCTTCTTGTGTTCGCATTGCAGGATGTCTTCAAAAGCTAAGGTGGCCATTTGACTTGTATCATCCTCCCCTTCTTGAAAAGGATTCGACCTCGAATCCAAACCTAGAAAAACCAAAGAGAGGACAAACAAATACAAACTCCTCACGGCATGAGGGTTAGGGTTAGCACAACAAATCATCTCAACATTCCAAGGTTGCACATATTTCCAATATAACCAAGAATCTTTTAAATTAAATATTAAAAGTTCAATGAAAGATAAATAAAGGATTTGGTTATGGAATTTACCAAAACAGATACTTTGCTTGTATGTAGACTAAGAAACAGGTTGGGCGCATCAATATCATCAATTCTATATTTGGCACCAGGGTTAAATGGGAAGAGTGGCCATGGACACGGGTCTAGACAACACTCGCATTTCTCATAGGCTTCACTCAAACTACACGACATACTCTCTACAATGGCATACATGTCATCAAAAGTAAGTAGAGAGTAAAGAAAGGTATCACTCAAGTTAACTTCTACTAAGGTATCTTCATATGTGTACTCACCACTAGTTTAAACATCATCGCCATAAGTACTCTCAATAATAAGATCACACATAGTAGAATAAGAAGCAATTTCAAAGCAATGGACATCTTCCCTCTCTATAGAAGTACCCTCAAGTATACACCTACCACCACCAAAGTCAAAGAAATTATTACTTAAGTCTTCAAAAGAAGCAAGTAATTTATCCTCATAATCATCAAACATAGGTGGGGTGTCATACAAAGGATCACAACCACAATCAATTTTCAAGGACCAATCACTTATTAGGTTTCTTAAGAATTAAAGCAAGTCACAATTATCACCACCCAATTGATCATTTCTTTCCAAGACCTCACATTACCTTCCCTTAAGATTACTCCCATCATCCAAGAAGAGATTTCCATCTTTAGGAGGAATGTTGTCACACCATAGTGGGTTGGCATATAGGCTATAGCTTTCAAGACAAGCTATACATTCAACTTCATTCTCACCACTAGGTTCATTAGGAGTTAACTCATCATCTTCAAACAAGATATTATCCTTAAAGAGAGAAGGATCTATCCATGAAGAGGCTATAGAATATGCAAATCCATTCTCTAAAAGATCGTTATCAAGCATCAAAGATATTTCAAGCACATGATTATCCCTAGGAGCAAAACCGAGAATACAACATTCACTAGAGTTTATGCTAAAGGGGTTACTCTTATTTATTTGATCAATATTTTCAATATCGTCACTCACTTGAGAACCATTAAACATATCACATACATCCTCAAGTGGTGGAAAAATTTCACGCATAAGTTGATCAACATAATTCCTACAAGATGATGTACTATCATTCAACACATTAGCTTCAACACTAGGTGGACATAAATTGATCTTACAAGAAGAGTCAATTCGGTCATCAATAGGATCAACTAGTGTATCCACATTCACAATATGTGCATCATCATCAAGGGGAAAAGAATCAATAGATGATGTATTTTTATTCAACATAATGGCTTTAACACTAGGTGGACTTAAATTGATCTTACAAAAAGAGTCAATTCAGTCATCAATAGGATCAACTAGTGTATACACACTCATAACAAGTACATCATCAACAAGAGGAAAAGAATCAATAGACTCACAAATAAATAAGCTACCACTCATGCTCAATGGCCTACTATCCACACAATCATCGTCCATATGTACAAAAGTGCATGAGTTTGCTATTTTACCTTTATGTTCTTGAGTAAATTCTTCTTTGCCTTTGTTCGGATCATGGTAGCCCACTTTATCCTTTGATAATCTCACATCACAAGGGAGTTTGTCAAGTCTTCTCCCTTGTTTCACCTCTTCATCTGGGTTTAGTGGCTGGTTTTGTGAAGCATAGGATCTTTGGACTTGAGGTGTTTGGAACTGTGGAGATTTTGGTGGACATAGTCTATCAACCCTCGCTCTAATTCTAATCATGTCACCACTTATTGAATCCATATCACTCCTTATAGCATCATTTCCGCTCTTCATTTCTCGACTTAAGGCCTCCATTTGGGCTATTAAAACTCCCATAACATTATTTCCCAAAGGTTGGGAAGTAGTACCTTCGGTTTCCATGGAAAATGTACCTAAAAAGTGCAAAAAAACAGAAAGCAAAATAACCTACAAAACAAGCAAATGAGTTAGCTCAAAAGCCTCACTTCACTCACACTCAACCTCACCTCACACTTGGCTTCATAATTGTTGGAGAATTGCCAATACTTGGCAAGTTACTTGAAAGGTGAGAAGCTTTGAATGGAATAGATCTTCATTTGAAACGACTCAAAATAAGTGTTGCACAAACTTGAACCAACAAAAATACTACGACTTGAAAACGAGAAAACACACAAAAAATTGAAGACGCAAAACAACGGACTCTAATCTAATTACCAAACTAGTAGGTAATTACTAGCTTACTAATTAGTAATAGAATCAACACAAAAGTAACTAGAAACAACAAATATAAAATAGGGAATCTAATTTTAGAACTCAATTTGGCCGATTAGCTAGTGTGATGTGGCAGCTTATGATTGGGCATTGAGTTTTCAAAATTTTCAATCCTAATTCTCAAGTCTTGGCCTAGAACCCCTTTGGTGAAGAAGAATTTCATTTGGGAGGGAAAATGAAGGTTTGAAAGCCTTTTTGGAGCTTCAAATGAATTCAAAAACAAATGGTCCCCCCCCCCTTTGTACTTGGAATGTAATTGCTTTTGTACTTTGATTATTCCTTTGTCTCTTCTTTCTTTGGATGACAATGAATATGCCAAGGAATATTCTTTCACAAACACAAAGTACACTCTCTTTCTTCTCCTTTTTTGGATCAAACACACTCTTTGAATATTCTTCCTTAGAAGGACTTGATGAACATGGAAGAACAAGATGAATATTTAAGAGTTGACCAAAGTTTGACCCCTAACCAAATGAACTCCAAATCTGATTTTTTTTGTAGATCTAGGTTCCTTAGGGAAATGTGAGCTCAAATAACAATAAATCACAACCAACCAGCATCCACAACACAAAAACCATACGGATCTAGCTTCTTGAAGCTTCAAAATGCCATAACCATGGTGGATCTAGCTCAAAATTAACTAAACTTCACTCTAAAAGTAGATCTAAACTTCCTAGGTGCTAGGGAACAAGAATCTAGCACTTGAAACCAACAAAACAACACAAAAACATGTAGATCTAAGAACTAAAATTCTCTCAAAACACAAAAATGTGAAACATCTATTTTTTTTATTTTCTTGACTTTTGACTCTTTTTTGATGAGATTTTCTATATAAGAACATAAAACCAAGATTTAGGGATGTTGGAACAACCCTAAACAAGGCTTTGATACCAAATGATAGCCTAAATACTACCAAACACACGAAATTGGCTACTAAGATGCAAGTTCCAGCAACTAAATAAAGAGAAAACAACACATAGAATGGAGATGATGAAGAAGAATTCTTGAAAGTAAAGGATAAATAGATAGACTCTTACTCCTAGTCAATGATTAGCACTAGAAGATGTTTCAAAATCTTCAACACACCTCACAAATAAGAGTTCAAACCTTCTTCTTAGGTGACCCAAAGGACTCACACTTCCTCAAGTACACCTTTCTTGCCAAATCATCCAAGACAAGTGAAAACCCTAACTTTCAAATGTTCATGAACCAAGTTTCAGTTCTAAGAGCTACAACTACAAGACTAAATCTACAAACTATAAGTAATACTCAATTTCAATTCATCAAAGTCTAATGAAAAATAAGCCTAAGGACTCTATTTATACTTATTACATTAAAGACCAAAATACCCTTAATGAAAAGAGGCTCCTATAAAGTGTAAAGAAAAAGCATTAAAAAACCATTACACCCTTAATGAATGGGTGATCATGTAGTGTTTTGATGTGGTCTTCTTCGCACTTCAACATATGACTTTCCTTGAGTCTCTTTTGGTCTTCACAATTATTCTTCAACACTTGGACCTCTCGGGCATCTCATCAATGCAAGTTTCCAAACAACCTTCCATAAATGGGATTGTTCTATTATGGGCTTAAAATGGGTCCCCCATGGGTTCTACCGTGCCCTCAATATGACCACAATTAGGTTCTTCTTGTGTTGGCCTCGCAGGATGTCTTCAAAAGCTAAGGTGGCCATTTGACTTGTATCATCTTGCTTATATTTATGATACTAGTATGAAGAGTTCATTGCTTGACTTTGTTTCTATAGTTTAAGAGTTTCCTGATGTGTGTTCCTAACCGACTTGCCTAATATTCCCCCTACCCATGATTGAGTTTTCTATTGACCTTGATCCTGGAACCAGACCTAGTTTTATGATACTTACCGTATGGCTCCTGCCAAGCTTTAAAAGATGAATTCTCAGCTTTAGGATCTTCTAGGTAATATTTTTATTAGATTGAGTGCATCCCCTTGGGGAGCTCCTGTATTGTTTATGAAGAACAAAGATAGCTCCATGCACATGTGTATTGATTATAGGTAGCTTATTAGGGTGACGGTGAAGAACCATCATCTATACCTCGCATTGATGATTTGTTTGACCAGCGTCAGGGTGAGGCATTGTTTTCTAAGATTGATTTAAGAAATAGTTACCATCAGTTGAGGATTCGGGCCGAGGATATCTTGAAGACAACCTTTAGGACCCGTTATGCTCACTATGAGTTCTTGGTGATGTCATTTGGGTTGACTAATACCCCAACTACATTCATGGATTTAATGAACCGAGTATCCAAGCCTTATTTTTATTCCATCATGATTGTGTTTATCGATGATATCCTTGTGCATTCGAGAAGTAGAGAGAAACATGCGCAATATTTGAGAATCATGCTCTAGACTTTAAGAGATCATGTGCTTTTTGCCATACTTTCTAAGTGTGAGTTTTGGTTTGAGTCGGTGACATTCCTTGGACACGTGCTGTCTAAAGATGGTATTATGGTAGACCCAACCCAGATTGAGGTAATTCGTGATTGGGCTAGACCTACATCTCTCACTAAGGTTCGTAGCTTCATTGGTTTGGCCGATTATTATAGATGATTTGTCGAGGGTTTTCCTATTATTTCAAACCCTATAACCAGATTAACTCAAAATAAGGTTCCTTTCTGATGGTCCGAGGAGTGTGATTCAGGCTTTAGGAAGCTTCAAGGATTTTCTTACTTTATCTCCTATTTTAGCTCTTTCTATTGAGGTTGAAGGATTCATCGTATTTTATGATGCTTCCAGTGTTAGTTTGATTGTGTATTGATGTTGCAGGGTCGTGTCATTGCTTATACATCTAGACAGCTTAAGGTGCATGAGCGAAACTACCCTACTCTTGGTTTAGTGTTGGTGGCAGTAGTTTTTAGGATTAAAATTATGAGGCATTAACCGTATAGTGTGTTCATTGTGAGAGTTTCACCGATCACCACAGTCTTCAACATCTTATGACCTAGAGGGAGCTAGATAACATAGATAGATGGAGTTACTTAAGGACTATGATATTTCAATTTTGTATCATTCAGACAAGGAAAATATGGTAGAAGATGCCTTGAGTTAGAAGGTAGTGAGCATAGGTAGCTTGGCTTGTATTTCAGTTTCATATAAGCTATTGGCACGGAACATTCAATCCTTAGCCAACTTGATGGTTCACCTTGATATTTTAGACCCTGTGAGGATTTTTGCTAGTGTTGTGGAGAGGTCTTCATTATTTTAGAAAATTTGAGATCTTTAGTTTGAGGATAGTAAGCTTTGATTCCTTCATGACCATGTGTTAAGTGGCGAGTTCGAGAGAGTCACCATAGATTCTGAGGGTGTTTTAAGATTTGATGGTCGCATTTGTGTTTTGAGGATTGATGACTTGAGTCAGTTGATTATACATGAGGTTCATAGCTCTAGATATTCCATTCATCCCAACATAGGTAAGATGTATAGAGATTTGAGACAATACTATTGGTGGAGTGGTATGAACAAAGATGTGGAAGATTTTGTAGCTCGTCGCCTATGTTGCCAGCAAGTAAAAGCTGAGCATCAGCGACTTGGTGGATTAACTGAGAGGTGACCTATTCTCAAGTGGAAAAAGGAGCAGATTACCACGAATTTCTTTAGTGGTTTGCCTCGCACCTCCCATGGTTCTGATGGTATTTGGGTCATTATAGAATATTTGACAAGTCAGCATATTTCATTCCTATTCAGATGTCTTTAGTGCTGAGAGATTAGCCCATATCTATGTTTAGGAGATAGTTTGTTTGTATATTATGCACATTTCTATTATTTTGGACCGTGGTTCTGTGTTCACTTTGAGATTTTGGAGAGGACTTCAGGAGGAGTTGGGAACTTTAGTGGATCTTAGTTCAACCTTTCATCCACAGACAGATGGTCAGTAAGAGTGGATTATTCAGGTTTTTGAGAACATGCTTCGAGCCTGTGTTATGGATTTCAGAGGCTAATGGGAGAAATACTTATCCTTGGTAGAGTTTTCCTATAATAACAACTATCAATCGAGTATTGAGATGGCTCCTTTTGAGGTTTTGAATAGTAGGAGGTGTTGTTCTCTGATTGGATAGTTTGAGACTTCCGAGGTTAGACCCTATGGTACTAATTTGCTTTAGGAGTCGTTGGATAGAGTTAAGGTAATTCAGGATAGGTTGAAAACGGCTCAGAGTAGAAAAAGTCCTATGTAGACCAGAGGCTTCATGCCTTGAGATTTAGCATTGGTGATCGAGTATTCCTCTGTGTGTCACCCATAAAGGGTGTGATGAGGTTCGGGAGGAAAGGCAAGCTCAGTCCTAGATATATTGGACCTTTTGACATTCTTTGTACAGTTGGTGAGGTGGTTTATGAGTTTTCTCTACCTCAAGATTTTGCCACTATTTATCAATTTTCCATATTTCTATGTTGCAACAGTACATTCATGATTTGTATTATGTGTTTATATAGGACTCAGTCCAGTTGGACAAGTATTTGACCTTTGTGGAGGAGTCAGTACTCATATTAGCTAGTGATGTCAGACGGTTGGACACTAGGGAGATTCCTATAGTTAAGGTCAGTAAAGGCACTGCCTAGTGGAGGAGTCCACTTGGGAGATCAAGAGAGAGATGTGAACCCAATATCCTCACCTGTTCAAGACTTTAGATACATCCTAATCCTTAACTTTCACGGATGAAAGTTCCTTTAGTAGTGGATATTGAATGACCCTTCGGGTCTTTTTCTATATTTTTGCTTATTTTCACTGTTAGAGATTTTTCATAGTTGCCCCAAGTAATTTATGACTTATTGGAATCTATAGTTTGGTTACCGGGTAGTTTGTTTGGTTTATAGAGCCAATTTCCTATTTTGAAGTCTTCGGTGGTTCTAAATGGACACCCGATGAAAATTTCAGTAAAATAACTTCAAATGAAAATTTTGACTGTACCAACAACTTTGGAATGTTGATTTTTGGGAAAGTGGACCTTTGTTTCGCGTCATGAGGCACCTGAGCTCATTTCGACCTATTGGTTGAAAAGTTAGGAAATTAAAAATTAGGTGTGGTCCCATATTTTGTCAAAATGACCTTGTATGAAAATTTTGACTGCCGTTGAATTTGTAACATCAAATTTGGTGTGGTTACAAAGTTCATTTTTGTATACGGGATTTTGAATGAATCCCGAGGGCTTAGCAAAAACTTAGTTATATATTGGTACCGCCATGATTGGGAGCCTAGGGTCACAATCGTGATACCCTTGGCAGGGCACTAGTACGATCGTAGTGTTCAGTTTGAGATAGCGATAGGTCTGTGCAAGCCTAAGATACCCCAATCGCAGAGCCTCAGGTCGCGATAGCGACTCTCGAGGGCCTGGAATTGGTATAAATAGACCCCTTATGTTGTGATTTTAGCCATTTCTCTTCTATTTTTTGAGAGCTTAAATCGAAAATAGTGAGATATATTGGTATTGAACCTTATGGGTGACTTGGAGCTTGTTTAACATTTATTTTGTAATTATCTTCCGATTTGAGGTAATAATTTACCCTTTTCTTGGTGGATTTTATTGATTTCTAGCTCAAAACCCCTAAAAACTTGAGGGATTGATTTTGGCCCCTATTTATCTTGGATTTCACCTATTTTTCAGGGTAATAATTCCATGAGCATGTAAGAATGTTGGGTTGATTTTGGAAACACGATTTCCATAAGTAGGACCTATATGGGATTTTTGTGTGATTTTTGGAACCGAATTACTATGGTGTAATATGGATATCTTTATTCTGGTATTGATGATTAGAATGTGGTTTTGATAGCTTGTCATCTTAAGGAGGCTTCTCGAAAAGAAAAGTGGTGGTTTAGCGGATTATTGAGCTTTCTTCGGCGTCGTGGTAGGCTAGATATATCCCTTGTTATATTGAGCTATTTCATAATATTCTTATGATATTGTGTTAGATTTGGGATGGGTTTTAGGTGTTGGATTTATGAAATCCAATACTTAGGTTAGTTGGACCGTTTAGGCCATTTTGAAACCATAGAGTTGAACACTTAGCTTGTTTCCTTATGCCTCAGGTGAATTAGGCTTCATGTCTCATGTTTAGCATTAGAATGCCTTAGATTACTCAATTTAGATAAAAATTCTTTAGAAACCCATGCTTAAGGTAAGATTGACTTTAGTTTCTTACATTAAAAGAGGTTGCCTTAGTTACTATTTTGGCTTAACTAGTGTGATTGGGAAGAATTTTTACCTTAGGGCTAATTGTTTCTTTCTATACATCTAAGAGTGGATTTAGATACCTTAGACTAGTTTGGGGTGGAACTTGCCTTAGAATGTATTTTGGGGATTTAGAAGTAGGCTCTTCAATCCACCTTGTGTCAAGATTGATAAATAGTTCTCTTGAAGCCCTTATACGCTTATTAAACGCCTAGAAAATTCCTCTTTGAGTCAACATTGGGGAACCTTTGTACTTGATGGTTATGGGGATGATGGCATTAGAAGTTATGCTCATGGACTAATGGATTGGATTGTCGATTATGCAGTGATGAGATATTGATCATGTTGGGATAAGTTATTCGTTATGATATGTATAAACTATCTATTATGCTAATGATGATCCTTTGACCATGATATTGAAATGTTATTGCCTATGCTATTTCTTTTGACTATGATCATACTAAATAATTATGCTAGAAATCTTGCTAGAAAATATTATTTTGATGAAGTTAGAAATTGTGCTATGAATTATGATAGAAATCATGATGCTTGACTATATTAGCACTTATAATGTTGATTATTCCTGGTTTAATTGCAGAAGATGATGATGATATTGATTATAACCGGTCTAATTTCAGAAGATGAAGATGATATTGATTATACCCGATTTAATTCCGAAAGATGATGATGATATTGATTATACCTAGTTCAATTTTGGAAGATGATGATGATATTATTTACACCCGGTTCAATTTTGAAGGATGAGTATGATATTGATTATGCCTGATTTAATTTTGGAGTTGATTATGACATTGATGATTATAATTATCAGTTCAAGGTAGGATATATCTTATGCTATAATATGGCTTGATAAATGATGATTAGTTGATATATGGGAACTAGTTTATAAAAGATGCTTAAATGTAAAATGATGACTAGTCGAGAAAAGATGCTTAATTGATAAATGATGACTACAGGTTATATGATGACTAGTAATTAAATAATTTAGTTAATAAGATATGGTTAGCTAATAAATGGTGACTAGGGAGTCTCGATGAGAAGGTTGTTAAATGATGGTAATATTATGGAATGTGGGTACATTGTCAAATATTGATAAATTATGGGGTGATTGTTAAATAATGAGTTGGTTAGTTGCAATGATGAATGATTGCATTGTTCTATCCTGAGTGTACTCTCTAGGCATATGGGTCTCTGTGATGAGTTATTTACTTTTCCTCACCAGATATAGGAGCCAATTTTATAGTTTGTGATTGCTTGTATAATGCCTTGTGATGCGTTATTATTTTGATTTATTTACTTATATTTTATGATGATGTCGGCATGTGTTGATGCCTTGTGTTATATTATTATTCCTGTCAAATTACTTATTATGTATTGAAGTATTGGAGGTGATTCAGGTTAGTTTTTGTATCTTGGCCTAGTTATGATATCTGACATTTTATTATACTTATATCATAATTTAGCTCAGTCGTTCAATGATGCCTACTGAGTACTTATTTTTTGGTACTCATACTACACTTCTGTACCTTTTTGGTGCAGATCCGAATACTAGTTGCCACCATTGATTCATATTCGTTCTATGTTAATATCCGAAGATAGGGTGAGCTCTTGGAGTCTGAGTCATCCATTTCCCTTTATTCCTTATGTTCAGTGTTTTGTTTTGACGTAGATGTGCTGACTATTCTAGATACTTAGATTGTATTCTTATTACTAGATACTCTTGTACTGGCTCTACCAGGTCGTAGGATGGTATCTTGTATTGACTACCTTTATCTATGTCAAATACTTTACCTATTTATCTATTCTGTTGTTGATTTTAGCCTAAGTTGGGAATTTTTCACCAAAGTATCCCATTGTGTTTAACTCCAGGTTAAGGTTGGATTACCTATTGGTGGGATAAAGTAGGTGCCACCATGACTGGTCAATCGGGTCGTAACAGTCGCGATCCACGTTAAGGAAGCATAATGCTAGGTAATTATTTTCTTCTTTTATTTTTGTCACTTTTTTCCAGCTCAATATGTTAGTGGTAGAAAATTCATATCAAATATCAAAATCATGAACATTTTGATATTCCAAAAACTAGACTTTGAGATCCACAACGTATCCAAAATTCAGACTTTAAATCCTTCAATATAATTCTAAAAACTTTTTTAAAGTTAGCCATGAATTTTATCATGCTGAAAACTTCAAATCTGCGCATCTTTACTACACCTTTCATATCTTGAAGCAGGAATAACGAAATAGTCACTTGTTTTTCTGAAAGTATACACAAAGATCTATAACATATATAGAATTCATAATTTAATACCTTCAAGATTTTTTCATATGTCATCCCGAAATCAACATTGACTTTTGATGCACCAACAATTTCAGATTTACGCGATGACACCAAAAAAATTATATCTCAACATGAGTGTATTGAAATCATGATACATTTGATTATATGGATAAAAAAAACATGCATATATAACATATCCAATATTTGGAATTTAAAAACACTTGAATCGTTCTATATAAGATTTTGAAGTCGATCTTAAATTCTGTTCTGTAGAGAATTTCAGATTTGCGTCGCTTCACCAAATAATTATATCTTGATATGGGACAATGACCATCAAAGGGTATTTTGATTTTTGCAAATAAGATTTGAGGGCTTCATTCTCACCAAAATATCTTGTCTCAATCCAAGTTGTTGATATAAGACTTTCAAGTTTGAAATGTCTTGCCAGGTGTCAATCTCTCTTCTACTTGTGTTTTCTTTGTGTTGTCTCTTTTTTCTCTTTTGTATAATTGAAGCAATTAGCAATGTGTAACAATATACTTAAGGTGTGAGAGTTTAAATTCACCTCCATACACCTTAAAACCAACCAATTTGGCTTTAAGATGGTGACTGTCCAACAATCGGCTTAAGGTATGAGAGTTTAATTTCGCCTCCGTACACCTTAAGATCGACCAATATGACTTCAAGTTTGGTGACTATGCAACAATCGGTTTCATGTGCGAGAGTTTAACTTTACCTTTGTACATCTTATTACCGACCAATTTGGTTTCAAGTTTTGTGACTATGCAATAATTGACTTAAGGTGTGGGAGTTTAACTTATCCTCCGTACACCTTAAGACCGACTAATTTGTCTTCAATATTGGTGACTATGAAACAATCTTCTTAAGGTGTGAGAGTTTAAATTTGCCTCCATATACTTTAAGACCAATCATTTTAGCTTTAAGATGGTGACCATGCAACAATTGGCTGAAGGTGAGAGAGTTTAAATTTGCCTCTGTACACCTTAAGACCGACAAATTTGGCTTCAATATTGGTGACTATTCAATAATTGGCTTAAGGTTTGAGAGTCCAAATTCACCTCCGTAAACTTTAAGAATGACCAATTTGGCTTCAAGATTGTGACTATGCAACAATTGGCTTAAGGTGTGAGAGTTTAACTTCACCTCCATACACCTTAAGACCGACCAATTTGGCTTCAAGGTTGGTGACTATGCAATAATTGACTTAGTGTGAAAGAGTTTAACTTCACCTCTATACACCTTAAGACCAACCAATTTGGTTTCAAGTTTGGGATGCTTTAAATAACAAATCAATCAAAAGGCTAGTTTAAGGTGCAAAGAGGCAAATATTGTCAACCTTAAGGCATGAGAATATTGAGATCTTTTTAAGGATAAATCCGCGAAAGAGACCAACTTAAGGTGCGAAGGGACAAATCTTGTCTACCTTAAGGCGTGAAAATTTTGAGATCTTCTTAAGGATAAATTTGTGAAGAGACTAGCTTATGGTGCAAAGAGACAAATCTTGTCCACCTTGAGGCATGAAAATTTTGAGATCCTTTTAAGGATAAACCCATGAGGCCAACTTAAGGTGTAAATGGACAAATCCTACCCACCTTAAGACATGAAAATTTTGAGATCCTTTTAAGGATAAACTCATGAGAGGCCAACTTAAGATACAAAGGAATAAATTTTATCCACCTTAAGGTATGAAAATTTAGAGATCCTTTTAAGGATAAACCCGTGAGAGGCCATCTAAGGTGAAAAGGGATAAATTTTATCCACCTTAAGGCATAGAAATTTGAGATACTTTTAAGAATAAATCCATGAGAGACCATCTTAAGGTGCAAAGGAACAAATCTTGTCCACCTTAAGGCATGGAGTCTTTTGGAGGCTTTAATTTGAAAACGTAGGAATATTTACAACTCCAGCTTGTAAATTTGGCAATTTTGGAGGTAGCTTTCAAATTTGGTGGATTTGGAGACTTCAACTTGTAGACTTGACAAACTTTATGACATCAACTTGCAGACTTTGCTGATTTAAAGACTTCAACTTACAAGTAGATTTGAAGACTTTATCTTGCAAACCTAATATATTTTTGACTTCAAACTAAACTTGGTAGATTTACGCCTTTAGTTGTAGGCTTGGGGAACTTTAGCATTCTTCTATTTAAGGGTTTCCCCCATTGAGCCATGAATATTTGGTGGAAGTTCATAATTTAAGAAGAATACTTGCAGACGTAAATTTTATGTAGCGAAACAAGTGGAACATGTAATTTCTATCACTCATGCAATTGAACTTAGAATGAAATTTCAAGTGCCAACGTACCTCAATGTAAGGGATCAAGTCACAACATAGTTCTGGGTGAGTGTTTTTCTAAAAACGTATTTCTGTTTTGTGTCATAACTTTTGCCTTAGTCAATTTGTTCAAGGTTTTCAACTTAGCAGACTTTTTTTGAGTTGTACATAGTTTATACTCTTGCGGACCAGGAGTGGACATGAAGTTTATGCTCGTGTCTTAAGAAGAATCATCTTTCTTTAATAATAGTATTCCTTTAAGAATTTGGCATTGATAGGACCAATATTTATACCATCTACATCAATAATCTTGTACGCACCATTTGAATATGCCTCTTACATGACATACGATCGATCCCACTTTGAGGTGAATTTGCCCTCAAACTTACGAGAAGTAATAATAGGCCTCTTTACTGTAAAGACTTGATATCCAACTTGAAAGCACCTCAAGCAAACATTTTTGTTTAAATAACGAGATAGACGAGTTTGGTAATATTTTAGGTTTTATTGAGCCTCTAGCCTCTTCTCATCAAGAGCTTCCAACTTCGCAAGATACAACTTAGCATTTTCTTCTATGGTGAGCCCTTCTTGAATAGCCAGTATTAAAGAAGGTATTCGACACTCATGTGGTTGGATTTCTTTAACCTTAAAAGCAATTAAGTAGGGGGTTGCTTGCATCGGTGTGCGGTAAGTCATCCTATATGCCTACAAATCTTCTTCCATTTGTTCATGCCCATCTCATTTGGATTTAGAGATGACTTTATTCAACAGATTCCATAAAGTATTATTGAATGCTTCGGCTAGACCATTGGCGGCAGCATGGTACATAGAAGACTAATGCTGCTTGAAACTAAAGATATTACAAATCTTGTTTATCAGCTTGTTATCAAATTACTTGTCATTGTTAGTTATTATGTATTGATAGATGATATTCACTCAGATAAAGTTCACAACGTTCTCCTTCTTCACTTCTTTGAGAGCAATAGTTTCAGCCTATTTTGAGAAGTAATTTGTCGCAGCCAAGATGTACAAGTGTGCATATAAAGATTTTAGTAGTGGTCCACCAATATCCAATCCCCAAGCATTGAATGGCCAGTATGTTATAGTTGGGAGTGATGCTATAGGAGGTTGATGTATGAAATTTACATGGAATTGAAAAGCTTTGAATCTTCTAGCATTGTTTAAACAAGTTTTCACCATCTTTGGCTAATAATACCCAATCCTTTTAATGTGAAAATGAAGCTTTGATCCAGAATAATGAGATCCACAAACTCTTGAGCATGCTTTTTGCAAAGCTTTAACTGTTTTTTTCACTCCCAAACATCATAAAAGTACTCTTTCAAATGATCTTTTGTATAATAGGTCTTTATAGTAAATAAAGTGAGGTGTACAATAATGGATGTCAGTCATTCTCCTTGAATCCTCTAGAAGTATTCCATAACAAGTCAATTATAGATTGTCTCCAATCTTTCTTTATGACTTTAAACACAACAACGAGGTTCTTAACCTTATTTTCTATGTTCTCATTCTTATTCGTTGGTGGTACTACCCATTCTTAGTAGATAGTAACTCATTCCTGATTTGGAAGAGTTAAGGTTGAGGCCAAAGCAACTAGGGCATCAACTTGCTTATTTTTTTTCTTGGCACATATTGGTGGATTACTTCTCCAAGTCATTACATCAACCTCATAACATAATCATGATATGGGAATAGCATAGGCTTTCTAACTTCATAGCTTCCCAAAAGATGCTTGATCACTAATTGAGAGTCACCAAAGACTTATAATTGTAGTTTCTTTATGTCGACTGTTATCTCAAGTTTGAGTATTAACACTTAATATTCATAACATTGTTGGAGCAATGTTTGTCAGGGAAAAATATGGGATGAACTCTCCTTGTGGAGTGAAAAAAACCACGCTAACACTAGCTCCACTTTGATGTGCGACACCATCAAAGTATATCTTCCATAGGGGTCTGTCTTCAATAACCATTACAGCTTCATCAGAAAGTTCATTGATCAATTCCCAATCATCAGGTATCGGGTAATCTGTCAAGAAGTTTGCCAATGCTTGTCTTTTTATAACCTTTTAGGGGATGTAAACGATCTCAAACCATTGAAATTAAAGGTACCACCTTGCATTCAATCACTATGGACTATTTTTGATATTACAAACTTGATGAGATTTTCCCTAGACATAAGACGAACGACATGAGCTTAAAAGTAGTGTTTCACCTTTTGGATTGAGAAGTCCAATGCCATACATAACCTTTCAAAAGGAGAATAATTCAGCTTATTTTGTCTCATCATTCTTCTCAGTTAGTAAAGAGAGATTTCTTTGCCTTCACTATTTTCTTCTTCCAGTACTGCTTTAATTGCCTCTCTTTAGCCGCAATGTTGAGTATTAACGATTTTCCAAGTATTGGTGTCACAAGAACTGAAGGCTTTATTAAGTATGATTTATACTTTCAAAGGCCTTACTACAAGCTTGGTCCCATCTGAAAAGAACATCTTTCTTCATGAGATGGCAAAATGGTTGGCATTTTCTAGCCAGGTTTGAGTTGGACCTTCTTAAATATGCTAGCCTTTCTTGAAGGCTTTTTCTCATGAATATTTTGAGGCTCAAACATCTTTACAATTTTATCAACCTTGGGCTGATTAATTTCAATTTCTTAGTGTCGTATGTCGTACAATGAAGCCAAGAAACTTTCCAGAAGTAACTCCGAAGGAATATTTCAATGGGTTCATCCTAAGTTGATATCCTTGAAGCAACTCAAATACCATTCTTAGGTCTTTCAAGTGGTCATTTCTCTCTCTTGACTTCACCACTAAGTCATCCATATATCACTCGATATTTTTATGGAGTAGGCCATCAAAGATATTTTTCTTAGCCAATTTATAAGTGGCACCAATGTTCTTTAAATTGAAAGGCATCACTTTGTAGAAATAAATATCTTTGGGCATATGAAAACAAGTGAGCTCTTCACTTTTGGTGCCATGCAGATTTGGCTATAGCTGTATGAACCATCTATGAAGGACATTGCCTCATAACCAGTGGTGGAATCAATCATCAACTCTATAATAGGGATTGGAAAATCATCCTTAGTGCAGGCATTATTGAGATCCCAAAATTCGACTCAAACTCAAATTCTGGCCTAACGCTTCTTTGGAATTGCTTAACCGGACAACACCATTCTTGATCGCCAACTGATGGACTACTACTTTTGGATTAATCCAAGCATCTCCTTATAAATCCAGGAAAAAACATCCCTATATATTCTTTAAGTATGTCTATATAAGTGATTTTGTCATCCATTTCTAGAAAAATGCTTAGATAAGTTGGTTTTATATCTTTATTAGTGATAAGATTGATTTTCTTCAAGGGATCTATCATAGTCATTACTCCTTCTTCAAGTTCCAACGGATCATCTACGATATCATTCTCTGCTTGAGGATCATCATTTTTTATAGATGTATGGTAACATTAGGAAATATCTTCCAGCTCTTCATCAACCTTCATTTGAGATGAGGCATCATTCTTACTTTGGACTGTAATATGATATGAAGAGCCTACACTTTATTTATCTTCCTTATATTTTTTGGTATAAACCACAGTATGAGTCTTTACTTTTAACACCTCCTTGCATAAAACTATGAGTTTCATCTGTCTCCTTATTCTAGAAGGAATCAAACTTTAAAAATCCTTCTGGATTCTAGGTCAAAAGTGTGTTGTCGTGCTTTGACAACTTCTCTAATGTTTGTTGTTTTTCTTCTTATTTAGTGGTCCCTACCTATCAAACACGAAAGTATTGTGGTTGATTTTCTAATTTAATCAAAGACAAAAGACATTTTATTGGAAGTAGTGGACTCCTCTTCTACGGTGATATAGTTACTGATTGCCCTTCTTATGAAGGTTCAAATTGGAGGTGGTGGCGTGTACCTTTAGTCTTCACACGCTTGTCTGGTTGGAATTTCTGACGGTAGTTTTCCCAACCTTTATGGCTCATTTAGATTATATCCAAATTTTATAAATAACTTGTAAGTATTCGGATCAAAACCTTTATTTGTATGCTTCATAGGGAGTGTTATATCTTGTGGAAAATTTTGAGCTACAAATGTCCAAGTAGCCTTGAGGATAGGTTTATTTTGTTAATACGCTTGATAGATAGAGTTAGCCCCTTTAGTATATTATCTTGGGTATCAGATGAATAATCTTCTTCTTTTTTTACCTTTGGTATGTAGCGAAACACGGGAGTTGGCTTCTTTTTGTAGGATGCGATATGATCTTTATTTAAAGAGGAGGGAGGTTTCTTAGTGGTGACATTTTTTTATAGACACTACGAACTTCTTAGCTGCAAGATCATCACACTTGGTTGTTATAACATCATTAACCCTTTTCTCATTCACAATATAATTCTTCAAGTTGAATTAGCTTCAGTGAATGGCTTATCATTGACAATTATTTTTCTTTCTACTTTGACTTTGAGATACTTCAAGCATTGATAGTACGAGAAAAAATAATTTGGTTCTTGTGTACCCAAGTCCTACCAAGCAATATATTATATAAAATCTTGGCATCAATCATATGCATCAACGTATTTGATCACAAATTATCCATATGAATCCCTAACTTGATAGATCTTATAGCACTCTGATCCACTTAGTTGAACCTTTGAATCATCAAATGGGTTTCAACAAGTTCATCAGTAGTGATGCCAAGTTCCTTTAATATGCGAATAGGCAGGATGTTGGCTTTGGATCCCTCGTCTATCAAGATTCTATTTATCTTCTTTCTTAGAATATGAACTACCATATACAAGGGACTATTGTGTAGGGTTTCACCAAGCAGCAGATCATTATTTGTAAATATGATTTTTGTATCACATACATGTTCCTCTTGGATAAGAGGTTTAGTAGGCTTTTCAGAAGATGAATAAACTTCCATTAGTAGATTTTCACCCTTAACTACTTCTTTACCAGTATTAAATCAAGATGCCTCAAGGTTGACTTGAGCAGTCTTTGCACAGAACCAACTTGGCAAAAATTCTTCCAAAGTCACAGGACATCATGGTTTTTGGTGATGATGCTCTACTACCCTTCTCCTTTTCAAAGGCTCAACCAGTCTTTATTTTCTTAATTTCTTTACCATTCTCCTTCTGATTGGCTGCTCAAATGATTATTTTGTAAACTCATCTTCTTGTGTCTACACCTAGTCACTATAGTCTAACCTTCATCAATTAAAGACTTGTCATCTTCTAATAGTTCCTCTTTATGCTCTTCGAAGCATATTTGGACCAGATTAAGTGAGCCAAAAGTTATAGAGATTTGATGAGAAATGGCCTTCTCATCATAAAAAATGATCTTTTGCTAATTTGATGTTTGTATGATTTTGTCTTTGAAGGCAAAACATTTCTCCAAAGGGTGACCCTATAATGATTGCAATAGTTTGGGTCATTAATCTTTCTATCCTTATTGGGCGTTTCATCTCTAGTAGATCAATGAGCTTATGCTTGAGAAGTTCATTGAAAATTCAAGAAACTTCAGAATCAAGAAAAGGGTATTCATTTTCTTACATCTTTTTCAAAGTAAACTTCTGGTTTGGACATGCTTGAGAAGTTGCCTTCACGCTTTACTTATTGCTCATGTTTGTAGTGAACTTCATAGAAGACACATCGACATTCATGGAATCTTTTTTGTCATTTCTAGAGACAAATTTGCTCCATCTTCTAGGTTCCTACTTATCATTTCCCCTTCGAGGGTCATGGATAGGCGCTACTCCTTTTTTGGAAGAAGACACACTCAACTCCATGTCGTGATCATGGGTAGATAATTTTCAATGGATTTTGGCTTAATGCTTTGCAAGATATAGAGAATCTCTCAGTGCATTCCTTGGATGCACACCTCTATTATAAAAGTTTCACTGAGCCTATCTTTGCAGTTTAGGCTCGCATTTCTTCATCGATTGCTAAAGACAATGACTAGCTTATTCTTTCTTTGACAATTATTTGTGAGCTTTACCACAAACAGTGTATGCCTTATGTTATAGAATCAATCCAGGAACTCAAGTTCTAGTTGCTCCTAGTTATCAATGGAATTAGGCTCAAGGTTCGTATATCAATCGAAAGTGTTTCTCTTAACAAACAAATTGTTTTATAAAATAGCCACCATAGTTTCCAACATTATTACAGGTCTCAATAAAGTATGCGACATATTGCTTTAGATTGCCTTTGTCCTCAAATTATTGAAATTTAAAGGGTTGATAGCCGACAATCATTTTGAAGCTATCAATCCTTGTAGTGTAGGGTCTAGCATATGTTGGAAAAGACTTGGTGGCCATATCATACTTGTCTTTGAGGGTCCCTTCAATTAAATCTTTTAATTGATCAATCGGGATAATTTTCTTAAAAGAAACTTGTACCTCCTTAGCTGGTGGTCTTTGTTTTATAGGATGTTCTATTTCGTGAACTTTGGGGGCTTTTTCAGGTGTATGGCTAGAATCATTGTCTATTAAGTTGTCATCCTATCCACCAACTTATCAATTCGAGCATTTTGATTTTTCATATACTTAGTCAGACCATCAATTGCCTTTACTAGGTTTGCAAGTTGCTCCTTTATAGATGAGGCATCAGTTACCATTGTATGCATGATCACTCAAGATGTTGGAGAGTAATGAACATTGTCACATAAGTTGATCTTTAAAGGGCTCAGCTTATGCGGTGTAAGTAGAGATGATATGTTGGTTGAACGGTAATCATTCTTTATACCAGATTTTTCAAACCAGAGCACTCAAGTAAAGCTAGAGGCTTTCTAATTGTCTCTACCGCATTGCTTTTTTCTTCCAAAGCATTTGCATGAGACCATGCTCCCTTTGGGATTGAAGATCCAAAAATTAGAGTTGGTGCAAATAAACTTATTGTGTTTTTCATTAACATGTTATCTTTACTCATTGTGACAACTTCAAAGCTTCCAAAAGTAACACCATCAATGCTTTCTACTTCAGCAAAAAATTTGGAATCAATAGCTTTGGAGGAAGTTGATTGAGAGTTGACCTTCTTAGAAGTTATTTCGGTGTTATTGAACTTTGATGTTGGAAAAATTGAGATGATCGGTAGAGATCATCCTACTAGGCGAGCCAAAATTGTTTACTACAAATTTTACAATGACAGAAAATAAACTGCAGTCAAAAATAAAATATGAAGAAATAAAATTTTTTATTGATAACGATATGAGTAAAATTCTGTTCCTCCCTTGATTCTTCTCTTGATTTTATCCATAATTCAAGGGTTATTAGTAGTGTATTTCTCGAATTGAGGAAGATTTGGTTTTGATCTCCATGAAAGAAGGGTTTATGGATCTTCTTGATGTATTTGATTATAAAGAAGAGAGGGTTTCTGAATAGCCTATTAGTTTATGGGTCATTGGAGATCTCTTTTTCAGGAAATATTTGCCCCTTTATATAGGCATAATTCAGGATTTAGGGTAGCCTCAAAGCTAGGATTAAAGTAGACTTTAAGAACTTTAACAAAAATAGAATTGTAGAGTTCACAAAATTTCGATGTCTATAATCTTAATGAAAATAAATGGAGTCTAAGTTATAAATTGTATAGGAAAATTTACATGATATAATAGTTAAAAAAAGCAAAATATCACTCAAAATTTTAGGAATTGCTTGATTATTCATATTTAGTATCCAAAATATTATTTTATGTCTACTCTTTCCAATACATTTTCTTTTCTCCCCAAAGAATACTTTTATTCCCATTTTTTTATTTTTTTTCACTAGGTCTAGTGCACCCCTACTTTGTTGTACGATGTGGAGTGTTTGCTAGTCCAGAACTAATATCTTTTAGAAGATTGAAGTTTTGGAAATGAGGATACTGAGATAGATGTGTGGGCATACTAGGATAGATAATTAAGAATGAGGATATTCTATATAAAGTGGAGTGACCTTTATGATGGATAAAATGAGAAAAGCAATTTGGACATATAAATAGAAGATATGCAAATGCCCAATAAGGAGGTGTTAGAGTTTAAATATAGTGGGTATGAGAAAAGGTAGAGGTAGGATAAAGAAGTATTTGGAATAGGTAATTAGATAAGCATGGTGCACCTTTAGCTTACCGGGGACATAACTGTAGATAGAAGGGGATAGAGGTTGTTGATTACGATAGAACGTCAGGGGTATGTAATGTTACATCCCATCGTTATGGCATTTGTTAGGATGTAATTTCCCTAAATAGAGTTTCCCTAGGAGAGAGTTGATGAAATCTCAATTTCTGATGAAAATATAGTGTGGCAGGTTTTAGAGGTCTCTTATATTTTGTGGTGTAGTATTTGGTGGTATAGTGACCATTAATGGATAGTATAGAGGTATAGGATTCTATATAAACTTTCAAAATGAAATTTGGGTTAGTAATACTCCAGTTATAAAGGTTACCTCATTGGGATTAAGCCGTGCTATCGAAAATCCAAGTGTGTGTCGCTAGATGGGAAAACTGCTGAAGCTCCCCTGCTTTACTATTTAGCAACCACTTCTGTGGTCAGGTCACCACTATAGCGAACATGTTGTGGAAGCATCAGAAAGGAAGGGTATACTATTACGGCAGGCCATTAGGCCATCATAGTGGGGATGATGTAGCCACCACGTGCCCATTACAGTATTTGTCAAGCAATTTAATGCTCCAAATGCATTTTTGAAAATTTATTTTCCAAAGCTCTAAGGGTTCATTCTTAGGCTTGAAGGAGGAAATTTTCCTATTTACTTGGACGATTTTCATAAAAATTCTAAGATTGTTACTATAATACCCCGTACTTTTCCTAGCTCAGTTTAGCTCCTAGAACATCAAGGGTCAACTTTAAAAATGTATAACTCTTGATACGTGTAGAATTTTCAAGTTCTAGACCCCCCAATATGTAGGTAATTGAACCATCTTTCCAACGATACCAATTTTGCCTTAATTCGACAATCGATTGAGAAGTTATGACGATTTTAGTGAAAATCAGTAGAGCACCGTATCGCGGTGAGGTGAAGAATCACATTTGTCCAATTTCCAGTGAAGCACCTTGATTAGCCCGCACCGTGGTGGAGTCCAAATTCCCATTTGTCCCTATCCAGTAGCTCACCGTGATTATCCAATATCGCGTTGAAATTCTTGATGGGATAGACACCGCATCACGGTGGAGTGAAAAATGGCAGTTGCCCTTTTCCAGTGATGCAACGCGATTATGTTGCGTAGCGCCAAAGGCCAAAATGGCACTCGCCTTTTTTCCAGTAAGCCACCACGATTGTGGCGCATCGCGCTGAAGCACAAAATCGAGATTCCAATTTCGAGTTAATTTTTCCAAAGGGCAACCTAGTCATTTCCCAAGTCCCCAAATCATGTAAAACACAAGATTTAACCCATTCTAAGGATTATATGCTCACTTTTCATCAAATTACTCTCAAAGGAACTCTAGAACCTCAAAAATTAAACCTCAAGAAATCTAAATTCAACCATTTTTTTCTAAGATAACCCAAAATTCAAAATTCCCAATTCAAGATCCTCAATAATCAATCTTCAAGAGCACAAATAGGAACTCAAAGTTCAAGCGTCTTTAACAATTTTATCAATTAAGGTATGTGGGGTTATGAACAAGGATAATTCTTTCATCTTTGTGCCCAAAATTAGTTTTAAAGTTGATTTTTACATGAAATTATATGAATTTCAGTTTAGGGTTTACACCCACTTATTAATATTTGAAGATTATGAGATTTTGAGAGATTTAGATGATGAATTGCATGCCTACTTTTGTATTTTTATGCATATTGAAGTATTTTTTAGATTTAGAATTGAATTATCAATACTTTCATTATCAAGCATGAAATTTATGATGATTTGACATGAATTTGATGCATGGGTTGTTAATCCCTAGTTGAACATTGATATTTCAAGAATGACAATGCTTTAAGCATCCTCTAATTAGTTAAGATATAAAATCCACTTTACAATTTTATTACAATTTACAGAAAATAGATTAGCTTTGCTTACAAGTTTGAAACATATAGATGCATAATTGGTTTTTATTATAAACCCTTATGCTAGTTTTAAAAAGTGAATTTCCAACAGAATGAGCATACAAATTAAAGGGAGTAGTATTTAGCATCGAGTTGGGTATGTTTACATGCCCCAAAACTATGAGCCAACATAGGTGCAGATTATCATATTATTCCCATTTCTATATGAATGACAGTTACAGATGTGATCACTTAGATTAGGTTATACTCTGTGGCAAGAGTATGACACCTCTCCCCAACATAAGGTTTTCCCATAAGAAAACTAGATGTTGGACTCCATGTTAGCTCACATGGTTTATGCCGGTTAGAAAAACCTCCCTACAACTTAATAGAAAAGACTACAGAAAAGAATAACAGAATAACTTTTAGAAATAAGTGTAAAGGCTCACAATTTTATTCAGATATTGCTTTATATAAGACATTGTCTATAAGATTTCAGCTTTCAGTTTACAGATATAAAAGTGAGTCCTTTCTACATTTAGTCCATATGATTTAAAGATTAGAACTAAGTGTTATGACTCACAATGTTTATACAGTATGTTTTATCACTCATGATTAATGATTTTTAGCTTTTAGTTATTCCGGCCAATGTGAGTAATTTATACTTAGCATGCATTACTTTTCATGTTTATACTAATATGAGATATGGTTTTACATATGTATTCACCCCCATATACTTGGTACAATCCAAAAGTACTGATCCACATATACATCTATGTGCTACATTGTCTTATAATGTAGGTTTAGGTGCTCCATTTCAGCAGTGTGGGTGATTTCGAGCATCTCCATGTACATCCCGACAGTTAGTGAGTCCTAAAAGTTCAGGGACCTAGTTATTCAGAATTTCTAGTTCATTACAGTAGTTTATTAAGTATTTTTAGTTAGTTCGAGTCACCTTGGGGCTTATCCCAGTGGCTCTCTAGTTATTAGTAGTAGAGGCTTGTCAGACTGCTAGACATAGTTTAGATTTCCAGTATTACTTTTCCCAGACTTTGAGTCTAATATTTTCAAATATTATGTTCAGATGTTCTCAGGATAAATTAGATAGACTTCTGCATTAATATTATATTCATATTCCTTTATTTATGAGTATCCAGATCTAGTAGAAGGCTTACAAGGTTAGCTTGAGGCTACTCGTAGTCTTGAGCACCATGTGACTTCTCGAGACCCTTTTTCAGGGCATTACAAACTTGGTATCAGAGCCTAAATTTATAAGACTCCTAGGGAGTCAGACAAGACGCGTTACATAGAGGCTTGATCATGGGTGTGAAGCACGCCACATTTATGAGCAAGAGGATATAGGATGTTCTTAGGAAATCCTCTCTTTTCTTTCATAATCTATCATGCTTACAGTGTCTCTATCTACTTTTAAATCATGCTCTTACGTGACAACTGAATAAGTCTCCTCGCCGAGCTAATGCACGTAGAAATGATAACCAGCCACCCTAGACTACTGACCCTCTAAATAAGAATGTATCCCATGCTGAATTTTGGGTTACCTTTTAGGTGTTAGACCAAGCTATGATTGCTAATGTTCAAGGAAAGCATCAGGTGGTAGTGCCACTTCAGCAGAATGAGGATTTAGTAGTAGCCAAAATTTGTGACTTCATGAGAATGAATTCTCCTTAGTTCTTTGGGTCAAAAGTAGGTGAGGACCCACAACTTTACTTAGATGAGATAAGAAAGTTCACCCAGATTATGCATGTTACTGAGGAGGAGAGTGTAGAGTTGGCCTCCTATAGGCTGAAGGATTTGGCGTATGATTGGGTAGTTACGTGGAAGAATGGTAGAGTTGAGAATGTGACTCCTATGAATTGGCAGGTGTTTCAGGATGCATTTTTAAACAAGTTCTTTTCGCATGAAATAAGAGAATCTAAGGTAGAGAAATTTATGAACCTAAGGCAAGGCTCAATGACAGTGAAGGAGTATTGACTTAAGTTCTACCAGTTGTCTAAGTATGCCCCTGATACAATGGCTGACCCTAGGGCGAGTATGAGTAAGCTTGTTACTGGAGTATCTGGTTTGGCAGTCAAGGAGTGTAGGACAACAATACTTATTGGGAATATGGATATTTCTACGCTGATAATTCATGCTTAACAAATTGAGGAGAAAAGTTGAAAGGGAGAGAGAGGAGAAATAAGGAGGCTAGAACCGGGCAGTTTGAATACGGCCATACAAAGTTTAGAGAGGGAAATCGTTCACAGTTTCAAATTTTCTCATCTATGCCAGTGCCATCTTCAGCCAGTTCTCTCACCCCCAGAGCTAGGCAAGAGCAGTAGGGGTAAGACTTCTATGTCCAGATCTCAGAATAGTATGAGTGAAAAACCCAATTATCCTCCATGTGCTAAGTGTGGTAAGAATTATCTTGGTGAGTGTTTGTTAGGTCAGAAAGGTTGTTATGATTATGGTAATGGGACATAGAATCAAGGAGTGTCCACATGCTAAGAAGGGAAACAGGGATGTTCGTCTCCAAACTTAGGCTACTAGCGCACTAGCTCCTCTAGGTCGCCCGGTCCCTCCTCAGGGTACATCATCTAGTACCAGTGGCGGTTAGTGCCAGAATTATTTTTATGCTTTACCATCCCGTCAGGAGCAGGACAGTGCACCAGATGTTGTTACTGGTATGCTTTGTGTTTTTTATCTTGATTTTATGTGTTGTTAGACCCTAGGTCGAACTTCTCTTATGTGACCCCACTAGTTGTAGTAAATTTTGAAATAGGTCCTGAAAAGATCCATAAGCCCTTCTTAGTTTCTACCCCAGTGGGTGAGTCAGTTATTTCCAAATAGATCTATAAAAAGTGTCCTATCACTTTCCTTCATAAAATCATGTTAGCTGATTTTAATAGAGTTATATATGGTCGACTTTAACCTTATTTTTGGTATAGATTAGCTCTATTCCTGTTATGCATCCATAGATTGTTGCACCCAAGTGGTGAAGTTTCAGTTTCTAGATGAGCTAGTCTTTGAGTGGAAATGTAATTCAGTATCTCCCAAGAGTCATTTCATATCCTATCTTAAAGCCAAAATTTGATATCAAAAGGGTGTGTCTATCATCTAGTTTGAGTCAAAGACACTAAGTCTGAGACTCCAACAGTTTAGCCTGTTCGTGTAGTCAATGAGTTTCCTGATGTTTTTCTCGAAGATTTTCCAAGGGTACCTCCCGATAGGGAAATAGAATTCAGCATTGACTTTATTCCAGATACTAAGCCCATTTTCATTCCTTCATATAAAATGGCTCCAGCCGAGCTTAAATAGTTAAAAAAGCAGCTTAAATACCTCTTATATAAAGGTTTCATAAGTGTCTTTCCATGGGGCGCTCCCGTCCTATTTGTGCAAAAGAAAGATGGTTTTTTGTGAATGTGCATTAACTATCGTCAGCTAAATAAAGTCACAATAGAAAACAAATATCATCTTCCTAGGATTGATGACTTATCCGACCAAATCTAGGGTGCAAGTTATTTCTCTAAGATAGACCTTAGATTCGACTATCATCATCTTAGAGTAAGGGAATATGATATTCCAAAGACAACTTTCAGAACCCGTTATGGTCATTTCAAGTTTTTGGTCATGTCCTTCGGGTTGACAAATGCCCTAGTAGCCTTTATAGACTTGATGAACTGGGTGTTCAAACTGTATTTGGACATATTTTTCATAGTCTTTATCGATGATATTCTTGTCTATTCTTGTAGTGAGGATGACCATGCAGACTATCTTAGAATTATGTTGTAAACTCTTAGGGATCACCAGTCGTTTACCAAATTCAGCCATTGTGAATATTGGATAAGATCAGTAGCTTTTCTCGGTCATATTATTTTCAATGATGGCATTAGAGTTGATCCTCAAAAGATAGAAGTAGTAATAAACTGGCCTAAACCTATCTCCGCCAGACATCAGAAGTTTTTTGGGTTTAGCTGGCTATTATAGATGTTTTGTTGAAGGTTTTTCTTCTATTGCATCCCCTATGTCTAGATTAACTCAGGAAAAAGTTTAAGTTTCAGTGGCCAAATTCCTATGAGAAGAGTTTTCAGGAGTTAAAGATTCGACTTACTTCAGCCCCAGTTTTAGCGCTACCTGATGGTACAGATGGATTCATTGTCTATTGTGATGCTTCTAGATGGTGTGGGTTATGTTTTGACGCAGAGAGGTAAGGTTATAGCCTATGCCTATAGACATCTTAAGCCTCATGAAAAGAACTACCCTGCCTATAACTTTGAGCTAACTGTTGTGGCATTTGCATTGAAAACCTGGAGGCACTATCTTTATGGGGTACAAGTTGATGTATTCACGGATCACAAAAGATTGAAGTATGTATTTACTCAGAAGGAGTTGAATCTTTGTCAAAGAAGGTGGTTAGAATTGTTGAAAGACTATGATATAAGTGTGTTGTATCATCCGGGCAAGGCCAATTTAGTGGCAGACGCCCTTAGTAGATTATCTATAGGAAGTGTTGCTTATGCATAGGATGATAAGAGAGAATTAGTTTGAGAAGTGAACCGGTTAGCTAGATTGGGTGTGAGGTTAGTTGACTCAGCTGAAGGGAATGTTTGGGTTCAGAGTAGTTTAGAATCTTCTCTAGTTTCTGAAGTGAAAGAGAAGCAGGATAAGGATCCTAGTTTGGTCAAACTGAAGGATTCAGTTAAAGACCAAAAGTTAGAGGTTTTCTCCCAAGGGGGGATGGTGTGTTGAGGTACCAGAGTAGATTATGTATGCCATGTATTGATGATTTGAGGCAGCAGATTATGGCAGAAGCGCATGGTGCACGTTACTCTATTCATCCAGGAGCCACCAAGATATACCACGATTTGTGGGAAGTCAATTGGTGGAGTGGTATGAACAAAGATATCACAGAATTTATAGCCAAGTGTGAGACTTGTCAATAGGTTAAGGTAGAGCACCAAAGACTTGGTGGCACATTACAGGAGTTTGGTGTTCCTACTTGGCAGTGGGAGGAGGTGAAAATGGACTTTGTGATAGGATTACCCCATTCGCGTCAGTAGCATGATTCAATTTGGGTTATTATAGACAGATTGACCAAATCAACCCATTTCTTGCCGATTCATATATCCTACATAGCTGAAGACTATGCAAAGCTGTATATCAGAGAGTTGATTAGATTGCATGGAGTTCCCTTGTCCATCATCTCAGATAGGGGTACTCAGTTTACCTCCTAGTTTTGAAAAGCCTTTCAGAAGGGTCTTGGTACCCAAGTTTATCTTAGTTTATCTTTTTATCCACAGATAGATGGTCAGGCAGAAAGAACCATTCAAGCCTTAGAGGATATATTAAGGGCATTTGTTCTTGATTTCAAAGGCAGTTGGGATGACCACTTGTCGTTGATCGAGTTTGCCTACAATAACAGTTACCATTCTAGTATTCAGATGGCCCTGTTTGAGGCTCTGTATGGGCGGAGATATAGATCACCCGTCAGTTGATTCGAAGTGGGTGAGGCCGCTTTGATTAGGCCAGATATACTGTTTGAAGCCATGGAGAAAGTTCAGTTGATCTGAGAGAGATTGAAAGTAGCTCAGAGTCATCATAAATCTTATGCAGACGTAAGAAGGAGAGATATTAAGTTTAAAGTATATAATCTTGTGTATTTAAAGGTTTCACTCATAAAGGGAGTGAAGAGATTTAGCAAAAAGGGGAAGCTCAGTCCCTGATATGTGGCTCCCTACAGGATTTTGAGTTGTGTAGGGAAGGTAGCATATGAGCTTGAGCTACCTGCAGACCTGTCATCAGTTCACCCAGTGTTCCATGTGTCCTTATTGTAGAAGTGCATGGATGATTCAGCTGTTGTAGTCCCTCTATAAAGTACAGATATTCAAAATACCCTTTCATACGAAGAAGTTCCAGTAGATATTCTTGATCATCAGACCCGTACACTAAGGAACAAAGAAGTTCCCTTAGTCAAAGTTCTGTGGTGAAATCAGTCCGTTGAGGGTGCTACTTGGGAAGAAGAAGAAGACATGCGAACCAAGTATCCTCATCTCTTCTCCAAAAACTCAAATTCATCTTGAGGTAACAGTTTTCCTTAATTCAGATCTTTTCCAGTCTCAGATTCATCCATATAGTTATTTACATGTAAATTCATGCATTCGTATGTTAGTTCGATCGCTCAGTATGCTTTAATTCAATCATGCAGTTTTGCTTTAGTTGTGCATGCTAGCGTATAGCCTCAATCCTTCAGTATCTTTATTTTAACTAGTCTTATTCGAGGATGAATGTTCCCAAAGAGGAGATATTGTAATACCCCATAACTTTTCTAGCCCAGTTTAGCTCCTAGAACGTCAAGGGTCAACTTTAAAAATGTATAACTCTTGATACCTGTAGAATTTTCAAGTTCTAGACCCCCCCTCCCCTAGTGTGTAGGTAATTGAACCAGCTTTCTAACGATACTAATTTCACCTTAATCTGATACTCGATTAAGAAGTTATGGCGATTTTAGTGAAAACTAGTATAGTACCGCATCACGGTGAGGTACAGAATTGCAATTATCTGATTTCCAATGAAGCACCGTGATTAGCCCGCATCGCGGTGGAGTCCAAATTCTCGTTCTTTCCTTTTCAATAGCTCAACGTGATTAGCCAGTATCACGTCAAAATTCTTGATGGGGCAGATACTTCATCGCGATGGAGTGAAAAATGGCACTCGTCCTTTTCCAGTGATGCAAAGCGATTACGCCGTGTCGCGCCAGAGGCCAAAATGGCACTCGTCCTTTTTCCAGTAAGCCACCGTGATTGTGGCGTATTACGCTGAGGCCTAAAATCAGGATTCTAGTTCCTAGTTAATTTTTCAAAGGGCAACCTAGTCATTTCCCAAGCCCCCAAATTATGTAAAACACAAGATTTAACCTATTCTAAGCATTATATGCTTGCTTTTCATCAAACTACTCTCCAAAAAACCCTAGAACCTCAAAACTTAAACCTCAAGAAATTCAAATTCTACCATTCTTTTTCCAAGATAATCCAAAATTCAAGATTCCCAATTCAAGATCTTCAAGAGTCAATCTTTAAGAGCACAAATAGGAACTCAAAGTTCAACTTTCTTTATTAATTTCATCAATTAAGGTATGCAGGAGTATGAACAAGGATAATTATTTTCACTCTTGTGCCTAAAATTAGTTTTAAAGTTAATTTTTACATGAAATTATATGAGTTTCAGTTTAGGGTTTATACCTACTTATTACTATTTAAAGATTATGAGATTTTGAGAGATTTAGATGTTGGATTGCATGTCTACTTTTGTATTTTTATGCGTATTGCAGTAATTTTCAGATTTAGAATTGAATTATCAATATTTTAATTATCAAGCATGAACTTTATGATGATTTCACATGAATTTGATGCATGAGTTGTTAAGACCTGGTTGAACATTGATATTTCAAGAATGACAATGCTTTAAGCATTTTATAATTAGTTAACTTTTAGATTTTTATAAAGATTTAATCTTTCGATCCTCAGTTAAGATATGGAATCCACTTTACAGTTTTATTACAATTTATAGAAAACAGATTATCTTTGCTTACAAGTTTGAAACAGATAGATGCATAATTGGTTTTCATTATAAACTCTTATGCTAGTTTTAAAAAGCGAATTTCCAACAGAATGAGCATACAGATTAAAGGGAGTAGTATTTATCACCAAGTCGGGTATGTTTACATGCCCAGAACTACGAGCCAACGTAAGTGCAGATTATCAGATTATTCCCATTTCTATATAGATGACAGTTACTGATATGATCACTTAGATTAGGTTATACTCCGTGGCAAGAGTATGACACCTCTCCCCAATGTGAGGTTTTCCTATAAGGGTACCGGACATTAGACTCCATGTTAGCTCACATGGTTTATGTCGATTAGGAGAACCTTCCTACAGCCTCATAGAAAAGACTACAGAAAAGAATAACAGAACAGTTTTTAAAAACTACGTGTAAAGGCTCACAGTTTTATTTAGATATTGCTTTATATAAGATATTGACTATAAGATTTCATCTTTTAGTTTACAGATATAAAAGTGAGTCCTTTCTACACTTAGGTCACATGATTTAAAGATAGAATACCAACATAGCTTTTAGAACTAAGTGTTATGACTCACAATGTTTATACAGTATGTTTTATCACTTATGATTTATGGTTTTTAGCTTTCAGTTATTCCATCCAGTGTGAGTCATTTATACTTAGCATGCATTACTTTATAAGTTTATACGAACACTAAGATATGGTTTTACTTATGCATTCCTCCCATATACTTAATACAATCCAAAAGTACTAATCCGCATATACGTCTATGTGCTACATTGTCTTATAATGTAGGTTCAGGTTCTTCGTTTTAGCAGCATGAGTGATTTTGAGCATCTTCATCTATATCCCGACAGTTGGTGAGTCCTCATAGTTTGGAGACCCACTTATTCAGAATTTCTAGGTTATTATAGTAGTTGATTCAGTATTTTCAGTCAGTTCGAGTCAGTTGGGGGCTTGTCCCAGTAGCTCTCTAGTTATTAGTAGTAGAGGCTTGTCAGACTGCTAGACCTAGTTCAGATTTCCAGTATTGCTTTTCCCAAACTTTGAGTCTAATATTTTCAAATATTATGTTCAGATGTTCTCAGCATAGATCAGAAAGACTTCCGCATTGATATTATGTTCAAATTTCTCTATTTATTAGTATCCAGATCTTATAGAAGGCTTGCAGGGTTAGCTTGAGGCTGCTCTAGTCTTGAGCACCGTGTAACTCTTAGGACCCGTTTTTGGTGTGTTACAGTTAATCCCCTTCTAACAATGTTTAATACGGATAATTCATAGAATTTATGGTGGAATTCCTGAGTTTAGGCTTTAAGTTCATGAGTTAGTGATGAAAAATCTATAGATATTCTAAATTTGTCTAGTAATAATTCTAGGGTGCTAATTATAACTTCCTAGCATAAAATTACTCCCCTTGACATAATTATTAGGATCTGGGACAAATTAATGGTTGAAAAATCTTTACTATGATTTAGGCCATAAAAAGGGATAAAATTTGTAGGGTTGAATCCCAAGTCCTAGAATTGAGAGTAAGTGGTTGATTGCTCTTTATTGTTTGTTTGTAAGCATTAAATATTTTGAGGTGCTAAGGAAAGGAAAGGCTCTTGTAGACTAGCTTGCTTTTGAATTCTTCGATTGAGGTAAGTTATGATCTAATTGAAATGAGACTCAATTTGATTGTATGTATGTTTCTAACTTGGATGCTTGTGGATTGATCTTCAGAAATACTTGTAATTGATGATGGTTGGGTTTGTTAACACATGTATGAATAAAGTATTGAATATTGAACTTCATAGGAATGTTAAGATTGCAAGTATGTTGTAAATTTAGTAGATTGTATTGTATCCTGAAAATTGGTATGTCTCATAAAATACATATATATTATGGAGGATCGAGCATCGCTTCAGCACGAATATGGATATTGATATTACATATATTTTGGAGGATTAAGTACCATGTCAGTATAGTGCATAGACTTAGATGATCCCCTGTAGGTCATGACTAGTTGGGCAGAAATAAGTAACTTAGCATGTGTGTACAAAGTAGTGTGATTGAGAGATTATATGATTAATAAGTTGATAATGAACTATGGTGTTCTAATTGTGAGGTTGAGCCGGACACACTTTCTACTTATGCTATGATTTTGATTTCGTAGTTGTTTATAAAGTGGTTGATACTCTTGTTGATACGTGGCTTTTTTATAGACATGATTGGTTTGTCATTGATGTAATTGCTAACTCCTTGAATTACTTACTATGTGTTGATGTCTATCTACTTATTGTTTGATTTATCCTCTCCAGACCCCACTTATGAGATTACTTATTATTGTTGTTGGCTCCAATGCACTGTTTTTTGTTTCCCAATGCCACTTTAATTCTCATTCTCTTTTTTCTTTTCTTACACTTTATCAAATCAAGCATAGGTATTTTTTTTTAGAGAAGTGCTAAATGACTACAAAAATTTGCCTCAAATTTGACCACAATTGTGAAAAGACTGTGATAACCTTTCTCTTTCCAAATGATTTTTTTTTTTAAATTAAAAAGAGTAAAAGTCTTTGTTATTCCCTAAACATAAAAATCAAAATTTTATGTTGGGTGAATCATAGTCATAACTATCATTAATATAGTTATTTAATTATTTTTATTTGGTGGGTTCCACCACATCATCTCACTCAATTTCTTTCATTTTCTCCGATCAATTATTTTTGCTCCTTGATCTTCTATATATATATTTTATTTTTTTTTTAAATCAAAATCTAAAGACTAATTTTATTATATACAAAGTCACAAACAATAATTCTTTAAGACGTTTTTCGAGTGGATATTTAATTTTAAATTTATCATATAACTTTTTAAAATGTTATATAAATGTCATCCAATTCTAAAATTCATTGCACAATATTCTGTTATTATTATATATTTATGTTTACAGATATGTCCTTCAACTTTAAAATTATTACATAAAAGTCAATTTTTATTGATATAAAAATCATTCAATTTTGATTAAGTTAACTAATAAGTAAATTTTACCTGAATTTAGATATATCATACTGAAAATATAACAAGACATTCAAAATAAACTCATTACAGTTAGGATAATATTAGAAACATGCCTTATAATATTCTTCTTAACAAACAGCTTGTTGGGGCATACAATATTACAATTGATTTCCTTAATTTGATTTCTTTAAATAATTTTACTGTATTATCATTAATATTAAAGAAAATATAATTTTATTATTTTTTACACTAATATACACATTACTATAGTAAATTATAAAATATTTTTGTGTAATAAGCTTTAAAGGTAGAGCGCTTTTATTTTACAAAGTAGAAAATAATTTTTCTACAATAATTTTTAAAGTTAAATGACTTTTATGTAATAAAAAAATTTTAAAAAATGGATTATCAACAATAATATTTACTCAAATAACTTCAGCTTCACCTATTGGTTTTTTAATGTTTTCAATTTTCATCTATAATAATATACTCAGTGTAATCTTACAATTTTCACCTACCTCAGTTGTCTTTTCAAATTATGAAACTAAGAAAATAATAGTAAAATAAAAATTAATTGCGTATAAAAAAATACTAGCCAAATTACATAATAATTTAAAAATAAAAGATACAGGGAGAGAAAAACTGACAGAAAAGAATTGAGGACATGAATTTTTGATTGTTTGAAAAGTAGGTTCTACTTTGTCAATAAATTAAGACCCTCACGTAAGTATGAATTGGCATGACTTGCACATACTAACCTTAGCACTAGTAGACTTTTAGTTACAATAAATTATTTAAAATAAATTTTAACTAAATAAATATTTTTGCTTCAAATACTAAAGAATTATTGTAGTAGTTAAATGATATGGCCACAATTTTTTTGTTATAATAAATTTATAGTTGATCATAAGTTTATGTCTTGCGATAAGTGTTATTTTAACAATAGTAAACTTTTAGTCATCATAAATTATTTTAAACAAAAACTGTAGTTAAAAAAACATTTTGCTTCAAATTAAAAAAAAATTGTAGCAATAGTTAAAATAATATTTACTTCGAGTATAAAGAAGTTATTGGCAATAACAAGCTTAATAACTCTAACTATCTGAATAATAATTGTATGGTCTATTATAAAATTCAATTAACTAATAATTCTTACAAATATAATTATAATTTATTGAACCTCGGATTAATAATTGAACATAGTTATACAAAAATGTATTTATACCATTATTTATATCTAAATAAATAGATGATTAAATTGAATTTTTTTTACTAACTAATAATAATGAATTTATACCGATTAACTTTACTAAATTTTACTTTAGACTTGTTTCACTGAAAAAATATCTTTATCGATCTAGTGTAACTAGAGTTGATAATAATTAAATTCAATCTAATAGCTTGTATGTTTTAAATATAACTTAAGAGAATAAGAGAATTTATTAAATTTGATTAACTAATTATATCAAATTTAAATAGAATTTTAATGTGTCCCACACAAACTTTATCTTGATCATGTGTTTTGAGAATTGTTATTTGATTAGAGTTGTTTATTATTTGGCTCAATTCAATTTACGGGATCTTACTTGTAAGTAAGTGTCAAATATAATTTAGATAAATAGGTAATTATATCTAATTATTTTTTAAATAGCTAATTATAGGGGTGTTCATGGGTCGGTTTAGGTCGGTTATTGGTAAAAATCATAACCAAACCAACTTAGTCGGTTTTAAAATTTCTAAAATCAAACCAAATCAAATAAAAAAATAACCATCGATTTAGTTCGGTTTGGTTCGTATTTTTCGGTTTATAACTTTAGCTAATGATAAAAGTTGAAAATTTTAAAAACAAATCCAATCTAACATATGAGATGTCAACCGAGTGCTATATATCAAACTTGAAACTATGATGTCAACTGATTGCTATACTTCGGCAAAGCCATGACAACACCATATGAACACTTCTAAGAAAATATTAAAAAATAATATTTAACAGAATTATAATATAAACCCCCCAAAAGGTGAACACATAAACCTCTTGCTCAACAAGGTTGAAAAAGAAAGTTAAAATTAGTGATTTTCTATAGTCTAATGAATCTCAGCTATAAAATTCAATATACAACAAGATATTATTTTCACAATTAGTATCATTTGTCATTCAAAATGCGAAATTCATTTAGAATCTCATAAGGTACTGTCAACTGGATGAAGACATATGACTGAATGTGTTACGACTAAAGTTAAATCATGATTAAAATTTAAAATGTAACAAATATTTAGATTGTATTTATGAATAATATATAAATAATTATAATATATATATATATATATATTGGTTCGATTTAGTTATTTTGTCGGTTATTTTAGAGTAAAACCAAACCAAACCAAATTAGTATCGGTTTTTTAAAATTCAAAACCAAACCAAACCAAACCTAAGCAAATATCAGTTTTTTTAATTGGTTTGGTTTGGATCGCGGTTCGGTTTGGTTAAAAACCAAACCGTGAACACCCCTAGCTAATTATATCAAATCGAAACCAATTTTTGCTAAATGTCACAAATTTTATGAAGATATAAATATATTTGTCAAGACAGAAAATTTTTATCACCATACCACAACATAATAAAGTTTTACAACAATAAATATAAGTTCTTAGTGATGAACCATATAAGATTTGAAATTAACTAATTTAGTGTAATCTATTTAAACAAAAAAAAAACATAACGTAGCTAAAGTTTAAACATGCTAAAATAATGTCATTATTAAACTCTACATTCATATACTAGTTTACAAATTCATTTAAAAAAAAAAAACTAATTAGATCGAATATGTACAACAAAATAAATAAAATAATTAATTAAATATCTAAAAAAGTGTAAATTGATAATCATAATTAACATAAAATTAAATTATAAAACCATAATTAAAAACTGAATTATTTAAAATGGAAAACTATAATAAACAACTAGAAAATAAATTTGGACTAATTAACATGAAACAAAGCAACTAAACAACCCGAAAAGGGGCCGGGAGGGGGGGGGGGGGGGGGAGGGGACCAAAAAATATAAAATTAGAAAACAAAAATCTAACGCCAAAAACGTAATTGAAAAATAAAAAGCTAAAAAATAAGAACAAAATAAGACAATAAGCCATTAATGTCAACTTAGCATTTTTTTTTTAAAAAAGAAATTATTATAAATTATTTACACATCCTCAAATTTTTTATTTTAATTACCAAGCCCTTCTCTAACTTTAAATAAGATACTAATTTCTCTTTCTATTTCTTGCAATGTGTATTTCATCATTTTAAGTTCTCATTTATGCATTTTTTTTATATTGGTGTAATATTTTTTATTTATTTTTTTCACCTATAATTTTGTTAAATATAATATTATCTTATTATATAATTTTATTTAAGTTCATTAACATACTTTTATATTGTTATTTTAATACTATGTGGGTTAAATATCTATTTGTGTATCTCTTTGTGTGTGTGCTAGTATATATATTTTTGAGTTATGAATTGCTATTAATTAATATTTTCAAAGATATATTTTAAAATTTATTTAAATACGAAGAAGTTATGAGAATAGAGTATTCAAAATTCCTAAATCCTGAGTTCGTCATTTATTAGAAGGTGGACACTTGTACCTCCTCTTCTCTCAAGGGTAGATACGCTCGCATATGCATAGTGGTATCACTAGAAAAGTCACTCAAAATCAATGCCTCATATTACTAGCCTCTGCCTTATAGGGACTAGACATGTAGGGATGGCAATGGGCAGAGCGGGTGTGGGGCGGTGCGGGTTTTAGGTTATGCGAAGTGGTGCGGATTTTGGACTATGTGGATACGTTGCGGGTGTGGGATGGGTTTAAGTAAGTTTTTTTAAATGGTGCGGGGCGAGGTGGGTTGCGGGTATATGCGCGTTTAAACCAAAAAAAAGGTTAAAAATTAGTATTATTCTCTTAAATCTACCTAAAAGTATATGTATTCTTCACTTAAAATTTTATGATACTTAAAACAATATGTATAACACTACAAATAAACAATTTTATAACTTTTTAAATTTCCTTATTCATCTTAATGAAAATTTGATATTTGATCATTACTTGTACACGTGATACTTTTCTGATAATTTCTTAGTGAAAAGTGATATAATAGAAATTTGTTGTTACTATTTCCTAGTATTAAAAATATTATGATTTTCAGTGGAGTTGTAATTTTTTTTAAAAAGAAAAAAGCAAAAATGTGGGGCGGTGCGGCGCGAGTATGCGCAGGTATGAGTGTGGGGAGGGTTTATGCAGGTTTACAGGTGATGCGGGACGGTTTTAAAATTCGAGGGTTTAAAAAAAACTCAGCGCACCGCACCATTGCCACCTCTACAAACATGTTGTGTCCATTCTGCGGTATACTAGGATAGCTTCAAACTCATGTCCGAACAAGGAATCAAAGAACTACTAATTATACAAAATCAGATACATAAAATTCAAGATTAAAATCGTCCTCTTTTGGTTTCTCCAATGAGTGAAAACGAACAATCTGAAAATATCTAATAGAGCTCATCATGACGACAAAAATGATCAAATTTTAAAATATACGACTAAATCGATGATTTTATTTTTGAATCCAGTCCAATCGACTAGGATCCTACATTTTGTCAACGAGAACAAAATAAATTACAACAAGAGTACTATCAAAGAACATTGTCATATAGCAAACAACTAGAAGTGAAATAAAAAAAGTTGTCTACGAGAATCAACAACGTCAATATCTCTAATATCCACCATTTGTCTAAGGATAATTAAAGTGCAAATAATGAAACATCATTTGTCTAAGGATAATCAAAGTGCAAATAATGAAACACCTGACCAATACCACTAAATTCCAGGATGGTATGCCAGCTGTTGAGCATGAAATGCGTGTTACAGTCTCCATGAATGAAAGACGCAATAGAACCAGCAACAACAACTCCTACAAAGTTGCAGGAGGTCTTAAATTTATCGTTCACGTAATTTTAAGCTTTAGAAGTTCAAATTTTCAAAGCAAGGGTCTACGAGAACAACACTTGGATATACTATAGACCATATCAATGTCGAGAGAAGCTCCTAATCATGGTAACCAAAAGATACTGGATAAATTGAATTAACAAGCTCAAAGCAATAACGTCTCAGTAAAATTAGTGACTTTGATCAAATTTTAATCCAAGGTCCTAAAATATACATATACATAATAAATGAAAAACTAGTGTTTTTTTTAGTGTATGTTGTATTTCACATAATAATATTATTATTTATAATAGTAAGGATTGATTCAACTTAATAGGATGTCAATCATGTGTTTTTAATATATTACCTTGGATATTATTGTAAATATATTATTTATTAATATAAAAATTTGAGTTGTTTTGTTCAAAGTCATAAAATATTTTTATTTGAATGATGATAATTTTTTTTAATTATTTTATATATAGATTTGTATGTTTTTTTTTAACTATATTCAATATTGTCAAAAATAACATAAAATCATAAAACTAACAAGTAAAAAATTTTGAGGTCTCAAATTTTGGAGACCTAAATTAAAGGCTTTACCAGCTTCATTTTTGAGTCACCCCTGGCTCAAAGCATATGATGAGGTACCAAGTAAGAGAAAGGCAACATCCATACAGTTGAATGCCATTAGAAAGGGCTTCAGGTTGGGTAGAAAAGCTTCAAGTAGCAGAAATGTAGATGTAGATGCACTGGGAAACTAAGAAGCACGAATGTCTAATATCTAACAGGAATACTAATTTATTATGTATTTTGGTGTGCAGTTAGAACGGACTATAATTCGAATGTCTAAATGAAATATACTAGTAAGTTTAAGTGATTGTCAATGTATTCTGCCAAAGACCATACTTCGAAGTAAATCCGCAAAATGAAGTCCACATCTTATGGATTTTCACCTTTTATCAATTGATGAATAAGAAGGAGTGTCTACAACTTGCCAACACTGGCTATAAGCTAAGAGTTTAACTAGTATGCACTTCCAATGCACACAAATTTACACGGTCAAAGTTATTTTTAGAAACTCTTATTATTATCACAATTTACACATATTATTAAAATTTAAATTAAAAAAAAGGAAGAGTTTTATAAGGCAACTTAGATTGTAAATTAATTATACAGAGTTTGATTCTTATTTATCTTATCAAAAATAGGAAAATCTCTTACACCATTCTTCATCCTATCAATTTTGCTTCAACATCATTGAAGAAACTGACATTCACCATTCCTCATTGTCAGTTCCTTCACTTGGGCTGAATATCTCAAAACTAAGGTGTGTTTTCTCCTTATATTCTTAATTTCTCTCTCTGTGTGTATTATATCATTCCAATATATGTACACGAGTATAAATGATGGAGTATTAGTGGTGGATTTAGAATTTAAAATCAGCAGAATCTGTTCTTTTATATATGTATCTATGGTTATAATTTTTTTGACACACACATTTAAGCTCGAGGAGTCTACTTTAGATTCGCCTGTGAATTAACTTAGGTAGACTTTTTAGATAGAAACTAAATATAGGTATCGTTTTATGGTCGAAAATGTGTGATATATAAAGTGTGTTTCACGAGTTAGTACAGTAATACAACTTGGTTTTGCTTTTAATGGCTTCACATTTTCAACCTCAGATGTTAGTTTTTAACTAGCTAAGAAGTTGGTATGCAGTAAGTTTGTGGTGCGCTCTCTTGGTACTTGTAGTTGCTTCATGAATCATGAGTATGGCTTCATCAATCCTCTTTCCTGAACAACTTTTGCCGGTCCATTCTAAGAAATGTTGCTCATTCAAAGTTAATTTCCATTTTCAAAGAGTATATACTAGCAATTGAGTTTAACATAGATATCGATGGTGTTCGATCAACTTGCTCCTACCTTAACTATTACATTTGCACTTGTTAGTACATTATAGTAACAGTACAAGTATTGAGTAACTCTACCCGCTCCACGTAGTTCCTTGTATTAAAGTTTGTCGCTGAAATTCAGATGATCATGTCATTCTGTTTGCACTTTTAGAGTGCATAGTTTTAGTCTTTGCTTACAAGAAGCGACTGCAATTCACAACAACTTTGTTCATGTAACAAATCACTCAAGTATGAATTCTTAGGTACGATGTATTTAAGTTTTCCGGCTGCTTACATTTAAAATGATAGTTCAATGCACTAAAACTCCTGCTAACTCCTACTATAGGTGGGTCTATACAATTGATCAGTACTAAAATCTCACTAGAATCATAACGTATTACTTCCTCTATCCCAAATTACCCGTTCCAAATTGAGGTGACACATTGATTAAGAAAAATAATTAATAATATGCCTAGTTTATCATATTACCCCTATTAAATAATGTTTACAATTTAATTTGAAGAAAAAGTAATTAATATAAATGGTAAACATGAAAAAAAAATCTTGTCTTGTCTTGATTAATGAAAAAAGACAAGTAAAATGAGACATCAAATTAAAAAATTTAACACAGGTAATTTGAGACGGAGGGGGTATAAACTAAGTGTAGTATGCATGAACTTTACTTATTTTCCTAGAAAGAAAAAAAAGAGCAAGATTTTTTTATTCTCATACTTTTCTTACTACGAAGTAGTAATAGTACTTTTTCCCTTGTTTGGAGCAGTGGCGGAGCCAGAAATTCTATCAAGAGTGTTCAAGCTTTGAAAGAGTAAATAAATTTTTTAGGCGAGTGAATGCTCAAAATATATATTATTTTAGTCATGAGTGGGTGCACCTACTCGGCTTGATGCCTGCATAATTGTTTCTACTCAAAATTTGTTCTATGCTTTTTTTCGAGCAGAAATCAAACAATAAAAAGAAAAAAAGAAAATCTAGAGTGTTTTTGGTGTGGAGAAAATATTTGAGAAAAATATTTTTCTATTTTTTCATGTTTGATTGATCAAAATATTTTCTCTAAAAAATCAAGCTCCTTAAAAATGAGGAAATTTACTATTCTAACGAAGTAGAAAAATAAATTTCATAAGTAATTAAATCATATTAACACTTACATATAAAACAAATCTATTACATAAATCTCTACTAACAATAAAAACAATTATAGCTTCAAGTGGAACTATATAAAAATAAATAAAACATATCAAAAGATAAGCTACAAATAAATAGTAGTAGTTGATTTCTTTTCTTTTATGCTGACTGATTTATGCTGTAAAACTTAGAAATGAGAAGGTCCCAACAATCCATGTGGCTGTTAGCCTTTTCATATTTAAAATCAACTTAAATGAATAAAAGTGAAAAACACAAAGAGAAAAGGATGCTGGAAGCGGGGTTCGAACAACAAAACTACGGACTACAAATGAACATCCTTACTGCTGGACTACCACGCTCAATTCATGAAATGGTTTTTCATTTGTCATTAAATCCACCTATTACTGAATATTTTGTTTGCATACACATTTTAATTTTTCGACGAAGGGTGTTCAATTGACCACCCTTACTTGAATGTAGCTCCGTCCATAGTTTGGAGTGGATAGGAGATGAACTTCAGGAACTGCATGTTTCTGTTGGCATGTCCAACTGCTATTATTTCACCTGTACACATAAGTTTTCGCAATTCTGACATGCCACCGATACCTTTTCCCTAGAAAGACAATTGAGGCTTCAACATAATTTTCATCATCAAATTGTAATAAGAAAATTATTGGTGTAAGGATACTTTCCAAAGGGTATGAAACTGCTTCAGGAAAGCAATGAAAAAGAGAATTATAAATCACAACGTGACTCACAAGCCCACAGATTGATAAAGTCTTGGCTGGTGGTATGAGCAATGGATCAAAGAATTACAGTTTACAAACCTTAAAGATAGATATGTTTTTAGAGGGGCTTTATTGCACAGGCAAGCCATACATTATAATTGTTGGGTTCTAAGTGAAAGTGAATGAAAAATAGAGGATAAAGTGGAGTGTGTAATCACTTCATAAAAGAAATGTTCTCCTATATTGGTGGAAGAAAGAAAAATCTTTGTGCTTAGTATAGAAGCACTCTTTCATGTGGATAGTGAGGCAAGAACAAGATGAGTCTCTCGCTCACTCAACTTTGGCTTCAGCTTCGGCTTTTGATTTGTCAAATGATCGAGAAAATTAAAAATTAGTGTTGTTTTAATCCAAAAGTTTGATAGAATTTATTTTTTTCATTTATAGACGCACCCGAGCATGTGCGGACGCATGTCACAATGCACCTCTAAGGGACCCGGCCCTTTGAGGTACTATTTGGTATTAGAAAAGGTGACTTGCGTACGCACCTGGTGACCTACGACCGCAAGTGCCAACACAGGTCAAGCCAGACTATTCTGGTCTGTGTCAAATTTGACCTTCAACTGCATATGGCCCACCAGCGCATGCGGGTGGATCTACAGGTGATGTGACAATCTGAAATAATATGTATTTCAAGAACCATTGCTTTCTTTCTGGATCACCACCTTTTGACTATAAATACCTGAATTTTCCTCAAGTTAAGGCACAAAATTTTGAAATGAAAACTACCTTCTTCTTCCTAAAAACTCAAGTGTGATTAACGTGATTAACAAAGCATTGAGTGAGTTCGTTGTTCAACAAATTTGAAGTACTGCTATTTGCTTAAGTGAATTATTTTATCTTGGGAGGTTATATTCCATCAACCTCGGGTACTTGAGGCAAATAAATTTCTAAAGAACACACCATGAATTCGGTGGAATTGATTTTTTCTATCTTCATATTCTTCTAACATTGGTTTTATTATTTTTTCTAGAAAAATAGTTGAACTCATTTTGATAGTTCATAAAATTATTTGAACTTTGAAGTTCTAAAAATTTCATTTTCATAGTTCATAAGTTGTTCGAACTTGTGTTTGAAGTTCTTGCGGATTGATACAAATTTTGTACCTGTAAAACAATATTCTATAGGAATTTATGGTAATATGTATTTTGATTTCTGGAGATTAAGGCCTTTTGACTTTCTACTCTATTGGATTTGATAGTGATTTGAAGATATAAAAACTTCATCATGAGTCAAATATTCATTCGGATTACGATTTGATGAATATACAAACTTCATCGTTAAACTAGAAACAAGTTGTTTAAAGTTTAAAAATTTTATTATAGTATTCTGAAATAGCAAATGTTTGTCTATTAGTGACAGAAAAATGACTATTGATAATCAAGTCAATGATGGAACGATGAATGTTGCAGCAACTAAAATTACAACTTCGGTTCGTACGAATATTGATCCTACACAGCACCGACAAAAAAACTAAAAAAAATAATCCTTGTGTTGATTTCAAACTGACTACTTTGAGATTGCAAAGTTTCATCACGAAAAGTGTTATTGAATTGTCAGAAGAAACTCCGAAAAAAGAATGCTTCCTAATAATAAAAGCTTGAAAGCACTCAGACTTTTTATGTAAGAATTACATACTAAGTGGCCTACTATATGACTTGTACAATTATATATTGATATGAAGACCTCAAAGAAACTCTGGGATGCTTTAGAAAAGAAGTACAAAATAGAGGATGCTGAAATGAAGAAATTCATTGTTGTAAAATTTTTGGACTTCAAGATGGTCGATAGTAAAGCTGTAGTTATCCAAGTCCAAGAGTTGCAAGTAATAATTCATAATCTCCTTGCTGAAGGTGTAGATTTAGTTCATATATTTATTGTACACATTAAGTTTTTTCTTGATACTCACATAACCTTTGATGTAGGTTTGATCTTGAATGATGTTTTTCAAGTGAATGTAATAATAGAGAAGCTACCATCTTTGTGGAAAGACTTTAAAAACCACTTAAAGCATAAGAGAAAGGAGATTTCTATTAAAGATCTTATTGTAAGGATTGAAGAGGATAATAAGGCAGTAGAAAAGAGGTCTCGTGGGAATTCGACAATAAGTGGAGCAAACATTGTGGAAGATGAACCCACTAAATCAAAGAAAAGAAAGAAAGGATTAGGATAACAAGGCATCCTCCTAAGAAGAAATTCAAAGAAAGTTGTTTTAATAGTGGCAAAATTAACCATAAATTAGCAGATTGTTGAGCTCCAAAGAAGGACAAGAAAAAAAATCAAGCAAACATGGCTAAATTCAAAGACGACGTGGAAAATCTATGTGCTATACTTTTGGAATACAATCTAGTTGGTCATTCCAGAAAGTGGTGAATTGATTCACGTGACACTCACCATGTATGTGTCAATAAAGAACTACTTGCATTATATGCTCCAGCTCAAGTTGATAAGAAGATATTCATGTTGAACTCTGCTACGATAAAGGTTGGAAGGACCAAGAAAGATTTGCTTGAAGATGAAAACAGTCAAGGTGGTGACATTAAACAATGTCCTTTATGTTTTAGAGTTGTGAAAGAACTTAGTTTTTACTTGAATTTTAACTACGAATGAATTCAAATGTATATTTGTTTCTGACAAAGTTGTAACTAGTAAGGGTGAAGTGTAATAGGTAAAGGTTACCTCACTGAGGGCCTTTTTAAGATCAATGTAATGAATATTGATATGAAAAAAGTTCTGGTTCTTCTTATTTACTTGAGTCAAATGAATTGTGACATAAATGTTTAGGACATGTCAATTATAAAAATTTGTGAAAATGAATTAGTTTAGATGTTTTGCCTAACTTTAAGTGCAATAAATCATAGTGTCGAACATGTGTAGAATCTAAGTATGCTAATGTAACGACCCATTTTTTCGTTACTAAATTATTTATAATAAATTCATGAAAATTCCTCAATGTTAAATTGTTTCCAAAATAGCCAATATTTTATTTATTAGGTCACCTCAAACTTTCCGACGAAGATTTTAGCCTTCGGATGTGTCTAGATAGACTCAAGCCCAATGAATTTAACTATTCATGACTGATAATATCAATACTTTAGTTTGAAAGTTCTTTAGGTATGAATTATGGTCGTACTATATCCCTAACACAAAGTTAAGTATAAAATTTTCTTTCCGATATAGTTTCGATATGGGTTTCTATTAGGGTAAACTTCAAATGATCATATCTTATAGAATAAGGATTTAGGGGTCCCATTACCTATCAAATAAAATATCTCTTAGTCCTCTTTCTAATGCAATAAACCGTTCCTCAATCCGAATTCGGAGTAAAAGGTTATGACTATTTTACTGAGCACTGTTAGGACTAAAATGGAATTTCACTGTAGCAAAAATTCTGATGATATTTAAATCAGCTTTAGCCGTATTTTAGGTATTAAAACCCCAAATTTTATTCCCCAACCCTAGATAGGTTATTTTCCAAAGCTTAAGGTGAAATTCCTTAATTGAGATAAATTTTTTCATTATTTTCTTCGTCTTTTAATTCTTTAACATCTTGGAATCCGTAAAATGACCTTTAATGGTGGAATTCTTTTAGGGAATATTCATGGGTGTTTTTAATATGACCTAGAGCTGATTCAAAACTATACATTAAAGATTCCTAACATGAATTTCATAAATTAGATCATGAATTTTGATGGTTAGGAACCTTGAATTCCATAAAGATGAGACCTTTAGCATAAAAACTCCATTAATGGAGATGGGTTAAGCTTGAAAGAGCTAATTAATGATTAATTAAAGTTGGGGATGATATATACCTTGAATTAAGGGTAGAATTAGTGAGTTTGAATCTCCAAGATAATTGTTTAAAGAGTAATTATTTAATTACTCTTATTGCTTGATTTTTAGGTGATTGATTATTCCAAGACATGAAGGAAATGAAAGAGCTTCTTTGTTGCATCTTGTTTCTTCCAAAAGCTTGGCGTCCAGGTAGTCTAGGTTTAATGAGTAGAAGATTATGTTATTTTATATTTTTATAATTTAAAATTGATGAAAGAAAGCATGTCTAGGCCTGCGAGCATAGAGTTGAGGTGGATAAAGACACGAGAACTTAACTTTAATTCTGAAAACTATATTATTGATTAATTATATGATACTTATGATATTATGTGCGATGTCCCCGCAAGGAGATTGTTGTAAATGAAGTATGTGGACATGATAGTTCTTAGTTGTTCTAGTGATGAACCTAGTTGAGCTATAATGATATTAAGTTGCATGTATTGGACAATAATATGATGAAGATAATCATGATAGGATTAAGTATTAATGAGCATTGTAATATCTAAAGGATAGATGACTTGAATAAGTGTAATGATTGTATTATATGGAAAAGGGTAGTGACATTATAATAATTTATGAGTAAGTAATACTCCAATAGTGACTTGCATGCTTAAGGGTTAAATTGTAATTTATTTTATGCTATTCTTATTTTGGTATTAATAAAAGCACTTTATTTAATGGATGCCTATGAGAGGCTAAATTGGTGATAATGAAGATTTATTGAAATATGCCTATGAGAGGCTTGTTTGATAATGATAACTCCTTGTATTAATGCCATGAATGGCTTGTTGATGATCGTGATGATTTATTGAAATAATGCCCATGAGAGGGTCAAAATATTGATAAATGAAAGCATTTGATCGAATTTCTTTATGATTTTAAGTACATTTATAAATTTAGTACGTCATATTGCATTCCGAAAGATAGTGTGAATTTAATAAAATATAGATAATAGGTTACGGTCTAATTGGAGTTTAGACTCGACTTAATTGTGTGTATGATCCTAAATTAGATACTTATTGATTGGTATTCAGACATGCTTGAAATTATTGATGTTTGGATTGTTGATGTGTGTATAAATGATTATTGAAAATTTACTTGATGGAATTGTATGACTTTAAGTATACTTGTAAACTTGGTACATCATGTTGTATACTGTGAGGTAGTGTAAATTTGATATTGATATTATTTTTTTATGGTGGATTGGGTACCACGCCGTTATGAATATATATATACGTTGGATCGGGTACCACGCTGGTATGGATATGTGTATGTTGGATCGGGTACCACGCGGGTACGAATATGTATATGTTGGATTGAGTACCACGCGGTACGGATATGTGTATGTGGATCGGGTACCACGCAGGTATGGATATGTGTATGTTAGATCGGGTACTACGCCGGTACGGATATGTATATGTTGGATCAGGTAACACGCTGGTACGTATATGTATATGATGGATCGGGTATCATGCCGGTACAGATATGTATATGGTGGATCGGGTACCACGCCGGTATGGATGTGTATATGTTAGATCGGGTACCACATAGGTATGGATATGTATGTGGTGGATTGGGTACCACGCCAGTACGGTACATGAATATAGATTGTTCCCCATAGGTCATGACTATTTGGGCAAAAATAAGTCTCATAGCATGTGTGTACATATTTGTGTTGAGTCTGCGGATGTTTACAGTATGGTTGATACTCTTGATGGTTATGTGGATTTTTTGTGAGTACCGTTTGATCTGTTATTGATGTATTGTTGATTCATTGGGTATTTGATTGTGTGATATGTATTTAAGAAAGTGAAACTTTATACTTACTTATATGTTGGTTACTTGCTTTATTTATACGTGCTTTAATCGTAGCTAACAAGAATGGCTAGTTATCATTCTTTAATATTATAAGAGAGCATTTAGTTGTTAGCCCGAGAGTTTAGTGTGGGTTGTCTATGATTACGGGTTTGTTCCTATGAATATGAGTAATGATAAAGATAAGGTGAATAAAGAGGGATAGTGATGTATTAGCATTGAATTGTGTGAATTAATGAGGCTAGAGTATGTTAGTAGTGAATATAATATTGATGGAGTTGGAAGAGTAGTTGGATGATGTAAGTTATATAGGTAAAGTAATATTTTTATTACAACCTTAGTTGAATTATATTTCATTCAAGATGTCATGATTTATTTTTCTTAATTCTATTTTATGATTATATGGACTAACACGGTCGGCCGATGATGCCTACCAATACGTGTGGTTGTACTGACCCTACTCTTCTACATTCCTTCTTGGGGTGTAGACTGAATGCAGGTTAGTTTGCAGTTACTAGATGGATGACTATATTCTGCACTAACTTCTGCGCTTTTATCCTGACAAATGTTAGTCTTTGTATTATTTATTTTATTTTTAGTCTATGTTGTAGTAGATAGCTCTTGTATATACCTGACTAAGTCTTGGGGTAGTGGAGGACACTTGTAAAAAGTTTTATTAAAAAAATTATTTATTAATATTTAATTTACTTTATTATATTTAATCCAGTATTTCCTAAGAAACATAAGTCTTTTGCATATTTTTAGTTGGGTAATAAGGATTCTCCTAGCTGCTTAGAATAGCGTAGGTGCCCGAACGGTCCAGTAGTTTGGGTCATGACAGCTAAGCATCCATATAAGTCTATTGAAAGGAATTCCAAATCCCTAGACTTAATTCATACATACATTTGTGATATGAAGTCAACACCATCTCGTGGTGGAAATAAGTATTTCATAATTTTTATCAACAATTGCGCTAGATATTGTTATGTTTATTTACTAAATGGTAAGGATGAAGCAATAGACGTATTTATACAATATAAAATTGAAGTTAAAAATCAGTTGGACAAAAAGATTAAAATGATAAGGAGTGATAGGGGTGGAGAGTATGAATCTTCTTATGAAGAGATATGTTTGGAAAATAGAATTTTCTATCAAACTATTGCCCCATATTCACCTCAATCAAATGGGATTGTGAAAAGAAAAAATTGAACGTTAAAGAAAATGATGAATGCCTTACTCATTAGTTTAGGTTTACTGCAAAACATGTGGGGGGAAAGCTATCCTTATAGAAAACCAAATACTCAATAGAGTGTCTCATAGCGAGACACAATCCATTACATTAGAAGGGTGGGGGTGTCTAATAAAAGTTTAAGTTTCTATACCTAAAAGGATAAAATTCGGACCAAAGACTGTGGACTGTGTTTTCATCGAATATGCTACAAGCAGTAAAGCTTGTCAATTTTTGGTTCATAAATCCAAACATCTGGACATTCATGATAATATAGTAATTGAATCAGATAACGTTGAGTTCTTTAAACACATTTATCCATATAAAACTAGACGTGAGCTGTCTAGTTAAGGGTCTAAACTACTTTGGGATAAATCAAAGGAGTATGTACTTAATGATGAGAATCCAAGGTGTAATACACATCCAAGAATGTATACTTCCTTTGGATCAGATTTTGTAACATTTCTTCTTGAAAAGGAGCCCCAAATGTTTAAAGAAGTGATGTCATCTTCGGACTCATCTTTTTGGAAAAAGGCAGTCAATAGTGAGATTGATTCAATCATGAGAAATCATACTTAGGAGTTGATTGATCTTCCTCCAGAAAATGAACCTTTTGTGTCTAAATAGATTTTCAAAAGAAAAATAAAGGTTGATGGTACTATTGACAAATACAAGGAAAGACTTCTTGTGAAATACTTTAAAAAAAAGGTCTTGATTATTTTGATACATACTCACCAATAACAAAGATAATGTCCATTTGGATGTTAGTTGTATTAGCGGCGGTATATGGTCTTGAAATTTAGCAAATGAATGTGAAAACAACTTTTTGAATGGAGAATTGGAGGAAAAAATTTACATAGAACAACCCGAGAGCTTTGTGGTTCCTGATAAAGAAAGGAAAGTGTGCAAACTTGTTAAGTCAGTTTATGGACTAAAACAAGCACCCAAACAGTGGCATGCAAATTTTGACCAAATCATGTTGGCAAAAGAATTCAAGATAAATTAATGTGATAAATGTGTTTACATTAAAGACACTTAGAAACACATAGTCATTGTTTGTTTGTATGTGGATGACATGTTCATCATCAGTAGAGACATTTACGACATAAATGCTATGAAACGAATGCTTGAGAACAAGTTTAATATAAACAACCTTGGAGTTGCTGATTTGATTTTAGGAATAAGAATTCATAGAACTCCATAAAGGGTTGACATTGTCATAGTTTCATTACATTAAAAAGGTACTTGACAAGTTTGAGTGCTTGGATTTCAATATTGCCAAGACTCGATTAGACGCGGGCTTTGCACTTCAAAAGAATAAAGGTGAAAGTGACTCATAATTGGACTATGCAAGAGTGTTGTTAAGTTTGATGTATATCATGAATTGTACGCGACCAGATATAACATGTGTTGTTAGTAAATTAAGTTGGTACACGAGTAATCCCAGTCAGACTCATTGGATGGAAATGAAAAGAGTTTTGGGGTATTTAAAACATACTCAAGACTATGCTTTGCATTTTATCGACTCGATTTCCCGAGTCATGATAGCACTTACTTTAACCCACCAGTAGGTAAGCCAAACCGTAGCTCAAAACTACAAGTAATGAGCCAGTTGGTGAAAATGGAATAAATGCTGGAATTAGGAAAGTAGATAGAATACAAGTCATAAAACATAAGGATAATAATTTAACTGAAGAGGAATAATGTAAAGAGTAATAACATCCCACAACCTAGTAACGTCGATACGAGAGGCTCTAATAAAAAGAATATGAGTACTAACAAGTCAAATATACCACGTTCTCGAATAAAAAACTACCCACAAATAAAAGATGGATAGAAAGTCAACTCTAGCTTTGAGAGCTCACCCTATCGCCAAACTTCGACCAATACAATCACAATGTCAACGATAGAAGCTAGTGCTTCGATTTACACAAAAACATTGTAGTATGAGTACCAAAGCCACAGGTACACATCAGGCATCATCAGCTGACTGAGCTAAATCATAATATAAGTACAATAAAATGCAAGATAAATAAACTAAGGTCAAGGGAAAAAGAAAACCTAGAATAATGCTCTAAATGTTGAAAGTAAACAATCAAAATAATAATAGTAAAGAGAAAATAACTATATCTAACATAACTGGGACCCCATAAGTCCAGAAGGCATCAACAAAGTAACAAACCCAATGTGGGCCCTCATAAGCCCGGTGGATGCAATTAGGAAGAAGTAATAACAATAATTAAACCAACTAGTTATATCTCGAAACCATAATCGTAGATCTTCCCATATCATAAATTTTGGACTTAAACCTACCTTATAATCATCATAAATAAGACTCTCAAGGGCTTTGATGCTCTTGAGACTTGCGAGAAATGGGAGGAAATTGGATAAAGGCTAAATATAATGCCCTCCCAAGTGCTGCTTAAGCGGTCACCGCTAAAGCGGTACTTGGCTGGTTCTAGCCTTCCACTAAAGCAGACAAGCTGCCGTTTAAGCAACATCCATTTTAGCAGACAAGTTTTTGCTTAAGTGACCCAGCTGGGCTAGCCTTGGCCTCTAAAGAGACCGAAGTTCAGCACCCGCTAAAACTTGGAAATTTTCTAAGTTTCGACCAACTTCTTAGGATTCATTTAAAATTCTATGAACGTAAATGAACTATGATACCTATCAAAATTGATATTTCAGACTCCATGGCGCCATTAAAATTTCCATCTGGGGTAGTTTTAATGAAATGTGGGCTCTATACCTAAGGGCCACTTTTACCAAATTTTGATCAATAGCCTAAAATGAGTCTGGAAGCCTTGTAACCCGAACCAAAGGTCTTCTTAGCCTAAAATAAACGTTATAGAGCTGATGGAACTATTCAAATTGGCACACGAGGTCATTAACCTAAAGTTTATACCCAATAGCCAATCCTAACAAAGACTTAAAAATAGGGAATTGGCTCTGAAAATCAAACGAACTACCTGGTAACAGAACTGTTAGCTCCTGCAAGTCATAAATGACTTGGGGTACCAATAGGAAAGCTGTAAATGATGAAAATGTATGGAAATATATAAAATGACCTAGGCAGTATATCCACTACTAAAAGAACTTTTATCTGCAATAGTAAAGGGTTAGGATGTACCTGAAGGTTCGAATAGTTAGGGATACTTTGCCTGTGTATCACTCTTGATCTCTTAAGTAGCCTCCTTAGGACCTTAACTACTGGAATCTCTCTAGAGTATAACATTCTGACACCCCTGGCTAATATAAGCATCGGCTCATCCACAAAAGTTAACATCTTATCCAACTGAATCGAGTCCCATCAAAGCATAACTTATTGGGAAAATTAGATGAACATCGGTAAAATCTAGGAACAAAGCTAACTCATAAGTCCTATCTCTAACTGCACAAAGGATCTCAAAAGGTCTAATATATCTGGGGCTGAGCATGACTTTTCTCCCAAATCTTATCACATCCTTTATGGGTGATACTCAAAGGAATACCTGGTCCCAACTCCAAACCTCAAAGTACAAAGTCTACGATCTGCATAAGCCTTCTGCCTACTATGACCTACCCTCAGCCTGTCCTAAATCACCCTAGCTCTATCCAATGACTCCTGGAGCAAGTCAATATAAATAGCCTATCTCATAGGTCTGGAACCATCCAATTGGAGAGCGACAAAGCCTACCATATAATGCCTTAAATAGTAACAATGCTTACCATATACTGTATGTCATCTCTAGTTAGGGGTGACACTACCCTAATCGGTAGAACACTTTGTATTGCAAGTTCAACTACCCCATGTTGGAGACACTCCTTAAAGAAATGAGCAAAGGCCCCACACTCATAACATGAACCAGGTGCGACATTATACCCAGAAATTTAGCTGACCTAGAATAGCCACATCAGCTAGAAAACCAGAATAAGCACCCCTAAAAAACTGACCACTACTTTGGCCAGGATGATTACTGTAGTAGGTTGACCCTTATCAATAAGCTATAATACATCATGAACGGGCCTACTAAACTGACCATAATAATGATAAGACTAACATAGAGGGTATATTCCATGAGAACCACTGCCTCTAAACTGTGAGCCATTTTTGCTCCTACTGAAACTATCCTGATAATGCAACCTCTTATCGCTACCCCCTTGAGATTTGTAATGCATCTCTTTTATAATCTAAGAATGATCAAAAACCTCAACAAAGAAGTTATCAGCAGCAACTAAGCTCTATGTATCCATGTAAAGAGAAATTCTCAATCCCCAAATAAAACAACAAATTTACTCATACTAGGTCAGCAAGATAAGTATAGCATGCCTGGACAACTTATAAAATTAATCCTTATACTCCAAGATGGTCATAGAACCCTGATCCAATCTCAAGAACTAATCTCTGAGGCACTCTCTAAGGCTACGAGGCATATACTTTTCTAACAAAATCTTAAAGAACTGAGTCCATATCAACGGAGGAGATCCAGCTAGTCTAGAATCAAGATTAGCTCTCCACTAATGTCAAGTTGCGAGATCTAACTAAAAAATAGTAAAGTCAACACCAAGAGTCTCAACTAGGCCCAAATTATGGAGCCTATCCTCACAAGTCACCAAGAACTCATATTCATCCTCACTCGATGCCCTAGAAAACCTAAGCGAAGTTAGTCTCAAGAATCTACTCAACATCTTCTGTTCTTCAATAGGCACAATAGGTTGGGCAACTACCGACTGTGTAACTACTAGCCCTGGAGGGAACTCAACTATGGGAGCTATAGCTATAGGCTGCGCCCCTGCCTTAGTACCACTCTGATCCACAGATTGAGCACCATCAAATGGTGCACCACCAACCAAACCCAAAAATTAAACTACAACACATCTAAGTAAAGATGAGGAAATAAACCTTAGTGTAGCCTGGGCTACCCCTGGCTCACCATCGACTGGGGTGGAGAAATCTTTGATGTAAGAGAAGAAATAGGTTCTGGTGAAGGTTCCCTATCCTGATCTCTAGATGGGGCTGCAACTTTCATCTTTCATAGATCTTTAGGTCATCTACGTACCCCAATTGGATCCTAGTCGTAGACTCGGGGTCCTCATCTCTCATAGTAGTAAATCACATCCTAGCCATCTGCAAAAGAGTGAAGCCAAATAAATCTTAGGAACTAACACAGACTCTCAACATGAAATTAGTAAAGAAGTGAAGATCTCGTAAGAATATCCTATTACCTCTCAAAGATTAAAAATAGACGCCATCTTTCTAATCTACGGGACTCTACTACACACTTTCTTTTGTACTAACAATGTTGGTGAACCTAGGATATGATACCAATTTGTCATGACCCAATTTTGTAATTCATAATGGTACCTACTTTAGCCCACAATAGGTAAGCAAAATCATAGCCTAGAACTACAAGTAATGGTCTAGTTGGTGAAAAATAGCATAAATGTTGGAATTATGCAAGTTAATAGAATACAAGCCATTAAGTGTAAGGATAATAATCTAATTAATGAGAATGATGAAATGAGTAATAATATCTCACGACCTAGTAAGGTCGGTACAAGTGCCTTTAGTCAAAAGAATAAGAGTACAATCAAAATCAAATATACAATAGTCTCGAATAAAAAAGATTATCCAAAAAATAAAAGATGGAGAGAAGGTCGACTTTGGCTCTGAGAACTTACCCTATCGCCAAACTCTGACCAGCACAATTACAACATAAACGGTGGCAATTAGTACTCAAATTTGCACTAAAAAGGTATAGAAATATAGTATGAGTACCAAAGGAATGGGTATTCAGTAGGAATAATCGACCGACTGAACTAAATCATAATATAAATATAATAAAATGCTAGATAAATAAGCTAAGTCAAGGAAATAGGGCAAATTTGGAATAATACTCCAAATGCTGAAAGTAAATAATTGAGATAATAATAGTAAAGAGAACATAGCTATATCTAACATAACTGGTCCTCCATAATCCCAGAAGATACCAACAAAGTAATAACCCAATTTGGGAACCTATAAGCCCAATGATTCAATCAGGAAGAATTAATAAAAGTAATTACACCAACTATCCACATCTCAAGATCATAACCATAGATCTTCTCATACCGTAAACACTGGACTCAAACCAATCTCATAATCATCATAAATAACCTCTCAATGTCAGAGTTAAATCAGAAAATAGTGCCTTAAAAGCCAGACTTACACCAAAAAGATAATATAATGAATATTGAACTTGAATTAGAAATAGTATCATCATTTTTCGAACTTGAACTAGTCTTAATATCATAATTTGTTGGATTTGAACCGGTCTTATCATCTCCCGAATACAAAACTAGCATAAGCCTTAGTATATCTAAGAGTTACTCGGGCTCAGTAATATAACCAAGATAACGTATAAGGCCTATTGAATCTACAAGGAACTAACAATAATAAGCTTGGCCTAAGGTGGGCTAGAAGGTCCCTCTTCTAACCCTGAAAATCCATTCTAAGGAAAATCCTACCTCAAACTAGGCTAAGATGTCAAATCCTACCACAAGGTACTAGATAAGCCTGTTTGAGTCCTAAGATAGTGATTTCACCTATGGAACGAGCAGTTAAGTTAACTACACCTAATTACGGTCTCCTAATTATCTACATAATCCAAATCACACTAAATATACCTCCAAGTCCTAATTTCCAACCCAAAACTAGAATAACATTATATCTATACTATAATAATCATAATCTAGGATAAAGGTAAACCTAGCCTACCTAGACGCTGAAGAAATCCTGATAAAGTTGGATAAAGTAGCGACTTCCCCTTCTAAGAAACTTCTGCACGGTGCCATGCTATTAAAATAGTCATCTACGCATTAATACGAGAATAATGATATACATATTGCATTTTTATACTTTGGTTCCAAAATCAAGTAAAATCTCACGTGGGGCCTACTTGTGGAATCATACTTTCAAAATTGTTAACACGTCCCTCTAAGCTCAAGGATCATTATCCTCAAGAATGGGTAAAATTCGAGCTCAAGCGATACCAAAATCAAACTATTAAGAATCTAGGGATTTGGGACTAAATTGAAGAACTAAACCAAGAATTAGATGGAAACTTACAAGGATTTTGACAAGGAAATAGTTATTCCAGGCTCACCAAAGCCAATAATCTCCCAATGATCACTCTCCCAATTTTCCACACTCCTTAGGGACTTAATTCTCTTGAGACTTGTGAGATAAAATTGAGTAAAAGCTAAATTTAATGTCCTCTAAAGTGTAGCTTAAGTGTCAACTTGAACATTTAAGTGGTCAACACTAAAGCGGCATAGTACCGCCAAAGCGGTACCTGGCTGGGTTTGGCCTTTCGCTAAAGCAGACAAGCTGCCACATAAGTAGTATCCGCTTTAGCGGATAGGCTTCTGCTTAAGCGACCCAGTTGGGAAAGCCTTGGCCGATAAAGTGACATTTTGGCCACTAAAGTGGCCTCCACTAAAGTGACCAAAGGTTTGCTTTAACGGATGCACCAACTGAAACTTGGAAATTTTCCAAGTTTCCATCGACCCCTCTGGATTCATTCAGAATCTTATGAATACAAATGAACTATGCCACCCTATTAAATTCCATATTTTTAACTCATTGGAACCGTTGAAATGTCCATATGGGGTTGTTTTAATGAACATGGGTGCCACACCCAAGGTCCACTTTTACCAAATTCCGATCAATAGTGCAAAATAAGTCTGGAAGCCTTAGGACCTAAACCAATGGTTCTCTTAGCCTAAAATAAATGTTTTGGAGCTGATGGAATATTCAGAATTGGCATATAAGGTCGTTAACCTATAGTTTATGCCTGATAGCTAATCCTTTACTAATGTAGACATTAAAATAGGGAACTAGCTCTAAAAATTAAATAAACTGGTCGATAACTAAACTATAAGCTATAGCAAGTAACAAATGACTTGGGGTAGCTACAGGAAAGCTCTAAACGACCAAAATGTGTAGAAATATAGAACATGACCTAAAGGGTCATTACAATACTATAACAAATATTCAGTGGTAATTGAAGGATATAGTGATGCAACTTGGATCACCGGATCAAATAAAGTAAAATCCATGAGTGGATATGTATTTACCCTTGGTTGAGGAGCACTCTCTTAAAAATCATACAAACAGACATGTATTGCCAGCTCTACAATGGAATTTAAATTTATCGTGTTAGATAAAGCCAGTGAAAAAACTAAATGGCTGCAAAATTTCTTGAAAGATATTTCTTATTGGTCCAAACCTTTAGCACTATTATGCATACATTATAATAGTCAAGTGACAATAGGTAGGGAAGAGAGCATGATGTATAATGGTAAATCTCATCATATATAATGGAGACATAATACTGTTAGAGAACTACTGTCTAGTAGAATTATCACAATTAACTATGAGAAATCAAAGGATAATATGTCAGATCCACTTACAAAAGCCTAACTAGAGAGCGAGAGTTAAGAGATTAAAAAAGAGAATGGGTTTATGGCCTAGGACAAGTCATCATGGCAGTAACCATACATAGTAGACTAGGGATCCCAAGATCTAGGTTCAAGGTGATCAAAAAAGGTTGTGACTAGTGGTTCAACATTGCCAATATACTTACCCCATTCTCGTGATGAAGATAATATTCAGGAAATAATGATTAGGCTTATGGTTTAAAGATTTTTAATAGTTTCTAACAATGAAAGGTTTGTCCAAATAGTTTGATCTATAGGATTACACATCTAGGAATCACCTATGTGAGGGTGAAATGAAAGTCGCTTTAAGGAGAATGATAGTAAAGGCCTATTATCTAACCTCTCATGAAATCAGGTCCTGTTCATGGCTGAAATGAACAAAACTGTGAGAACCATAAATAGGTAAAGGCTGATTGTGTAACTTGTATTATCTAGGTGTACATTAAAGCTCGATGATTTAAAGATATCATATCTATCGATTAATCGAATGCATTTGGTGCAAAATCTACTTATCCAAATGCAATTAGTCTTTGCTTGTATATCACATATTTGTTCGTATATTTTTTGACGAAATAGCATTTCCCATTCATGTGGGAGATTATTGGGTTATAAGTGAAAGTGAATGAAAAATGATGGAAAGAAAATAGAGGGAAAAGTGGAATGTGTAATCACTTTATAAAAGGAATATTCTTCCACATTAATGGGAGAAATAAAAATCCTTATGCTTAAGTATAGAAACACTCCTTCATATGGATAGTAAAGCAAAAGCAAGACAAGTCTTACACCATCATCATCATCACTCACTCGGCTCAACTTTGCCTTCAGATTTGAATTTGGATTTAGATTTGGAAAATGATCGATCAAGAGATTATATTTTTGAAAAAAATTATTTGAAACTCCTAATATCTGATAGAAAAATTTTCTCCATTTGCGGATACACCAGATCATGTGCGGACGTATGTCAGAATGCATCGCAGAGGGACGCGACCCTTGGGGGCACTATTTGGTAATAGAAAAAATGACCTGTGAACGCACTTGGAGATGTGTGGCTGCAGGTGCCAACGCAGATCAGTCCAAATATTCTGATTTGTGCTAAATTTGACCTACGGCCACATGTGGCCTACCTGCACGTGTAGGTGGGTCTGTAGGTGACGTGACTGTCTGAACCAGTGTGTCTTTTTAAAAACTATTTCTTTATTTCTGAAGCACCACCTTCTGGATATAAATACCTAAATTTTTTCTCAAGTAAAGGCACAAAATTTTGAAATGAAAAACTCTTCATCTTCCTAAAAACTCAAGTGTGATTAACAAATCATTGAATGAGTTTGTTGTTCAACAAATTTGAGGTACGACTATTTGCTGACGTGAATCTTTTTATTTTGGACATATATATTTAATGAACCTATGTACTTGATGGGAATAAATTCCTTAAGGACATACCGTGAATTTAGTGGACTTCATCTCTTTCTAACGTTGGTTTTACCATTTAATTCTTTCTAACATTGGTTTTACCATTTATGCAGAAAAGTTGTTTGAACTTTATTTTGATTGTTCATAAAATTGTTGGAACGTGTTTAAAGTTCTAGAAACTTCATTTCATAGTTCATAAGTTGTTTGAACTTTTGTTTGAAGTTCTTATGGATTAATACAGATTTTATATCCGAAAAACAACAACAATTGCCATTTGTTTATGATAGAAAAACAAATAAGGAAGGAGCTGAATTTTGCACCAATCGAACACTATCTTCAAGATTAGTCAAAGGCAGGATTATTATTTATGACAAAGGAATCAATACTACTGCTGGAAAGGGAGAGTTTATGGTAGTTGTGCACCGAAAGTCCCTCAACTCACCTTGTATCTTATATCATTAATATAGATTTCATTTTGTATTATGGAAAATGCTTTGGGTATTAGAGAAAACCAAAAATAATGTCAAAGAGTTGAAAAGTTTATACAACATTTCAATGAACATAAAATTATTGAGATCTAAATCATTATTTAGTGGTGCAATACTTGCAGGAGTCTTGTATTTACTTGATAAGGAATTAACTGTACAACTACTAAGTTTCTCTGGAGGTGTCGTTGATTCCATTATATCAGTATCCTGAATAAGCCCATTCTTGTTACCTTTAACAACAAGACGTTTTGGAGTAATATTTTGAATTTCAAGGATATTGCCTTGTGCTTGAACTACCTTAAGAGGACTGAGAACAAAATTGCTACTCAAACGTACATGATCATGATCTTATGAGCCAATTCTTTATTAGTTATATGATAACTACAAATTACTCTACTAAATAACATTTGATTTTTAATGTGCAATAAAGGACTAGTCATCTGCTATAATAGGTCAAATTACATTAATGATATAAAAAGTATATAATATAATCATCTTATATAACTTAAATCATTCTTTAGGTCATCAGCAATACAGAAGGAGAGCAAAATTAGTGCCTGCATCATTGAAGTAAAAGATAATGCATTTGTTTTACAAGCATAACCATGACAAAAACTATCAGTTTATGTAATACAGAGTATACTTAGAAAACAAATTGGGAGATAAATTTCTCAACTAGTGATTAAAGAATTCACAACTTCCAGCTTCTATAATACGACATACATATGAACAAATTAGAGCTAATTCCTGCAGAACCAAAAAATTAGAACTCAAAAACACAATTGACCCTTCTATCATCGACGCACAGTACCAATAACCAAAACATGATGAACTGACTTTCAGTTTATGTTAAATCAGTTTCATTTACTTTTGTGAGATTGTATAGAACTGAGATTGAAGAATAACTAACTCATAGCAAATAAAAGCACAACCAATAATATAAAGTTAAAACATTGAGTTTAAATGGCGATTATAATTGTATGTAGAACTAAAAGAAAAAAAGACCTTCGAACAAAAGATAATGATATAAAACTATGCCTAGAATTATTTTCATGTTACTTTCTATTTTCTCCAACGAACCTTCAGTTCCTTCTGTAATTTGGTCTTCTAAATTAGAGATCCCGAGAGTGTCTTGCAAAGCAATTATTACATGTTAGAGTAATAGGATAAGTTTGGATTAAAAGTTCAAATGTTATTCACTATTAATGTATTGAACTTGTCCAATTTACTAAAATTTCTATAAAGTATTCACTAAAAAATAACATTGGAGGAAAAGCAGCTAAACATAAATTCCTCTACATCGAAACATGACACCCTTTAATATTGTGAGGAAGAGTTAATAAGTTATGAGTAACCGTTTAATTCTATACATGTTTAGATTTTGAAAAAGAAAAAAAGTAAAAAATTTACCACAATATTTTATGTGTTGATGATTGTCCCTAATTCCTTCAATGATGAATGTCAGTTCCTTCAATGGTGTTGCAGCATGAAACTGATAGGATGAAGAAAGGTGAAAAACAAACTCTGTATAATTAATTTAGAGTCCAAGTTGCCTTATAAAACTTTTTCCTTTATTTTTTTGTAAATATTAATAATATGTGTGAATTGTGATAATACTAAGAGTTTTCTAAAAATAACTCTGACAGTGTAAATTTTGTATGCAATACAGTGCATACTAGTTAAATTCACAGGCTAAATGATTTTAAAAATTAAATATTTAATCGTGAATTTCTGCGATTTGAGTTAATGATAATACTTTTGGAAAAATGAATTTATGAGTGTAATGAGTCATTAACTCAAGCATTAAAAAGGATTGGATAATCCATAGTAATTCAAATCAATAAATAAATTAGTCAACGAGAACAACAAGAAAAAAAGAAATCAAGACAACAAAAAATATAATCACAAACTTCAATAAATGAACTTGAAATTCACGCAAAATTAAATGACCAATGTAATCTAATAATAAATACTCACGATCCAAAAACTCAGGTCATGATGACACTTATCGTGGCTTTGCCTTGACAAGTAAGCTAATCACCCAAACTGATATGTGAAGGAAAATCATAACACAAAATCCAAAGGCGAGACTTCTAGAACAAAGTCCAACTATTCACGCACAATAATAACGTAAGTTTAAATAACAAAAATGTCATAAACCATCCCAAAACCTGGTGTCATAGTGTAAGAACAATCTACATACAACACGAAGTCTTAAAAAATAACTAAAAAAAATAAAAAAAATACAAGTTTGTCTCTGAATACAAAATAAGATATAAACTAAATAGCATGAGGTCAAAGGTCAAATTTGGAAGGATAGAGTGGCCAATACCTCAAATGTATCAAGGCACCGCCCAAACTTAGCTGTCGCGTGGCGCACTCGTACCTGGATCTGCACCAAAAGGGCACAATAGGTATAAGTACGATCTACTTATACTCAGTAGGTATCATAGGATGACTGAGAAAATTAGAAAATAAGGGATATAAATACACACTTTGAGCACGTCACCTACAAACAGAAAATGTCCCAAACAATAGCTCACACAGTCTCCACAATAGTTCTAGATATAATACATAAGCAGGAAATAGGTACATAAAAAAAATAGAATAGACATGCATCAAATGAAATTCAAAAAAACAACACTGAAGATGCATAAATAAATGAAATACAATGAGGATGATAACGATAATGATGTCATATGATCGAGGTTATCACATAACATCTGTATACACTTACCGATCATAAGTGCTTCCAGGTAGGACCCATGGGGGTACGCAACCCATATATTATCTCATTACTCAATCCCAATCTCAATATTCGTATCTCCTCTTCGACTCGTGGACAAGGATAGGAATTTTCATAAAAGTGTCTCATTTTTGTCAAAAATTAGTGTTTTCATAATGGTACTAATATCTCATGAATATATGTATGATATGAGGATGTAATGTTCACAACCAAACCAGTATAAAGATATCAAATCTAGTCAATATACAGACATGTTAGCTCAATTCCACTCAATATGTCTGTAACAACCCGTGCTTTTTCTTAGCTTAAAATTCGTCCCTAGAATGTTAAAGACTCGATACCAAATTTGCCCAAATCCAACACCCGGGCGAAGAGTAAGAGCTATTTTAGTAAGACAGTGTACCACCTTATACTCCAGTGCGTCATGGAGGCAGTCCAAATGGCATTTGTTATTTTCCAGTAAGACAATGCGATACCACCATGTCGCACCATTAGCCTTTTTCCTAATTATCACTTTCCAGTGTGACTCCGCGATCATGGTGCATCGTGCCAAAGGGAAAATTCGCAACCAGTGAGGCACCGCGATGGCACCGCATCGCGCCATCAGCTCAGTTTCCAATCATCTGTTTCCAGCATACAAAATTAAAATTTTCAATCAATACTGAGTTTTAATTTTGAGGGCACTAAGGTCTTTTCCCCTCACCCCCAGTCAGCCTAAACACGCAATCAAACCCTAAAAGAGCATAAATTGCTCATTAATTCACTATTTTCTCAAGAAGCAAACCATTCTATCTCAAAAGGCAAAGCTCTAGTTCAAGAAATCAAGGTCAAGCTCAAGAAATCCTTCAAGAACTTCAAGAATATCATAAATTAAGATTTTTTAGATGTTGATTCATAGATCTTTTTCACCCATGAAGTCCAAGAATCTTTTTTCAAATTACAAAGATGATTTATTTATGATTTCCATGCTTGAATTAGATTGACTTCATATTTATAACATTAGTTGGGTTCCAATCCATGATTTAAATGAAAGTTTCATGAAATTAAATAACATGTATAACAAATATGTGATTATCTTGATAGACCCTTAAATTTATAAAGTGATTAATGCATCTATGATGTTGATTTGGTTTTCAATCCATGATTATGATAAGATTCATGAAAAATAGAATAGTGTTTAGGGGGAAATATATGAATTACATGCTAAACTCTTGAATTTGCAATTAAGTATTGTATTCAGGATGTTTATGTGATGACCATTATCATGGGAAATACTCAGGCTCCCCGAGTATTTGCTAAAATGCCTATGTGAAGTAGACCGAGAAATCACAAGATATTATTATGAGAACCCATTCATGTACAAGTTATGCATTACAAGTGTTTGATGAAATGTCTCTATGAATGAATTATGACCAAGTAAACATTGTTATATTATTCAAGATTATACTTTGCTTTACTTTTCATGCTATCGAGTCCTGGGGGTATTTAATACCCGACAATTTAGCTATTTACCTAGAGCTAGTGTCTGTTACAGAATAGTATTAGTCATGTCATGATCAGTACTCTCAGCTCATTACAGAACTCAGTCAATTACAGAACTTAGGAAAACTTAGTAAACCCATTCCAGTTCAGTCTAGTATATTTAGTTCAGTGTCTTTCAATTGGGAGTAGAATTCAGCACCGAACGAATGCAGGGATGATGGCTTCCCCGTCAGATAGGCAGAGTTGTTAGTAGCAATCCCTATAGTCCAGAACTGCGTAGCCAGTGCAAGATGAGGAGTCACCCGTTAGACTAGGCTTGACTACCTCACAGGGGTCACCTATAAAATTAGGCTTGGCTCCGCCCAGGTTTCACCCGTCAGTTAGGCTTGGCATCCTAGTTTACTAGTGTTAGTACCCGTGGCACGGTATTAGCACCCTTCCAACTGGGGTTACAGGTTGGACCCCTATCAGTTAGATTTGGGGTATGTCAGTTAGATGATTACCTCCCACAGTTTCAGTCTTAGTTCAGAACTCAGCTCAGTTTTATAGAATCAGGACTGTCAGATACAGTCAATCAATATCAGTTAATCTGTTATCAGAATTCAATACTTAGCATAAGAAAAGCCCAGTTATAATTTATATATATATATATATATATATATATGCACAGATTGCATTCTCAGTATTTACAGTATTCTTAGATTTTTCACGCAATCTTATGTTTAGTTATTCTCATTCATGCATATGAACTCTTGCATTCAACCTTACCTCATCTAGCATACTAGTATATTCCCACGTACTGACGCATACTTTTCTGGGCTATGATGTTTTATATCATAGGTTCGGAGCTCAGGTTTCGAATCACGCATAGTAGATTCAGGTTTAGCCAACAGCAGTAGATTTAGCAATGAGTCCTCATCATTCAAGGATATTATACTATTTCATATTTTTAGTAGATGTATTAGTTTAGTAGATGGATTTAGTTGGGGGATTGTCCCATCAACTCCACTTTCAGAAAGATTTAGTCAGAGGATTTTCAGACAGTGTTCAGTTTTTATCAAATGTTGTTATTTATCAGTATTTTAGATGTTTTGAACCTTATGGCATTTCAACTCATTTTTTCACATTAATTGCAGTATTATTATTCAATGCTCATAGTAGATATCATTCATGAGTTAGCTTTTGGTCCTTAGGGGTTGTACGCACCGTGTGACGACTAGGGGTAGTCTCGGGTTGTTACAATGTCAGCCATCCATGATTTAATATAAGTCATGTATTATTAGAGTGAAATATGCAAGTGAAACATTCTTATTAGCACATTAACCCTAACTTAGGAATTTTCTATCAAGAAGAAAGCAACTATAATGCATATACAAGGCCTACAATAATAACAACATAAGCCCTCACACAGGCACATAACAATAATAACATTATTCCAATGATTATTACCCATACCCATAACATGCTTTTATAGAAATATTAACTACCCAGGCCAGTTTGAAGAAAGTTAAGCCATAACCTACCTCATGATGTTAAAATCCAAACCTAAAACCCTTCACATGGAGCGAACGACCTCAGGATCAACTAAAACATACAAATATAGAATTTTCACATCAAATGGAAGACAACGATACCCATATTGCCTATTTTCAAATCGGGGTCAAAATGACCTACCAAAATGGATTTTCGAAATGAAAGGATTAAATCATAATTTTAGTTCATAAACACATTACCTATGATTAAAGGAATCCATAATAAATATCAAGTGAGAATGGGTTAAAACGGGATTTAAATTGAAGAAAAATCATTTTAAACCTTCCGAACCAAAATCCTCAAACCTCACTTCTAAAATTATGAATTAACGGATTTTAGATGACAAGAATCAAAGTAAAATAATTGAAATAGTGATTTGGGGCTTACCCAAGCTCGAAGATGGAAGAATTCATCCAAAATCCTCTCAACTCGAAGCTAGAAGTCTCAAAAATGGAAGTAAAATTGAGAAGGGATACTTTTAAAATGACACAACATTGACCGCTTTAGCACAGGTCGACCGCTAAAGCGGTCTGACCGATAAGGGGTTGACCGTTAAAGAGGTCCCCATACCGCTAAAGCGATGGTCTGGCATGGCCCGCTAAAGAGGCCATACCAGATATACCAGCACAAGCAACTTTACTAAAAATGCAAAGTTTCAGATCAAACCCTCAGGATTCATTTGGAATCTCGTGAAGGCAAACAAAATATGCTACAAAGCTAAAATTTGATGTTTCAAACTCGATGGAGACATTAGGTTTTTGAAAAGAGGTTGTGTTTACAAAATTGACTGTCGAGACCCAATTTTGGGCCCGTTTGGATAGGCTAAAAAAATGGCTTTTAAAAAATTCTTTAAAAGTGCTTTTGAAAGTGCTGAATTTATTTTAAAAATAATAAGTTACTGTTTGGGTAAAAGTACTGAAACTGAAAAAAAATTATTGATGTGTTTGGTAAATAAGTGCTTTTAAGCACTTTTTTGGTCAAAATGTCTGAAATCCCCTTATAGCTGTTTATAAAATATAGAGTTGATTATTATTAATTTTTGTTGCTAAAATAATTCAAATTAAAATTAATATATGTTTTAATATATATATATATATATATATATATATATATATATATATATTCGGGCTACAAAAGGGCTACAAAAGGGTATATTAGAAATACGGGACAATTACAAGGGATATATATGTCATTTGCTTAGTCAACTTAAATTGGCTTACAAGCCCCCAAAAAAAGCAAGGGAGAGGTTACTTTTTACTTTTGGCTAAAAAGCCAAAATTGGCTTTTAAAAAGCAATTTTAAGAATTACCAAACACTTCCAAAAGCAAAAAATGGCTTAAAAGCCATTTTGACAAAAAAAATAAGCTTACCCAAACACCCTCTTCACAATTTTTCAAACTAATGGTCAAAATGAGACCCAAAAGCCATAAAATCACATCAACCATACTACCAACCCAAAATTGACGTTTTGAATTTGTTAGCGTAGTCCGTTTTGTCATGCGACACAAAATAATAAATTGTTAAAGAAGTCAACTATAAGACCGTTTAACCTCTAAAAACCACAACCTCGCACAAATTATTTTGAATTCCATTAGGAACCATTCCAACCATTCCCACACTCCAAAAACATCACGTAGCAACTACGATGAGGGGTTAAATAGTCAAAACACATAAAAAGGAAAGTTCACCGGATCAAGTCCTTACAATATCTACCACTAAGAATCTAGATCATCCTCAAACTAAAGGCTAGGGAAATATCTAAATCAGTAAAAAACTGGGGATGACTACTACTCATGTCAAACTCAACCTCCTAAGTAGCCTCATCTACAGGACGGAGTCTCCGTTGAACCTTAACCACCAGAATATCTCTAGAATGCAATCACCTAACATCCTAAGCTAAAATAAAGACTGGCTCATCAATAAAGGACAACTTTTTATTTAGTTGTACTGTGTCCCAATGAATGACATGAGACTCATCCTGAATATAATGTCGTAGCATGGATACTTGAAAAACTGGACGAACTGTTGATAAATCTGGGGATAATGATAACTCATAAGCTACATCCTCAATAGTCCAAAGAATCTCAAATAACCCAATATACCTGGGGCTAAGCTTACCCTTCTTCCAAAACCTCATCATGCCTCTCATGGGTGAAACATGAAGGAAGACTCGATCACCTCTACTAAATCTCAAGGAATGAAGTATACAATCCACATAACACTTTGACCTACTCTGAGCCACTCTAAGTCTATTATGAAATATCCAAACTCTATTTCAAAGACTCACGAAGCAAGTCCATACCTCGAGGTCTAATATCAGAAACCTCAAACCAACCAACCAGAGAACAATAATGCCTACAATACAAAGCCTCAAAGGGTGTCATCTCAATACTGGAATGGTAGCTATTATTACATGCAAACTCTACTAAGGCTAAATGTTGCTCTGACTAACATCCAAAGTCCATAACACAAGCACAAACATTTCCCTAAAAACCTTAATAGTTTTCTCCGACTAACCATCAGTCTGGGGGTGAAAAGTTGTGCTAAGATTAACTCGGGTTCCCAACTCTTCTAGAAATGCCTTCCAAAAATGAGAAGTGAAAACTAAACCTTTATTTGAGATAATAGACTCTGGTACACCATAGAGATGAACTATCTCATGAACATAGATACAGGCCAACCTCTTGGTCAGCCAAAGACTGAACCTCTAAGGCCAAAGGGCTCTTTTTGATCAAAAGATGAGCCAAGCTACCATACATGTCGACTTTTGGTTCAAGGCATCTGCAATCACATTAGCCTTGGTTGGATGATAGAGAATAGTAAGGTCATAATCCTTAAGAAACTCAAGCCAATGGAACTGCCTCATACTAAGATCCCACTGGATAAAGAAATATTGAAGGCTATGGTGATATGTGAAGATCTCACAATGGACTCCATACAAATAGTGCCTCCACAACTTCAAGGAAAATACAACTGCACACAACTCCAAATCATGGTTAGGGTAGTTCTTCTCATTGGACTTCAACTAACGAGAACTAATAACCTTACAATCCTGCATCAACACAATACCTAACCTAATATCAGAAGCATTGTAAAAGACAGTAAATTCCACACCCTCCTTAGGTAAAGTCAAGATAGGAGCTGATGCTAATAAATCTGTAAACTTTTGAAAGCTCACCTCACAAGTATCAAACCAGTGAAATGAAATCTTATTCTGAGTTAACTTGGTTGACGTAGCTTCAATAGATTAAAAACCCTCAATAAAACACCGTTTATAGCTTGCTAAACTGTCACGACTCGAGGCTATCCCCTACTCATGACAATGGTGCTTACGGTCACAAATGACCACAAGATAACCCATGAGTTGGTACCTGCTGTGAGCATTTAGTAAACTGATAAATAAAGACATATGCGGAAACAACTGATAATGCAATAAGGTTTTAAATGATGAAAATACAACTGAATTCGGAAGTCTAAAAAATCTGTGAGAAATATTGAAACCCAACTAATAAGTCTGATCAACAAATTGACTATCTGAATATCTGAAAAGCCTTTAACTGACCGACTGTGGAGTTAATGGGACAAACCCCTAACTAACTCCAACTGACTGTAATAAAGGAATACTAAAATAACTAAATGAAAAATAAACTTGTCCTCAAAGAATGAGGACTCGCCACTGTTGTTGTTGCTGTAATGCTGAACTATCTAAGTGCAGTCAGGAAACTGTGCGCCTAAACCTATGATATAAGATATCATAGTGCAATGTAAGTATGAGATCAGTACTTTGAATGTACGAGTATATGATATAAGGTTAGGCTAAAATATATGGATTAACTGTGTATAAATTAATGACTGACTGTATAGCATGAGATAACTGAACATAAATGCATGAAAACTAAAATACTAAGGATGCAAGACCAAACATATAATGTTTCTAAAATAATCTATAAATTGAATTACTGAAATCTGATAACTGAATAACTAGAAGTCTGTATGCTATGGTCAAGAAAACCTTAACTAAATTCTGTACTGAATATTGAACTGAGACTGTGGGAGGTATCATCTAACTGATATGCCCCAATTTGAGTTAATCAAGGTCCAACCTATACCCCAATTAGAAGGGTGCCAGTACTGAATGGAAATAACAATAAGGACTTATACAAGCTTTGAAAACATAGTAGGGAATCATTGTTCAAAATCCAACACTTAGGCATTTCATCAAACACACGAGAGTCATGAACTTAAGCATGGGAATAGGTAAGGTAAATCATGTGATAATAACATAATCACAATACTAAGACCATGAGTTAGGGATTTAACATGAAAATTTTATCATTAAACGTGTAAAGACTCATTCCATCAAAACACTTGTAAACACAATACATAAATCGAAATTCATAAGAGCTTCATGGAGATAATTCACCATAAACATGTAAAATTCATCATTTAAAATATAAAAATAGATTCTTGGACTCCATGGGTGAAAAGGGCCCATGAATGAACATCACACACACCTTAAACCCTTAAGCTTGAAAAAGGAACACTAATTCGGATGCTTTCTTGAAAGTTCTTGGATTGGAAAACTTAAATTCTTGGTTTTCTTGGAGAAAAGATAATTGAGTTTGATGTTCTTGGAAGATGATTATGGTTTTTTTAGAGGGAATTAGAGAATATGGGCAAATAATGCCTTAACTGAATCTTTAATTCGTGTTTTTATGAATTGGGTCGATGGGAAAAGACATAACTGCCCCTCAGGAGATTAAATTCATAATTGGAATGCAGATTAAAGGGCACTTCGATGTGGTGAGTGTCTCATCACTATAAGCAGTGCAATGCGATGCTATCGCAGTGAACTGCTGGAATCAAAATCCAAACACGACCCAATCCTTGCCTGAAAAATCTGAAACTTCCCCAAGACATGCTCCTTACACCCCTGAACATGAATTAACTCAAAAACTAATATCTCAGGGTCGGGAAGACCAATTTAAAAATTCTCAAAGTTAAGAGGCAAAAATAAGACTAAGTCCGCAACACTTCATGAAATTTTCAGGTTTTAAGCCTCTTATGCATGTAACTAGGAGATAAACTGAGCTAAGAATAATATGGGGTATTACATAAACCATTAAAACTCCAAATCTAGATAGGAGAAGTAGGCCTAGCCCAATCACAAACCACTACAATCATATACATCAACCATGATACCATCCTTGGTCACAACATGACCCAAGAAAGAGACAGAATCCAACCAAGACTAGCACGTGGAGAATTAAGCATACAACCTCTCATCTCTCAGCCTTTGAATACAACCCGCAAATGCTCTTTATGATTGACCTCACTTTTGGAGTAAACCAAGATATAACCTATAAATTCAATGACAAATGAGTCAAGATACAATCAAAATATTCAGTTTATCAACTCCATGAACGAGGCTGGGTTATTAATTAACCCAAAGGACATGACCAAGAACTTATAATGACCGTACCAATTCCAAGAGAATATCTTCAAAATATTTGAAGCTCTAATTCTCAACTGGTGATACCTAGACCTTAAATCAATCTTTGAAAACACCAAAGCACCCTGAAGCTGATCAAACAAGTCGTTAATACGAGGAAGAGGATACTTATTCTTAACTGTCACCTTGTTCAACTGATAATAATCAATACATATACACATAGACCCATTTCTTTTACATACAAGATACGTGCACTCCAAGGTAATACACTTGATCGGATAAATCCCTTATCTAACAATTCCTGCAATTGATCCTTTAATTTATTTAAATCCATTGGGGCCATCTTATAAGGAGAAATAGAAATGGATTGGTTCTTAGCTCAACATCAATAGCAAAGTCAATATCATGATTCAGAGACATACTAGGCAATCTGTAGAAAAAATATCCATGAACTCACGAATAATATGGACATATCCTAAGAAGGAAGTGAATCAATACTAGTATCACGAATATGGTCCAAATAAGATAACATCCTCTTTATACCAAGCGATGATCCCAAAGAAAGAATATAACTCTCTTAGGACCCAAATAAAGCAAACCCTTCCAAGCTATCCTTGGCACACCCGGTGAAGCTAAAGTCACAGTCTTGGCATAACAGCCTAGAATGGCATGATAGGGAGCTAACCAATCCATACCTAAGATGACATCAAAATCTACCATATCTAGGATAATCAGATCAACCCAAGTCTCATGGGCAGCGAAGGTCACAACACAAGATCGATATACCTGATACACTATTGAAGAGTCTCCTACGAGGGTAGACAGATGGATAGGGATGGCAAAAGACTCACTAATAGAATAAAAACCTAAAGCAAAATATGTAGACACATAGGAGAAAGTCAATCTCGGATCTAATAACATAGATATAGATCAAAAATAAATAGGCATGATATCTGTGATAACAACATCGAAAGACTCTACCTCAAGTTTGGAAGGTATAGTATAGCACAGTCCACATTCGCAATTAGACTGGGTATAACCACGACCACCAACACGGGTACCACTACCTCTATCTTGTGCACCTCTAGTAGCACCTCTACCACCCTGAGGGTCACCTCTTACTACTAATATAGGATTAGGCCTGAAAATATGGTGGGGATAATCCTTGGACACATAGCTAAATTCATTACACATATAGCAACCTCTACGGCCTGACTTAATCTGAGGAGGCACAATTAAGTTAGAACAACAATCTTGGGATAATGCCCGACTACCCAAAGCTGTTAAAACAGAAGTCCTACTACCTGAACCCTGCAAAACTGCCTGCACTGGTCTACCATGGTACCCATGGGAACCTTTGAAATATCTGCCTCGAGGAATATGACCATTCAACTTACCCTGACAGCACCTCTCTTGGCGCTTCCCTGAGTAGATTGAAAAATAGCCTCAGTCATCTTTGCATGATCCACCACACTCTGGAATGAGGCCCCTGACACCATCATCTGGACACTAGCTAACTAAAAAGTAGTATCTAATCCCTTTACAAACTTTTAAATCTTCTCAGACTCAGTGGCAATACTGGCAATAGAATATCTGGACAAGGTATGGAAACGTGCCTCATACTTAAAAATAGTCATGAAGCCCTGCACTAAATAATCAAATATCTGATCCCTTAAACTTTATTGCACAAACCTATCCGAAAAAGCTTTAGCAAACTGATCATAAGTCATCTTTGACAAACTAAGAGGTTTACAACTAACAAGTGACCTTAACTAATCTCTGGCTATATATCTCAACTGGTAGGTAGTGTAAGTAACTCCATGTGACTCAAGCAATCCAACGTTATACAACTTATCTCGATAATCATTCAAGAACTCATAGAAATTCTCAACCACAACACCACTAAACTTGGGCGTACACAAATGAGTAAATCTTTTAAACCACTTCTGATCCTCAGAAGGCATAATAGGACCCGAAGTAATAAGAGGCATAGTAAATCTGGTAAGCTATTATTCTACCTGGAGAGGTAACATTGATGAAGTTTGAACCCCTAAACTCCAGATACTATGCTCAAATACTGGAATAGAAGAAGGAACAACACTTGGAGGCTATGGAATACCATAAGTAGATGCCAGTACTAGAAAAAATCACACTCAAGATCGGAGGAACACTATAAGCAGACTTTGACATAAATAGAGATGCAACACTTAGAGCTAGAGGAATACCAGGTGCACTCAATGGAACACCCTCCAAATGAGTCAGCAAATAAATTAATAAACCCTTCAATACTGGGTAGTAAAACTCTATAGAATATGAGTAGAACCCACATCTCTAGAATGCTCAACCTCAAGCTCAGGAGAGATCCTCTAGTACTACCTCTAGAAGGGGCAGATTTTTCTATTCGTCCTCTAACTCAAGCCCATCTATAACCCTTGCCTTATATCGTATGCTATGTTCTCTCCTCAAGTGTCAGTTCTACATCCTTATTATCATTGGATCTAGTTCTCACCATCTACATCAAAAAGAGTAAAACTCGATTTTAAAATTAGGATATGGTAAAATCTATATGATAAGCAATAAAATAAAGGAAATTTTCTAAACATATCTTATAAACACTTGAAGATAGATATGGACGTCTATGTACCGATCTGCAAGACTCTAATACACATCCTATTTTTACACTGATGAGACGTATGAACCTGACTGATCTGATATTAATTTGTCATGACCCAAAAACTCAGATCATGATGGAACTTATAATGACTATGCCTTGACAAGTAAAACAATCACTCAAACTAATATGTCATGGAAAATCATAAGGTCCAATCATCCATGCATAGTAATAGTAGAAGTATGAATAATAATAATGTTATAAACCATCACAAAACCTGGTGTCATAGTGTAAAAATAATCCACATACAACTTGAAGCCTGAAAATACAACTGAAGATCCAAGAAGAAACCATAAGTCTATCTCTGAATACAAAATTAGAGATAAACTAGATTGGATTAGGTTGGAGGTCGACTCTAAAAGCATAGAGTAGCCACTACCTTAAATGTATCAAATGACTACCCAAACTTAATTGTTGCCCGATGCACTCGTATCAAGATCTGCATGGAAAGAGTATAGTAGGGATAAGCACGGTCTATTTATACTCAGTGCATATGATAGGTCGGTTGAGCAAAGTAGAAAATAAGGTATATAAATACACACTATGAGTATGTCACCTACAAGCAAAAAATGTCCCAAATGATAAATCACACCGTCTCCACTAACAGTTCTAGATATAATACATAAGCAGTAAATAGGTACATAAAAGAAACAAAATAGACATACATCAAATAAAATACAGAAACACAAGAAAATTGGCTATATATATCTTTCTGTTATGAAATAACAAAGAATAAAGAAGAACAAGAGTAGAGAGAAGAGAGAGTGATTCTTATTTCTCTTGAGAGATCTCTTGAGATCCTTGAGGATGATTTACAATGAAGGAAACCTTTCTATTTATAGGGAAAATTTACTTTTAGTTTCTGACTAAAAGATAGATACTTCAAATTCTGATAGATATCAACTATATCTTGATAAATCTTATCTATATATACATTCACTATAATGTAAATACACTTATAACACTCCCACTTGAATGTCTAATTGATAGATTGCGTGTCTCGTTAAAACCTTACTAGAAAAAACCAGTAGAAAAAAAATCTAGTGAAGGAAAAAGAGTACACATTTGATACGCATATAGGCTGCCTCATTACAAACCTTACAAGGAAAACCAGTGGGACAAAACCTCATAAGTAAAAAAGAGTACAATGCGTATTAACTCCCCCTAATGAGCATATCCTTGAGCCTTTGCATCCCGATCTTGTGCACCATCTTCTTGAAAGTTACAATTGGAGGAGACTTGGTGAATAAATCATCCACATTGTCACTTGAACGAATCTATTACATGTTAATATAACCATTCTTTTGGAGCTCATGTATGTAGAAGAGCTTTGATAAAGTGTGCTTTATTCTATCTCCTTTTATAAATCCTCTCTTAAGTTGTGTTATGCATATTGCGTTATCTTCGAATAAAATTGTGGGTACATTGTAACATTTCCCACTATATTTTCTCGAATGAGATGTATCATGGATCTCAACCATACTCATTCTTAGGTTGGTTCATTAATAGCTATTATCTCAGCATGGTTCGGTGAAGTGGCTAGATAGACTTCTTTGTATATCTCAGAGATATGACAATATCCCCACATGTGGACATATAGCTTATTTGAGATCGAGCTTTATACGGATCAGATAAGTACCCAGCATCAGCATAATCAATAAGATTGGAATTATAATCTTCAGAATAAAATAAGCTCATATGTTTGATGATATTCTGATGTCTCCTATTAGGAGCAGAACTATATATACCTTGTTACCAAATTTATCAAAAAAGGCTATGCCATGCCTTGTAGTATTTGCAAGATACATTAGTGCACCAACTGCACTAAGATATGGTACTTCATAACCAATCTAAATTGATATATTTTTTATTTCATCAAATAATCTATTTCTTTGAAAAATCTCCAAGAGTTTCAATAATATTCAAACCATCAATTTATCCCTTATAAGGATAATAAACAAGTTTTCCAGAAACTTTATATGTTTTAGGCATTTTAAATCCTTTAGGAATTTTCATATAGATTTTTATCAAGTGACAACATCAATATGTGTGACATCTTAAAGTATCTGGACTGCAAATCAAATAATTTTTATGCTTACCAAGATGCATCCTTTCATATCACTTGATAAATGTTTCTACGTCAGTATACTTAAATAAAAGTAGAATTTAGATCCTCGTAATATTTTATAATATTGCGCCAATATTATATCAAAGATACTAATAATATATCATTTTGTATCGATTCACAGTGTGATATAACATTTTGAGATCTCATCACTTCATTATTTTCAGGTACCTGAACCTCTCATAACATTTCATAAAGTGTTATGTCGTAGATTCTTTAAGAGCACATCGCCTTTTTATTATGATTATTTGCTCCTTATCCTTTTCAAGGATCATTTCATTTGGAACCGATTGGTCTACCACGCTTCACACATGCACAGACTTTGTCCTTCAGGGACATAAAATAAGAGCACTTGTCGCTTAAACATGAGATGGCATTTGACTTGAATTATCTTTTGAATGAGGATCTAATGATAATTCCTAACATACTTCATAGCTTCTTATAATCTCCCCTTATGTTAGAAAAACTAGCATACATCCTCCATTTTCTTTGAAGAATTCATCTTTATGCATTTTTGTATATTCATTAATCGTATACCGTACATCAAAACTATTAGACGGACAACGTGTAGTTCCTGACTCAGAACCAACTTTGAGGGGAAATTAATCATAATTAATTGATTTGATGCATACAATTACTTTTGTATATAATATTCAAATCAACACATGAAGCTTCTGTTCTCATTAGCAATGGTTCAGCTATTTATCAAAGGCATTCAATGCTAAACCATCATCATCAAGATGAATTATCTTGATTACACAATCTGAAAGTTATGCACTTAACTTAATTTTATTGAGCTACAACTTTATGAATGTCAAACTGTAGGTTGACAATAAACGTACATGTGATTATCTTATTGATGTATCTTTTCAAAACTTATCACATGATAGGTGAATGGGCACTTATTCACCTTTTATATTTTTCAGATTTTAAGGGATCCAATCCCAAAATTAGTTGGTCCAACCAACTTATCATGAGAGCAAACAATATAGATAATTTTTGAAGAATCTTTTAGTTCTTCATTACATATCCAATACTCAATATGCACATTTTTGAAATGTCATAATTGTTCATATCAATTTATGAACTTTTATTCTAGCAAACTCCAAGTTTACCATGATACATACCTTTTACTTTAGTAAATTTAATATTTACTATTACATAAATAAAGTTCAGATTTACTACTTCAGAAGTAAATTTCAAAATAACTCTTCTCAGTTATTCTACCTTTTCGAGAGATAAGTTGTGTGTGATACAATCATAATCAAGTGCACATTTATATTAATAAGCGTTATTAAATATTATCACATTCACCTCAGGGAATAGATCTGTGCTTATAATAATTAAAAATTTTATTCCCAGGTATGAAATATAATCGTGCCTTAAGCCTATCAAATTATGATAGCTTATAACCTCTTTTAAAATATTGCTAATTTAAGAGCAAATCGAGGTGTGCATATAATGTAGAGTATTTTTCTCTTAACATACCTTTCGGGGTATATCATATATTGCTACAATATTCACTTCAAGAATAGAGTAATTTGCCATTTTTCAGACTTATCTTATATTGCTACCGCATTCACTTCAAGAATGGAGCAATTTGACTTATCATATATTGCTACCACATTCACTTCTGAGCATATGAATGGGACAGATTCATGTCTTTTTATCAAAATCACATTATTTTACCTTAGCCATCATTATATTATCAATAAGGTGCATTGAGATTCAAACTCAATGTCTTATCCATATAAAGGCGTCTTAGGCATAAATCTATGGGACTTGAACCCAACATCGTATTTTCATGATGCATGCATTCATATCGTGCTTTTAGGAGGATGACTATCTTCAAGTGGCCAAATCTTTTTTTAGACTATTCCACAAAACAAGTGGTTCCTTAGTAGTAAGGTATTCAATTTTCAGAATTTCATCACGATGATGATGCAAGAAAATCATACCCTTAGCATGATTTTGATGAGATGCTATATTTTCTTTCTTTATGGCATCTCCAAGACCCATAGCATCTAAGTGAATTTTAGCATTTAATACTCATTAAAGGTAGTTCTTGCTCTAGGCAACGAACTTAAATTTTGTAAGATTATTAGCAATATGAAAAGAAAGAAAATAATACCTTAGCCTTCAAATTTGATACTGAAGAGTCTCGTACTGATAAGACGGTAGAGTCTCTCCTGATAACGTGTTATAGAATAACAGAGAATAAAGAAGAACAAGAGTAGAGAGAAGAGATAGTAATTATTATTTCTCTTGAGGGATCTCTTAGGATCCTTGAGGATGATTTACAATGAAGGAAGCCCTTCTATTTATAGGGAAAATTTACTCCTAGTTTCTGACTAAAAGACAGATACTTCAAATCCTAATAGATAGAAACTAGATATTGATAGATCTTATTAGATCTTGATAGATCTTATCTATATAGACATTCACTATAATATAAATACATTTATAACACTTTTGTCATACTTTGGGTCAAATTTATCCTCGCTATCATACTTTGGGGCCAAATTTACCCTCACTGTTAAGAAACTTTTCACATGTAGCATTCCTTTAATATAAAAGCTCAAATCAACATTAAATGCCTCATGTTTAAAAAATAAAACACAACCTAATATAAACCCGACCTTATCCACCAAAAAGATGCAAACATTTGAAACAAATATACCTCTTCCTCAATTTTAATGGTCAAATTATCCCAACGAAATTAGGACACTGGATATTTATTAGTGCATAGCTCATGAAAAATGAACCTACATCAGTGCAGTCATAAACAAATATACCCCTCCCTCAGTTCATCGATCTGTATCAGTGCAGAACTCATAAAAAATGGCACTTAGCGTTCAAATGCAACAGATTAGGCCCACTGGATATTTCAAAATTCGGTATGCAGTTAGCGGTCAAATGGATATCAACAGAATCTAGTGAGGGGTATATTTATTTGTATCTTTTTGTGGATCGAATCAGGTTATATTAGGGTGTGATTTATTTTTAAAAATATTAGGCATTTAATATTGATTTGAGCTTTTCTATTAAAGGAAGGGTACATGTGAAAAGTTTCTTAACAATAAGGGTAAACTTGACCTCAAAGTATAGCAGCGAAGCTCAATTTGACCCTAAAGTAGGATGAGTATATTTAACTAATTTTTCAAAGTAAAGAAATAAATTTGACCATTTTTTCTTTATTTTAAGCATGTTCAATTGTCTATGTACATCATTCATAACCTATTATTATCTAATGAATATATCCGCATTGTATGCGGTCATAAACGACGCTGTTGAATTTACAATCTACGTCATCTAATTTTTACTATATAGAAGAGTGAGCTGGAGGACCACCAAGGATAAAATTGTCATTTCATAAATATTCTAGAATATGTGTTTCTATTATATCGTCTTAAAAGTTGGTCATAAATTTCAAAATGACAAAATAGCCTAACATCTTTCCCAAAATGTCAAGTGTGTCCTAATGATGTGACATTTAAGGTGGGCCTCATATTTTTTCAAGCATAATTTTTCAAAAAATATGTTTTGTATATTAATAATTAATCTATTTTGATGAGATATTATCTAAATTTTAATTCTTTTTTAGGATTTGAAATTTTCACTTTTATTTTATTAGAATACAAATATTTATAAAAAAAATGTAACTATATTATCGTATACTTAGAAAACTTTCATAAAAGAATATGAAATTTAATTCTAAACAAAAACATATAAAATATTTATAAGATTTGAGATCAAGTTTGTGCCCAAATTAGATCAACTTGATTTTTTGAACAAGATCGAATCAATGTAGATAATATTATTTATAAAATTTTAATTTGATTTATAAATTCAATTCTAGAATATTACGATCATCTATTTGGATATACTTTTATGTGTTTACAATCCGAACAAACTTGAAAAAATGAAATATATATTACGTGATGATAATAATTTTTCCATTATCAATTATACCTCCTATGTCTCAGTTCAAATAATATATATTTTTTTAATCAGTTCTAAAAAAGAATTGACATTTTTTATTTGGTTAGTATTCTATAACATTATTAATATTTTAGTCATGTTGAATTTCATTTATTTGTCAAAAAGTCCACAAAGGTATACTCTTCTATTTAAGGTTTATTTATTTTCAAGATAATTTGAAACATTGCGAAGTTTTTTCATATAACTTAAATTCGATGTCTAATCAAAAAGTTATAAATTGAAATAAAGGAAGACGTCATTTATAGGAGGATGAGCAAATACTCAGATATGTTTCATAAAAGATAAAAATGTGAAATTAATTTTAGCCAAACAATTAATTGCATAAAGTAAATATACTATATTATAGTAAGATAATAAAAAAATATGAGATAATACCTAATTACCCCCCTGAACTATACCCAAAAATGTCATGACTCACCTCAACTTAAAGGGGGTCCTATTACCCCCCTGAACTTATTAAAAGTGTAATTTTGACACTCTTAGTGCCTACGTGGTGCCTACGTGACACATACGTGACACGACACACTGAAGTGTCCACGTAGGCACACGTAAGTGCCACGTAGGCACCACGTAGGCACTAAGGGTATCAAAAATACACTTTTAATTAGTTCAGGGGGTAATAAGACCCCCTTTAAGTTGAGGTGTGTCATAACCTTTTTGGGTATAGTTCAGGGGGGTAATTCGGTATTTTCTCAAAAAATATTCCTAAATATTAAATAGGTGTTTATCTATCAAACACAATAAGCGATTCCTCGATAATTTTAAAACTTCACATGATACATATCATCACAAAGATTTGCAGAACGTATAATTTATGAAAACATAATTATTTACTCAGCACTTATTAAAATTATTTTAAACAACTAATTTAAAATGTAATATTAACTATCTCATGTTAAATTACTACAATATATATCATGATAACTTTTATTAATTCTTTTGATTCTCTTTATTTGACGTAGTAATTTCCTCATCAGGTAGACATATCACCTAAAAAGTAATTTCTTTCTTATTATATTAAATTGGTCTCTTATTTTTAACGTATATAAGACATGACATAAAGGCAATCCTTTAACACTATGATTCATTAAAATGTTCATCCGGTATATCCTTATTTTTGTTTATTAAACACCCAAATAATGAATCTAAATATATTTAAAATCAATTTATGTATGAATTAATATCCTTTATTGCTTCATATGATTCTTTATAAAATGTTAATAAATAGATATTTATAATTTTAATCTATTCTCTTGTATAATTTTTAAATAAAGTAGAAAAGAAAAATATTACAATTAGCTGTGTAATCTAAGAGAATGCGTTTGAGCTGATGTTAAAATAATTATTAGAATATATGACATTTTAATGTTAATTATAAAACTTAAAATAAGTTATAAGATATTATTTGATTTTGTAAAAATAAGAAGTTATATTTTATTATATATTGTGATTTCTACTTACATTTTCTATTATGTTTTATTTAAAAATATTAATGACCATTTAAAAATAAATTAAATAGATATAAGTATATTTAAAATTATAATATTGGGCCCATAAGCGGGCCCTTCATTACCTAATTTGAAATAAAAACAAATGTACTAACAATTCTGAGTATGAACATAAGATCTAAGGGGTCATTTGGTTTGAACACAAGTTATGATAGGATAAGTTATACCAGAATTAGTTATAAATGGTATTAGTTATTCTGGGATTAGTTATCCTGGTATTATTTTTTATTGAGTGTTTGATTTATTGTATTAAAAATAATATGGATTGCATAATATCTAAGAATAAATTGTTTGTTTACAAAAAATACCCTTCTACTTTTTTTACTTTTATATTTTCTTAGCAAAAATTAAGTTATTTATCCTTAAAAATAAATTCTCCCACCTAATTTAACTTAAATATTTGCATTTCATGACTATTCTTTGTAGTGTTGTATTCAACCTTGTAAACCATAGAAGGGTTCCTTTCATTTAGTAGAAACCACTCCAACTTTCAATGGAAGGTAGTTTTTAGAGTAAATTATTTTCATTAAAGAGAAAATACATCAAAACACCCTTAAACTTGTCCGCAAAACTTACTTTAGCACTTTAACTTCACGGGTAATTATTTACCCCCTAAACAACCTTCAACTAAATTTTTTACAACCTCAAGAGCTAACGTGGCAACATTTATTAAAATTCGTGCATTGAAGTTAAAAAAAAATTTAGTAGGCCCCATTTATTTATTTTCAGCTACCAAATTATCTCCTACATCATCTTCTTCTCACCTCACCACCCCCTCTCCTCTTATTCTCTATTTCTTTTTTTTACACCCATCAACCAACTACAATCAAATACATATCAAAATATTTTTTGTGTATGGGTTCTTGCAACAGCCCAATCTACAGTTGGTATAAATTAATTTTTTTTGTCTGAGTTCCTCCGATCAGTTGGATTTTTTGAAGCTCCTACTTCTATTTTTGAATAAATTTCATAGGTTTACAGGCCAATCAACAGTTGAATCTTTCTCCCATACAAAAATTGAATTTTTCAGCCAAACAAGTTTTGAGAACTTCAATTTGATATTGATTCCACCAGCTGAGACTGAAAATGATTCAATTTTTTGTGAATTCTTACGAAAAAATCTTCAAAAAAATTTAATTTATTCCATCACAATCATTTTTTCTCAATAGTTCATCCATATTGATCGAATTTTTGTTTTGATGAACAAATTAGAAATGTCCATATGAAAATGCACCAATTTCAAAATTTTGAATCCAAAATTAAAAATACTAAATCTTAAAAAAATGAAAGCATGGCAGAGGTGAAAGGGTGGGGGAACGGATTTGAAGAAGAAACAATTTTTGGGTCGAGGGGTGGGGTGGGGGATGAAGAGGAGAAGAAAGGAGGGATATGGGGATTTTTCACTTTTTTCATATATAATAATAATAATAATAATAATAATTTTTGGGGTGGGGGTGGGGTGGGGGGAGGGGAGTTAAAGAATTGGGCTAAGGGGTGGGGGTTGAAGAGGAGAAGAAAAGAGGGGTATGGGGATTTTTGAGAAGAAAGTATTTTAAAAAAAAATTGTGAGGCTCTGATGTAGCGCCGACGTGGCGCCCACGTCGGCGTGTGTGTAATGCACTTCCCATAGTGAGAGTGGTATAATATTTTTTGGGTTGTAGAAAATTCACTTTAAAGTTGTTTAGAGGGGTAAATAATTATCCGTAAAGTTAAATTGCTAAAGTGAGTTTTGCGGACAAGTTTAAGGGTGTTTTGATGTATTTTCTCTTATTTTATATAAGTATTGAATTTAATAGTTCGCACTTTGCAATACTTTGTTATGTAGAAAATTTTATACAAGTATTGCTACCTTTCTTTAAAAAAAAAATCCGTGAAAATAGAATTTGTAATGGCATAAACATCAAATATATGCCTAGACGCCTAAGATATAAAAGAGTGCATATACTATTTTTATCAATTTAACTATTTTATTGATAGATAAATTGGGAAAAGAATGTGAAAAGTAATTTATAAAAAGAAATTGAGGGGTATCTTTGTCAATTTAATCCTTTTATCCTGAAATAAGTTATCTCAGTATTATTATCCCGCTCAGAGGTAGGGATAACTTATCCCAGGATTGATTAATTAATCCTAGGGTAAGTTATCCCATGCTTTGTAACCAAACAAGGGATAACAAGGTACTAAAAAATTATCCCGAGATTACCTCTCCTTATCCCTCACACCAAACGACCCCCTAAAAGTTTAAAGTATATTATGTCTTTTTTAGTGCAAATCAAAAGACTACCAAAACAATAGTTTGCGGAAAGAGGAAAATGAAAAACCACAGTTTCATACTCTTTCCGTTCATATTTGCTTGTACACTTTTCTATTTTGGGATGTCCAACAATACTTGTCTAGTTTATAAACCAATGAATAATTTACCTATTTCTATCCATTTTACCCTCAATATTAAATACAATTTATTATCTAATGTATTTTCTAAAGCATTAAATTTATTATATTCAAAGGGTAATATGATAAAATTACCCCTATCATTTACCTTCTTAATTCATATGCCAATAGAAAAGTGGACAAGTAAAGTTGAACGGAGAAGTACCTACTACCGAGTAATCGATATTAGTAACAAATATTTGTTAGTTAACATTTAAATTATATTGTTGAACAATACTTTATAAAACTAAATAAAAATATTTCCGCCTCTCACCATTTAAAAAAATCAAATTGCATGTTTAAATAGAATACTTGATTCATGCAGTACAATTGTACAAACATATGGTCGAATTTGTTGGGCTCGAAATTGAGAGGGCGTCATGCAGAAGCTATTAGTTGCAAACTATGAGACGATAAATAAGATGACAACGAAAAACAATACTAAAACCATAATTTTATTATATGATTTGGCCAATTGACCTATATATAAAACCTAATATTAAAAAACATAAAACTAATAAGAGAGAAAATCTCCCCCTAAACGAAAATCTTAAAAGACTACGTTGTGGATGCTATTGTGTTATGGTATGAGAAAGGGGTCTTCTATTTATATATGTCCAAAACTTTTTCTCCAAGAAAGAGGTTAGCCAAATATGAAAAAGAATTGTATTTTTTCTTTCAAGAAAATTAAAAGTAATTATGGTAACTTTTATTTTCCTTCTAAGAAAAAATAAAACTTAAATATAGTAAGAAAATCAGGGCAAAAACCCTAACAAATCTCTCCTTTTTGGCTTGATTTTCTTCACTTGATCTGTCTTCTCTTCATATCACGTGCATGAACTTCGTTCTTGATATAATATTCATAACTGCTGCTTGTCATGGTTCAAAATAAGGTTTAAAATATCATGGTTAAAAATTGATTTAAACATAATATTTTATTTTTATTTTTAAAGATGCAGCAGAAGGAGTGTTGAAAATATGATTGAAACTTGTTCTCCACATGTAGTTCGACAAAAATCTTCATTATCATCCAAATTGTTGCAGCTTGATTTTGAAACCACTTTGAACCTGGTTTAATCACGTCTAACCACACCATTGGACCATTGAATCATAAGCTCTGATACCACTTGTTGGGTTCGAAATCGAGAGGGCATCATGCAGAAGCTATTAGTTACAACCTATGAGACGATAAATAAGATGACAACGAAAAACGATACTAAAAATATAATTTTATTATATGATTTGGCCAATTGGCCTACATATAAAACCTATTATTAAAAAACATAAAACTAATAAGAGAGAAAATCTTCCCCTAAACAAAAATCTTAAAAGACTACATTGTGAATGCTATTATGTTATAGTATGAGAAGGGGGTCTTCAATTTATAAATGTTCAAAACCTTTCCTCCAAGAAAGAGGTTAGCCAAATATGAAAAAGAATTATATTTTTTCTTTCAGGAAAAGTAAAAGTAATTATGGTAACTTTTATTTTCCTTCTAAGAAAAAAATAAAACTGAAATATAATAAGAAAATCAGGGCAAAAACCATAACAAAATTTTCAAACAATATAAAGCCTTTCATCTTGCATCAATTTGATCACAACATTAAATACTCAAATATCCAAAAAGTTATATAGAGCTTATTATTAAAAAAAGGTATAAAATAAATAACTACAAAATAAAGAAAGTTTGTGCCTCAAAACAGCTTAAATTGATTATAAAATTTAGGGGATCTTTCAAAAATAACAGTATTTTGCTATAAAACTCATCTTCCATAGCCACATTTTACATAATTACCATTTATAGTCGTTGTATTCGATTTTACAGATAGTATGTATTCATATAAAATATGAATACAGTCCCTATTTAGTCGCGCCAAAAATGGAATTCCATATTTTTAAAAAGACAAAAAATTGAGATAATAATAAATATCACCCTAAACTTGACACCAAATTATAACTTTGACCTTAAACTTTGACAGTGCACAAATATAACTTTTAACTATTCAAAACTGCACAAATATGACCTCCGATCCTACGTGGAAAAACGCATGTTCAACACGTAAAACTGGGCGCGTCCAGCTTAAAATCTAAGGGCATAATACATAAATATGATCTTAAACTTTGGCAGTGCACAAATATGACCTTTAACTATTCAAAAATGCACAAATATGACCTTAAATGACTTTTCACTATTATTTTTCATTATTTTCGGCTCAAAGATGAAAATGACATCTAATTTCTTTTGTCATTGCGGAAAAAGAGCAATAGTGAAGATTTATTAATTAGGTGGGTCAGGATCATACGAAAAAATTGTGCTGGTATGTATATATATATATTATAAAGCAGAGGACGAATTTAAGTTATATAATATATCTAAATATAATTTATTTAAATATTAAATTAAAGATGAAGCTATACTAATAATAAAAAAAATTTTAGTTTTAATAAAACGTTATTAAATTAACGTTATTAAGAATAGTAGTAATAGTATATTAAATTAACGTTATCAAATTAACGTTATTACAATGTTATTAAAACGTTGTTAAATTAACGCAGGGGTGGACCTACGTGGTTGCCATGGGGTTCACCCGACCCCCCTCAGTAAAAAAATTACGCTATATATATAAGGTAGAAAATTTATATTTATGTACATATATTAATTGAGCCACATGAAACAAGACACTTAGATAGCTCAGTGGTGTTGTTTGCTCTTTGTTGGACGCTTCCTTCAGCCTACTGCGCGGGTTTGATTTTTTAATTAAAAAAAAGCTAGGTGTTGCTGCTATAGAAATAAATAAATAAATAAATAATAATAATAATAAAACGACGTCGTTTTAACACAAAAAGTAAAACTTTGACAGTGCACAAATATGACCTTTAACTATTCAAAACTGCACAAATATGACTTTCCTCTAAGTCAGCCCTTTTAGTGACGTGGCACCATGTGATTGAATTACCTTTCCACGTATGCGCGAGTGAAACTCACGCATGGGGTTGCAAAATTAGAGGTCATATTTTTTCAGGTTTTGAATAGTTAAAAGTCCTATTTGTGCACTATCAAAGTTTAAGGTCAAAGTTATAATTTGGTGTCAATTTTAGGGTTATATTTATGTATTATTTTAAAAAATTTCAATCACGCTTATCTCGTTAAACTGAATATTTTCTTGCCTAACACTACCATTATCTTTTTTTATTTTTTGTGTTTTTTCGATTTTTTTGCTTTTTTTTATTTTTCCTACTTTTATTTTTTTTGTTTCTTTCTTTTTTTTTTCTTTTTTTCTCTCTTTAATCTCTAACTTCTATTTCTCTTTCTATTTTGATTTTTTTATTTTCTTTTTTGTACTTATTTTCTTTATTATTATTTTTGTTCTATTTTATATTTTGTATATTTTTGAAAAATATGATTAGTCGAGCACAAGTCATGGATGATAACATAAATACCACAATTGTTTATCGTATTTGTAGTCACATAGCCATTTATATTTTTTAATTTATTGATACAACTGTATTTGTATTTGTATTTTAAAGTTTGCACTTGTATTTATATTTTATAGTTTGCATTTGTATTTGTATTTAATAGTTCGCACTTGGATTTGTATTTGTTAGTTTGCGCCATCATTTATATTTTATATAATTCACACTTGTATATTAAAGAACTATTTTGTATTTGTATTTTGTAATTTATTGCATATTATATTGGATTATATTTATATTATGATTTTATTGTGTTTGTATATTTAGATTATATATTGGATTATACTTGTATTTGTATTCTATTTTCTTCATTACCTTTTTATTTTTAAGAAATTATTTTGTATTTGTATTTGTAAGTTGATTGCATATTGTATTTAGTCGTAACTATGTACAATTTATCATTTGTATTTGTATTTGTATACAAACAAGTAAGTGCATTAATTATATTTTCGTGATTCTAAAATATATAAATATGTAATGTATCATTTGATACAAATGTACCGTTTTGTATTTGTATATCAAAATTATCATTCATATTTGTAAATAAACAAATATCACTTGATACAAATACAATGACAAACAAATGAAATAAATAATTTTACAAATACAATATGTATTTGTATAAAAATTTGAGTTGTATTTATTTGTATAAATAAATACAACGAGTATCAATAAATACAAACAAGTATTCATAGAAAGAAAATCAATCGTTCCTTTTCAATAATTAAAAAAATACAAATGATAGTTCATACTTGTATTTATATGTTATAATTCGCATTTGAATTTATATTTTATAGTTCGCACTTGTATTTGTATGTTATAGTTTGAATTTGTATTTATATTTTATAGTTCGCACTTGTATTTGTGTTTGCTAGTTCACACAAATGAAAAGAAGGAGAAAATTTGAAAAGAAAAAAAAAAGGAGAAAAATGAGAGAAAAAGAAGGAGAAAAAAATGAAGGAGAAACATATAAAAAAAAGAAGAAGAAGAAGAAGAAGAAGAAGAAGAAGAAGAAGAAAGGAGAAAAATGAAAAGGAAAAAAAGAAAAAGAAAAAAATGAATAAAAAAATAAAAAGAATAAGGAAAAAACTGAAAAAAGAAAAAATAAAGAGAAAGCAACAAAAAAAAGGAAAAGAAAAACTGAAAAAGGAAAAAAAAAAGAATAATAGAAATTAGAAAAAGAGAGAAAATACATGAGAAAGACTATGAATTGTAATTAAGAATAATTAATAGGCAAGAGGGGGCTATGAATTGTAATTAATTAAAAATTAGGCTTTAAGTGGTAATAAAAGTCCAATAATGACTAATCCGGGTAATTTTCCCTAAAATAATTTATAATTATCGATAAATACTACAAAATAAAAAAATAAGTATTTAAAAAATACGTCAATTTGACTATAGAAACTTCATGATATGCCACTTCCTTAGCATCCAAAAATTATAGACCTTTTTAACTTTCCATCAAAGCTGCCATTTACAAACCAAATCACATGAAAGCAAGAAGTCAATAAAGATCTACTAAGAAATGAAAAAAAAAAAAAAAGAACGAATATTTAGAATAATATCATACAATGGCTACAAAATATTTCCAAAGTTCCAACCAAAAAAGGAAGAAAAAGAGAATTCACGTCATGATTGCTTTCACGAAAAAAGAGAAAATAAGAGTAACAAAAATACGAAAATAATAACATGTAAATGAACTTTTTTTTGATTTATCATCCTGTATTTGGTGCCCTCATTAGAGCTCGACTAATATAATTTCGCATTGTGTAAGATCGATTCAAAGGAAGTGCTCCTTACCCAAAAGAATTTCATATCATGGTTCGAACCGAGACCTTTGGTTAAAGGAGGAATAATGATAGCATCAAAGTTGGTCCCCTTGCATTAAGATTGGCAAGCTTCAATGTGAATCAAGAAGATGCTTATGATGGAAGAAGAGCCCAAGAATGAGTCTAATAATTATGGACAACCACGAGCTAAGTGCTACACATATTTCATGATTCAAAATTCCAAAACCAAACGAAGAAGATTGGACCTAATGGATTTTGATTAAATTTAGAAGCTTTTGCATTCCTAATTTAAAGTTTTACAGTTTAAAAGTTACCTAGTTTAAAGGTTTCCTAGTTTTAAAGTTTTTAGGTTTATTTATTTCCATAAAAGTATAATTCAAATCCCAAGCTATTTGGAATAGATTTATACACACACACACATATACCTATATATATATATATATATATATATGATGATTAATAATATTTGAGAGGTATTTGAGAGGTTTCTCTTCTTTATACACCTTTGTGTGTGGTGACTTTGAATTTATCTTGCAACTCTATAGGAATGATTCTTAGGAGGTAAGATTAATTCTTAACTTGATATCTTTGATTTCTATTTTTTTTCTTTTGGTTTCCCGTTCAGTGTCTGGTGCCCGCATTGGAGCTCCGACTAATTTGGATTGCGCGTTGCAGGGCTCATTAAGATGGCAACGCTCCCAATAGAGTTTTTTCCATACCCAGGGTTGAACCCTCGACCTCTAGTTAAGGGTGGAGCAGCCCCATCCACTGCACCACAACCCATGTTAGTGATATCTTTGATTTTTATTAAAGTTAATTAAAGAAGATAATTAGTATTATACTAATTATTATCTTCAGTTTCTTCAAAATAGGAATGTAGATCACTTTTTGATCAAAGTTCTTGAATTGACTCTATAATATCGTAATTAGTCTTAATTCGTTAATTTTAAATACTAAAATTAATTAAGATTTTTAGCACTTAATATCGAAATTGGGGATTTTATTTTCAAATTTCTCCTGTCTTTAATTTCTTGTCCTTAATCTTAGTATGTCGCTTGCGCATTATTTTCCTGTTTGTTCAAGAAACCCAATTCTTACCAAGTGGTATCAGAGCAGTTCTATCAAGGTTACGTTCTTGATAAATTTTGAGAGTTTCTGGCACAAAAAAAAAAGATCTTTCTTCTATTTTGTTTTCTTTTCATAGATTAAAAAGAAAAGCTATATAGTAGCAATCAAGTGAAAATTAAAAAAAGGAAGAAAATTCAATTAACTGAGAATTAAGATATTTCTACGAAAACTCCTAATTTGTTTTGCTTCTTGATTTCCTACACCAAAGAGAAAAAAGTTGAGGATTTTTTGTTCCATAAATTGATATTTTTATTGTCTCATCAAACCCAATTTGTCAGATAAATTTTTTTCTTTCTACATCTTACTTCTAAAAGGTTGTTACTAGTAGGGTGTATATATAAATTTTGAGGCATCTAATCAAAGATGGTGATTTGGGTGAAAACAAGGAAAGAAAGTGATATCAATAAAAGAAAAAAAAAGCCAAATTGGAGATATTTTTTTCTTTATTTTTTTGAAGATGTCTCAAATAGGAAAGAATATTAATTCCAGGACTCAAAATAGCGATATTGTCAAGGCACTTAGAAGGATTTTCATTCGACTTGATGCATTAGAGGCCACCCAAAATTCACCTAACTCAATGAATATAACTTATTTGAGGAGAAGTACTTTTCATACAAGGTGTGACAAAAAGTAGTCTTTGCTCTATGATTATTAATTTTGAAAGTGGTGATAATGTATAAGTTCATATGTGGTGGAAAAGTTGAAACTTACTTGCATCGAACACACTACTTTTTACAAGTGACAATGATTGAATGATTTTGGAAAACTTAAGGCGATTAAGGAATGCATGATTTCTTTTTTCATTTGGAGGTACTCTGATGATGTTTTTTGTGATGTAATTTCAATGTAAGATTGTCATATCATACTTGGACATTACTTGGACATTCATGATAGTTTAATAAGAATGCAATTTATGATAGGAAAAAGAATAGAATTTCTCTTGTGCTAAAAAAATATAAACCTGCACCTTTAACTTCATTCATAGTTTATGAAGAACAGAAACATATGAAAAAAGCATTTTAAGAGAAAAAAAATGATAGGAGTAAGGGAGTGCATGCTGATATTCCAAAAGTGAAAATAATAAAGGTTGTATTGTATGAAGACAATAGGATGTCAAGCGAAGTCAAGAGAAAAGAAAATAGAGATGGTCACGAGAGTAATAAAAAGAGGGTGATCATGAGGTATAGAGATAAAACAAGAGAGTTTGAGTGAGGTTATTTCTTATTCTAACTCTAACATCCCTACTTCTTCTTTTAGTTGCTTTGAATCTCTTGTAGGTACTCATGGGAAATTTTGCATTAAAAAGTTATTATTGGACGAGCTTAATTGTAAGGTGGTTGAAACTATATGTCCCATTGAGCAAGTGTGTGTTCATGAGAAGTATCTAAGTGAAAAGAATTATTTTGGATTTGTCTAAGATAAGACTCATGATAAGAAGTCCAGTAAGGAAGATGTCGATCTAATGCTAATAAGCAAGATAAAATAGGTTGATATTGTTCTTTTGCTACATAAGACCAAGTACGGGATGTATGATTGATTTATTCGCATTCTAAGAATTCCTAGAATACGTAAGGTCTTTCTGGAGGTGATGAACTACAATCTTAATTCTTATGTTGGGGACTTTATTAAGTTTGAGGATGATGATATTTCGCTCTATAATAAGTCATTAATTGCAACCGCTAAGTTCAACTATAGGTGTAATTCGATACTTTTGAAATTGAGTTTGACGAAGTTGAATATGGATTCTTACTTGTTGAGAAGAGGCGTGGTGTTTGTAGGAAGAATTTTGTGAATGAGTTAGATGATTTTTTATTTCTTATTCTTGTGGCAAATAATCTTTTATATTATGACTTGTTGGAATACGATCCTTTTTATGTGATGAGTCATAATTCTTTAAATCTTGGTGATTGTAAGGTTAAAAAGATATTTGCTACTAGTGATGAGAAAATACATGACTATTATGATACTAGTGATCAAATACCTGTTTGTTGAACCTATTCATAATTTCTTGTTGGTGAATTTGAGCAATTAGTTAGAATTTGATCGAAATTCTTTTGAAATTAAAAGGTTCTTCAAACCTTCTTGAAAATTAATATGCTTTTGTGAGTAAATTTTATGTGAAAAATATTTGAGAAGTGTAATTGTGGATGCTTGGCTATATCATAAAAATATTCAATTTAATGCATATTCTATGGATCTTATGTCGTCTTTGACAAGCACATTAAAGTACTTTATTGATAGAGCTAAATTGGAGAGGCACATATTTCATTCCCTATGTCATCTATACGTGAATTTTGTTGTGCTCATACAAGGAAGAAAATTTTCTATTGGGATGATGATGTCCACATGCTTTATAAAGTTGTATTTATACATGCAAGAATTAATTGGTTTAAGTTGATGGATGTTCACTTTCTTGTTTTGTTCCTACATTGTTGCTTTCAAGTAATGAATTTTGTTTACTATTGTATGTTTTTTTTATTTTGCGAGATTTCAATTGAGGATGAATTATATTCAAGAAGAGGGAAATGATAGCATCTAGGCTGGCCCACTCGCATTAAGATTGATAGGTTTCAGTGTGAATTAAGAAGATGCTTATAATGAAAGAAGAGCCCAAGAATGAGTCGAAGATTATAGAGAAATATTTCATAATTCACAGGTCCAAGCCCAAACGAAAAAGATTGAGCCTATATAGGTTTTGGTTAATTTCTAAAACTTTTGATTTCCTAATTTAAATTTTTCTAGTTTAAAAGTTACCTAATTTAAAAATTTCCTAGTTTAAAGTGTCCTAGTGTAAAAGTTTTCTAGTTTAAAGTTTCCTAGATTTATTTATTTTCATAAAAATAGAATTCGAATCACATGCTATTTGAAATGGATTTTTTCTGTCTATATATAGGGATGAATTTTGTTATTTTCAATTAGACAACATGACATTTAATAATATTTGAGAGGTTTCTCTTCTTTACATCTTTGTGTGTGGTGACTTTGGATTTATCTTGCAACTCTGTAAAAATGATTCTTTAGGAGGTAAGATTAATTTTAAATTTGATATTTTTGGTTTCTATTAAAGTTAATTAAAGAAAGTGATTATTCTTATACTAATTGTTGTCTTTAGTTTTTTTCGAATAGGGGTCTAGATCACTTTTGGTTGAAGTTCTTGAATTGATTCTATTAGTATTATAATTAGTCTTAATCCGCTAATTTTAAATACTAAGATTAATTAGGGTTCTTAGCACTTAATTAGGGCAGAGGACTAGGGCCAGTTTGGGTCGCTAGTGTAGGGAATTACTTGGTGGGGGTTTTATTCCTGTTATGATTCCGTGTTCCGTGTTCCATGTTTTATTACGAATCTGTGTGCTTCCCTCTGCTTTCCTCTGTTTTATATTACTTATGGGTGCCGTATTTATGTTATGTAATCTGCGTCTGTGCTTTACTATGTGTTTGTGTGGTATCTCGTGCCTTGAGCCGGGGGTCTATCGGAAACAGTCTTTCTACTTCTTTAGAGGTAGAGGTATGGACTGCATACCCCCCCCCCAGACCCCACTAGGTGGGAATACACTGGGTTTGTTGTTGTTGTTGTATTCTCAAATTGCACCTATCTTTAATTTCTTATACTTAATCTTAATATTTTCGCCTCCACATTATTATCTTATTTATTCAAGCAACCCGATTCTTATCAAATAACCTCATCCTATGCATCGTATTCGTTATTAGTTTATCAATAGATAAATAAAAGGATAATATAGGAAAATAGAGATTGTTATGCATTGAACACCGAACATCTCAGGATCGAACACCGACACTTGAGAAAATTACTAAGCCGAGACCTCAAGAAAATAAACAAGAAAAGATGTTATAGAGAAAAAAGAGAAGTAAGCAATAGATAAGCTTGTATTACTTGGTACATCTTACACAATGAATTTAAAGCCTAGTTATAGGCAAATGACTACACAAGTATATGGACACACATTTGCTACGTGTACCATATATTTACACCACACATTTATTTTATTATTATATTAACTACCACTTGCACGTTGGACACCATTATTTATTGGGTTTGTATTCTTAGCACTCCCCCTCAAACCCAACTTCCATCTTAGTCTTCATTCCTAGCTAATAAGAGAAACTATCGAGCTTGTTGCCACTCAAGCCTTTTGTGAACAGGTCTGCAACTTGATCTTCTGTTTTGACCTGCACCATTTGTATTTCTTCTTTAAGAACCTTTTCACGGAGAAAATGGTAATGCACCTCCACGTGTTTGGTCCTTACGTGGAACACCGGATTCTCCGCTAAACGTATTGCTGATTGGTTATCTCAATACAAAGGAATTGCATACTCCATTAGTTGATGCAAATCCTTCAAAAGTTGGGAAAGCCAAGTACTTTCCTGAGCTGCCATTGCCGTTGCTCGGTACTCTGCTTCTGTTGTTGACAACGAGACAATTGGTTGCCTTCTGCTACACCAAGAAATTGCTCCAGATCCAAGCATAAACATATACCCTGTTGTTGAACATCGAGTATCATGATCACCAGCATAGTTAGCATCAGAGTAGGCAGCTAATTTGAAATCTCCACCTTTCTTGTACATGATGCCATAGTCAAGCGTACCCTTGATATATCTCAAAATCCTTCGAACTGATTCCAAGTGAGGGTTCTTCGGATTTTGCATGTATCGACTCATCACCTTAGCTGCAAATGAAATGTCGGGTCTCATAAGTGTTAAGTAGATCAAACTTCCGACCAATTGTCGATACATAGTAGCATCTTCCAAGTCCTTCCCTTCATGAGCACACATTTTGACATTCTGCTCAATTGGAGTTGAAATCGGCTTGCAGTTAGTCATTCTAAAATTTTCAACAAATATTTGGAATACTTTTTCTAGTGTAGAAAAATTCCTTCTTCAGTATGATCAACCTCTAAGCTGAGGAAATGCTTGAGTTGACCTAATTCTTTCATCTGGAATCGAATAGATAAGTTCTCCTTTGTTTGAAGGATTTCATCTTCACAATCTCCCGTAATGATCAAATCATCGACATATACTAGTACTATAGCTAGTTTTCCTCCATTGGCTTTGGCAAACAAACTAGGATCTGCAGGTGCCACTGAGTAACCACTATGCATAAGAAATTCAGCAATCTTACCATACTAAGCTCTCGGTGCTTATTTCAACCCATAAAGCGCTCTCCGAAGCTTACAAACATATTCAATATGGTCTTGACTCTGAAAACCCATCGGATGGTCCATGTAAATCTCCCGATCTAACTCTCCATGCAGAAATGCGTTCTTCACATCCATCTGTCATAGGTTCCAATCCTTACTAGCTACTAGAGCCAGTAGGACACACATGGTTGTGAGCTTTGCCACCGGGCTAAACATTTCATCATAATTTAGCCCATATTGTTGATAGAATCCTCGAGCTACCATTCGAGACTTGTGTCTCTCAATCGATGCATCTGTACGACGTTTTATCTTGTGAACCCACTTGTAGGAGATAGGTTTCATATCTCTTGACTTTGGAACAAGATCCCAAGTGTGATTTTGTTCAAGAGAAGCAATCTCGTCTTTCATTGCTTTGGTCCATTCTGGCTTTTGAGATGCTTCTTCAAATGTCTCCGGGTCTTTTGAATCCACCTCCTCCAATATAGCAGCATTAACATATTTTGGATTCGGCTTCGGAACTCTTGTTGATCTTCTAAGTGGAGTTGGTTCTTCCACTTCACAAGGTTTACCATCTTCGCTTGGATGATGGTATACACCGGTTTGCCATGGATTCTGAGTTGTACCTTCTTCGACATCTCCACTATCATCAACGACATCAGTTTCACCTAGACTCAGCTGAATTTGTGAAGACTGTAATTCATTTTTCAGAGTATCTGAGTCTGGAAATGTCTCCTTATCTGAGGACCACCATAAAGAAGCTTTATGAAATACTACATTTCAGGATATATAGCATTTTCCCATTATAGGATCACAACATCTCTACCCTTTTCTCTGACTATTGTAGCCAACAAAGATATACCTTACAACTTTCTTGTCCATTTTGCTACGTAAGTGATCAGGCACAAATACATAGCATACACATCTAAAAACTCAAAAATAGCTAACTGTAGACTTCATGTTCCATAGCTTTTCAAAGGGTGAAAGGAAATGTAACTTTTGTTGAGGAAGCCTATTGATTACATAGGCTGCAGTTCTCATCGCTTCTGCCCAAAAACGTCCCGGTACATTTCTTGCATGAAGCATACTTCGACATATTTCTGTCAGGTGCCTATTCTTTCTTTCTGCAACACCATTTTGTTGTGGAGTGTTCACACATGTGAACTGATGGCGTATTCAACACTCCTGAAGAAAGTTAGAAAACTTATCTGAAGTATATTCTCCCCCATTATCGGTGCGTAGACATCCAATGCCTTTGTTGACCTCTGCTTCTGAAACCTTTTTAAATTCTTTGAATTTTAATAGAGTCTTCGATTTTTCCTTCATAAAATAAACCCACACATATCTGGAAAAATCATCAATGAAGGTTACCATGTACTTCATCCCACCAATGCAAGCTTGTTTAATAGGTCCAAACACATCAGAGTGGATTAACTCTAATGGTTCCTTTGCTTTAAATTTGGACTCTTCATACAAAAATTGATTAGCCTTCCCATATTGACAGCCTGCACAGATTGTGTCTTTTTTCACCTCAAGTTCAGGAAGTCCTTTTAGCATCGACTTCCTCATTATCACATTTAGCTTGGAATAGCTAAAAGACTCAGTCGTATATGCCACAAGTCTACCGTCTCGTTCCTTCTTATCTTCTCTACGTATGTTATTTCTGTTGACATCATATAGAATGACTCTAATCTTCGTCCCTTCATCACTGGCTCCTTGGAAATCTCAAGGTCACGATATACCTTCACAACTTGTGGACCAAATATAACAAAATGGCCTTAAGATGTTAACTGTGAAACCGAAAGAAGATTTTTCTTCATCCCCGGAACATGGTAGACATTTTGAAGTACCACTTCGATACTGTTTCTATGAAGAGACACCACTGTATTACCAACATGAGCAATTGGTAACTTAGAGTTGTTTTTTATTACCACCAAACGACTTCCCTTGTATTTTGATAAGTTTTGCAACTTATCTTTATCACCCGTCATATGGTTCGAGAAACCTGAGTCAATGATCCAATCATTTTCATAATAGATTTTACTGGATGTTGTTGCTGTAAGGGCTAACTCCTCCTCTTCAACAGCAAAAGATGCATCCGCATCTCATTCTTCTTCACTGTTGGAGGTAACGACATTACCTTCCACAGATTTTTCCTTCGACCGATAGGTCTTTGCCATGTGGCCCTTTTTCCCATATTTGTAACACTTTTCTTCAAATATTTTCTCGTTTTCATATTTCTTCGATCCTCCCCCTTCACGAGTGCTTCCTTCGCCTTGATGACCCTATGATTCGTCATCATTTTTCTTGAATCTATAATTCTTTCGCTGTTTGAAATTCCGCTTGCCTTTATTGGTGTAGAGTGCCTCTTCTTCATTCTTTAGTGAGACTCCTCCCATTTATTTAGTTAATGCTTCTTGACCAGCTAACAAATTCTCAAAATCTACAAGTGATGGATGATTTTTCCATCCCTGTACTGCAGCGACAAAGCTTCTGTATTCTGGCTTCAGACCGTGGATGATAATTCATTTTATCCTAGTCTCATTAATACGAGCCTCTGGATCCAGTTCAAAAATATCTTGACACAGTGACTACACTTTGTGAAACTATTGTGTAATAGTCATATTTCCTTGAGTCACCGACAATAACTCGCTTTCAAGAAGTTGGAGCTTAGAGTCGTTCTTCTTCGAGAACAGCTTGGCGAATGTATCCCAAGCTTCATTTGGGGTCTTTGCATCTCAGATTTTCTCTAGTAAATCCTTCTCAACCATTGTTTTTAATGCAAATATTGCTTTCCCTGCTTTTATTTTTCATTTTCTCAACGTGTAGTTTGCATCCTCTGCTTCTGGTTGTGTTACTTCGGTTCCATTGACAACCTCTCATAGGTCTTGCCCTTGCATATACGACATTTGTAAGTTGACCATGTGTTGTAATTGTTGTTGTTGAGCTTCTCCATTCTGCCGACAACATGTAGGCTTGTCATCGTGCCGTCGGAATACTATCAAGGCTGAACACGAACAATACTTCACACGGGCAAGCACTGAGCAAGCTAGGAACCTTCGAACAAACACCGACCGAGTAAGGAACCTTTGAACAAACTACAACAGAGTGAGGAACACTATGTATTAATAGTGCCTCATACAGAGGTTAGTGAACGAGTGAAAAAATTTCCTTCCTGTGAAAGATCAGACAATGCTGCAATCACGAGACAATTCAGGAAAAATTATTACTCCTCCAACCAAGCTCTGATACCAATTGTTGAACACCGAACATCTCAGGATCGAACACCGACACTTGAGAAAATTACTAAATCGAGACCTCAAGAAAATAAACAAGAAAAGATGCTATAGAGAAAGAAGAGAATAAGCAATAGATAAGCTTGTATTGTTTGGTACATCTTACACAATGAACTTAAAGCCTATTTATAGGCAAATGACTACAGAATTATATGGACACACATTTGCTACGTGTACCATATATTTACACCACACATTTATTTTGTTATTATATCAACTACCAATTGCACGTTGGCCACCATTATTTGTTTATGCACACGGGGAAGGAAAATAAACTTTTTGAGAAAATGTGGAGGGCAAAGCAACTGCATAAAAACTCCCGATTATATCAATCAAACTAGCTAAGAGAATTACTCTAAAGAAAGTGAGAATTTTATGGTGAAATAAATATGTAGTACTTAAAGGTTATGAGTGCATTCTTACAAACTTTAAGATAAAAATCATACACACAAAAAAAAAAGAGAATATATTTGTTTGCCTTGATAATTGCTTGTAGAGTGACAAAAGTGTTGAAGAAGCATAAATTTGTAGACAAAAAAATAATATTAGAAGAAAATTTACAACCAATATTGACACAATTCTTAATTCTGAAAAGTGTATTAGCAACTACTTACTCAAATGTTCAAATTTATATGGAAACACTCATACTTGAAATATCAAAAGGAATGAGAAGAGAGAGTAACATTAAGGATATAAATGGGCAATAACAATAATAATAATAAGCTGTAATTGTCAAGTTTGATTTTCTTAAATTCACTTAAAATGACAGTTTCATCTTTTTGGTGATTTTTGAATTTTTAACATATTACATAAATTAAAAAATAAAAAAAATTCAAAAAATGAGAAGAAAGATAAATAAAAATACTAGTTTTTAAGAGGTGTCACATCACCTCTTCTACCTTCTCATTTATTATTATACTAGTTTTCAAACACATGCATTGTAGTGTATCACACGCTAATTCATATAAACGATGTAAAATGATATAAATAGTACTGAAATATGTATGGAGTGAGTTGCACAAAATTTTAAAAGAGAAAAACACAAGCATGAACAAATGAAATTGTCAGCATGTTCGACTGATATTTGTTGTCATTCTAAAATATAAAAATGTTGAAATTGCTTTCAAATTGTGAATATCAGAATATTTTTTTATTTTTGGAGATGAATATTGAATTTGGGGAGAAAAAACATTTCATATAATAAGTAGTTTTCTTACCACAATCATAAATGCATACAATCTATTAAATTACATTTTTTTTGTTTACGAATATGTTGTTATTTTACTTGTATCGTCATATTATGATTATGAAGATAAAATTTAATACAATAAAGTGATGTTAGAACGACTTTTTTAAAATCAAATAGAAATTCATGATTAAAAGTATTCAAATAACCACCATCATTTGAATTTTGATCAGTAGAATAATATTAGAACGACTTAACTTATACAAATTTATAATATATGAAACATTTGATTTGACAATTTTTTGTTTATGCTATAAACTCAAAAGACACAATTCACATTTCAATATAAGTATCGTTGCCAATTATTGCAATTAGTTTACATCAAAATATTTTTGCGTTATTATAAAAGAATTGTAGAGACTCATTTTCACAAATGCATACATATCAAGGAGCTGTTGTTGAATGAAAGTAACATTTCATAGAAGTTGTACCAGAAATTCGATCAATATATATATATATCTTTCTTATGATAACTCTTTGTAAATCATTATAAATTTCATGGTATACACCTGAAAAAAAATAATAACTATTTTTCATAGAGATGCAACATAGTTATTGAAATAAGATAATTTAATTGATACTATAAATCATAATTGTAAATATATGAACCATTTATTTGATTCAAAGTTATGAGTTTTTGAAACGTAAGGGGGTTGCACCACACTATGAGGGACCATATCCCATAGAGTCAGACACAGACAATAAAATTGTAAACCACTGAGAAACTAAAACCTTGTAGGAAAGTAAAGAACACAATGATTTAACGTGAAAACCTCCTTGTTCAAAGGAAGAGAAATCACGGCTTGCCCTCATAGCGCTCAACAATCCACTATAATCAAACTCTTGATGACAGACTCGATATGAAGCTAACTCTAGGCTCAACTAGTTTGCAATAACTCTATTACAAACCTACCTTGACAACTTTGATAAGAACTTACATTGATATTGATTAACTCTAACCAATATCAAACTCAGGTAGCTCGACCTAGGCACTCTCAAGAACACAAAGAAAACGTTGCTCTTATAACATTAGTAATTCAATTACAGATCATGACTTGACTAAAAAACACTCACTCGTTTAGTATATACAGAAATTAAGAACTTGAGCAATGTTGCAAAGTTGAGTTTTCGCCTCTTTCCCTCTTCTATATTTTAATTTGCAAAAAACTCACCAATTGAGAAGCATTCTTTTCCTTTTATAGTGGAATAATGATTAAGGTAGAAATCTGATTGAGCCAGGTATCCTGATGGGTACAAGCTCACCTGCGCAGTTTGTTACACTAGAAGACAAAATTGCGCAAGACAGTGACAGTTGTACTGGATTCATGAAGACCCAGGGACTTAGTCCCTTGTTGTTAGCTGATCATCATTAAAATAAGTGTCATGCCTCATTTTTCTCGCGAAAATTGAGATTCACCGTGGAGTGTAAAGAGTCACCACCTAACGAATTAAGGTGCGTTAGAACACCATTCTAGGCTAACTACGAACCTATTTTATTATTTAATATTAGTTCACCAGAAATTCGAGTAAGGGCTCAAATTACCTCAAAAGGAAAGTGTAAGGCACCTTTCGAGGTCCACAAAGATGGTTTCCGATCGAATTCATATTTTACGTGGAGATTCTATGTGATAAATAAAGGTCGCTTATTTTATTTGTTTTTAACTTAAATATTACTAAGTGAAAAATTATGAATAAAAAAGACGTGTAATTTTAATTATTTTAGCTATCAATTATCTAAGTGAAAATCAATAAAATATGTAAATAAGACAAGTGAGGAGAGACACGACATAAATTATAGCAATAAGGGACTACTTATATGATAAACTAATTACCAAAAAAAAAAAAGCATATAAAGTAATTAAAAGAACAAATTTGAAAAGTCAAACCAAGGAACTGTTTTGATCTTAATCGGATCAAAACCCAACTTGTTAATTATTCGGCCTAATATCCAACAACCGAATTCAAGACAAATGACAGAATCATACGTCGTATCGTCAATATATATTTGGGTATTATCACTTTCGAATGTCTACCTACCCCCACCTAGGTTGGTTGTTTGCCTAAAAGCGTTCTAAAAAAAAGGATAAAACTAGTGCCTCTAAACTGTCTATCGTCCCAACCAATCGTCCAAGAGGCATTAGACTTTGCTATTTGGGATTTATTGTCTAGACAAATAAATCTAAGTTTCTTTGTTGAACTCAAAGCACATAAAATAAATAGGACATCAAGTAGCACGTAATAGTCTCAAACAAATCTCTTGGTTAATTAAGAAGTTGGTTAAGGTGATTGACCTATCAAGACAAACAATTATCTATTCATTGAACCTATGAACATGATCTAAGTGTTAATATATTGACAGGCGAGAGCGAGCAAGTTAGATGAAAAAAGAATGAGCTGTGAATTAATGTCATTAGAAACTAAAAGGACCAACATTTCATTAGAAACTAAAAGGACCAACATTAACATTAACAGTGATGAAGCTACCTTTGTTAGAAGTTACTTCTAAAAGCAAAAAGCCCATTTATTATTGCAAAAACTGACTGCAAAATTAAAAAGCAAAAATCAATTCTTCGATGTTCGCAGAAACAGAAACAAATTGTTATGAAAACAGGATTGATATTTGTCTATCTTGTTTTATTACAGAAAATATGATTGCAAAAAGTAATTACTGTGAGCAGAAACTGATTTCAATTATTAAAATGTCAAACAGATCGTGGAAAATCCTCGTTTAAACAGAAATTATCTTCTTTTATAAAAAAGGCGAAACAGTTTTTGAGTTTAGCACAGAAATGTTGAGAATGTGAGTATTAAAAACGCTGGAGCTGATTTTATATATTATCGGAAGCAATTTTATGAAAAATAAATATTATTTCTTATTGTTGTTGAAAATTATCTTGAGTCGAAACTTATTTGTAAATTGAAACGGATGTTGTCAGTTGCTAAAAAAATTATCTCAGTCCAATGCTGATTTACTAAGTCATTAAAATACTAAGTAAAACTTGTTCACGTTGGCCTACTCCAAAAGATAATTGTTATCCCTAACACATGATTTCTAAGTAATCATATAAATTAATTGTTGATCCTAGATTATATTTACCTAAATGATTCACAAAAAGCAATTAAATCACATATACCCCGCCCCTCGAGCAGTCCCAAGTTTATTATTACATCAGTAGAGGTTTACAAAAGTCATTACAACACAATGAATAAAAAAAGTAAATGAGAAGGAATGAGCAATCCCTCCCTAATTCATGGGCAACTCTTCAAATTCCAAAATTATCTATAAGGGTACCAGATATGTAAGAACAAAATAGTGGAGCCGAAGAGCACACCAAAGATGGACACAAGACACAATAACAAACACCAAACAGTCCCTAATAGACATGTTTTATAGTGGTTTCCACAACACCATACAGTCATCACATAAGGAATAGAAAATTACATCGGTTAGGAACTCACTCATTGACTATTATGGACAATAATAAGAAAGCTTGTTTATAGGAAAAAGAAGACAACCAGTGAATCAGAAAACCAACGATATTCAACTACCGCAACTAGAACAGAGCTACCGGCAGTGAAAGAACACCACGAACCCAGACAAAAGTCAAAAAATATTTAAATATAAGGGAGAATAAATATGATGTGAAAAGTGTTGTGTAAAAGAGAAGAAGTGGGAGTAGGGAACAACGTCCTCAAAATATTAGAGGGAAGTGCCTTTATATAGAAGTAGGAGTCAATTGACAAAAAGGAAGAGAATAAATAAGAGAGTCAATCACGAAATTTCTTTCCTCAATTAACCTATGACAAAAACAAATTGTGTTATTATAAACTTGTCCACACTTAAAGAAAAGATAAATAAAATCAATCAAATATACAAAATATAGTACATTTTTCCATAAATAATTAAGCATTAAGGCTGATTGTTCAAATAAGAAAAAGATATCAATCATCAATTAAAACTAATTAAGGAATTAAGCGGATTAACTTACCATAAACGAGGCATAGATCTTCTCATATAATCACAAAAGAAAGAAAAACATATCGGCTTTAATTATACAGTTGATAAAAGGTGAGAAGAATCTGTGTATTTCAAGATTTCTAAATCAATATGCCTCAAATAAAGACAAAGCGTGAACAAGGAAATCATTAACAAAAAAGGAATGATGGTAAATTAAAGGTAAAGTCACAACCGGTATATGAGCGGACAGGTAATAATAAAAACTTAATCACAAAAGTCACACATCAACATCAATTCTCAGTTTGTCAAGAAAGTAATTGCGAATTTAACGAAGAAAAAGTAATTAATAAAACACCAAATGAATGTTAAATATCATATCGGAGGTGAATTTGTAACAAAATCCACCTGAGAAATCTTGAAATCGATCACAATATCAAACCATCATGCAATACTCTTTGTCGAGAAAGAAAATACTCTAGCCGGTGACTTTTCCAGTGACGCTGGTCGGAGTAGGGAAACAGAGGGCAGAGGCAGCACTAGTTCCATCGACTGGGGGCGAAGATGGCGGAGAAAAGAAGAAAGGTGCGGTGGCTGGACTGGTGGGAATCACCGGCCTGAGTTGTAGCGGCACCGACGTGCTCGGCTGCCAGGGAGCGCGACGGTGAGGCGAGTGGAGCAGAAGCTGGAGAGGCTTCACCGGTCAAGGGTGGCTGGCAGCGGGGGCTGATGGTTGCTGGCCATCTGGTGATGATTCTGATGTCGGAAGGTGGTTGTTTTGGGTGAGAGTCGCCGATTGAGTTTAGAAAGAGAAAGAAAGAGAAAGTAGAAAGAGGGTGCTGAAAGGCGGTGGAGCGGCTTCAGCAATCGTCCACCGGCGGCGGAGTTGCCCATTTTAGAGAGAAGCAGAGAGGAGTTGCGGTTGTTTTTTTGCTCAAAATTGGGATTAGGGTTGCTTGTTTTGTTTAAAGGAGAGGAAATGATAATGGAATTTCAGCCGTTGGATCAATTTTAATTCATGACTAAGGTTAAAATGATTTAAAAAATGGTCTAAAATTGAAGCTTTATTTGGAGATTAAAATTGACATTAATTGGATAAAAAATGGCTAAAAATTAACGGTATAGAGAAATTAAATAAAATTGGTTGCCATTTTAATAATAATAATATTAAAATAATCTATATCTATAATTTATAATCTATATCTATAGTATATTTAAAGTATGAAGACCCTTAGAAAATGATTCAAACTTTTTGTTCTTCCTTAAAAGTTTCTCCTTTAAATAAAATCGTCTTTTCACTATTTTCTTAAATTATTATTTAATTATATTTATAATATTGTCTCCTAAAATATATGGGATCAAGAGTTTAAAATATATGGTAAGACTTTTTCTTAAATTAAGAGATAGTTTTAATCAATCATAATTTACCTTAAATAAAAATTGTATCTTATTATAATTATACTCACTATAAAGATTAGCACTAATTTTAGAAGTAGGAATGTAATAACTTTGGAGTAGAATAATTGTCATTTCACTGTTTTCTTATTATATTTGAAAAATAAAAACTTTCCATTAGTTTTGATAAATTAGACATATAATAGGAGTCCTAACAAACATTGTCTTTTTTTTTGGCAAAGAAAAACTTAGGACTTAGGAGTATATTTGGCAAAATTAAAAAGTTGTCATACTTTTAACAAACTAAAACACTATGGTAACAATTATACATTCAGTAGAGTCCTAATATATTGTCTTACTTTTGAAAAATAAAAACTATTATTACTTTTGACCAACTGTGATAAAATAATATTTTTGGCAAAATAAAAATTACCTTATTTTTTGTAAATAAAAAATTATCGCCGGAAATAATTTTTTGCTAAACAAAAATTAACTTGAGTTCTTTTTTTTATTATAAATAGGAGTCCTCTTTTCTGTTTGACAATCAATGGACGATATTCTAATACAAATTATATAGGAGTTTAAAATTAAGTTCCTTTTTAGTTTATGAATACTCCTTTCATAAAAGGAGTTCTTCTATGCGGAGATTAAATCATTACATAAAAAAAAGGTACGTAGAAATGATTATTTTGTCCTTTAATTTTTTCGTTTCCTTATCATTATATTTTTAATTGTGTATTTGGATTGATAATAAATCATTACATAGAATAACATAGAGTTAACAAGTTTTTATAGTAATTGAGTTGTGTTATATGTATAGATATTTATTTTTGCAATCAATGGATGAAACAAGGGTAATATGCCATAATCCGTTTGTATAATCCTTCAAAATTATTTTTCAGCAATTAATTAGGTACTGTTATTTTATTTAAAAATTTTATTCATTCACTTTTTAAAAGGTCTTATCAATTGTTCAACATATATTTAAAAAGCAAGAAGTGATACCTTTACTTTGCAATATATAGCAATTAAATTATAGCACATAAGATCAAGATGAGGACTTGAAACTTCAATTATTAAATTATTACAAATTTCTAACTTTTTTTTATAATCATTTTTACTTGGTTTCAAGTTCCAAATTTGAATATTAGTTTGCAAGCATTCATAAATGCCTCTATGAGTTTTTAAATTTGATTATCGACATTATATTTATAGTTAAAATTTTACACCGATAACATTATCCGAATTCTTTTGTTTTGATGATATTAAGTCTCATGCATGTTGATTTTTTGCTGTGGCACCCATAATCTTACTTGATATTTGGAGAAGAATTTGGATAAGTAATTATAATTAGTCATGGCGCAAAAAGAACAACTAAAAATGATACAGTTAGTTTTAATTGACTGTATATTGACTTTATCACTTGAATTTCATTACAAATCTATATCTATTTATATTATATTAGAGTGTGAAGGAATCTATCGATATTATATTAAAGTGTGAAGGAATCTATCTATATTATTATATTAAAGTGTAAAGAGTCTTACAAATATTGTATGGACCTCTTGTCTTTATTAAAAGACTATCGTTTAGACAAAATCATCTTTTTATTATTTACCTAATAATATTTACTTAATTTAAAACTTCAAACTTAACTAAAATCTAATTCTTTTCCCCCCTCTTTTTTAGGACTTCAAATCATGCGTATATCATTTTTTTTTAAAACAAAAAACCATGAACTCTATCTTATATTAACTAAAAAGAAAACAAAAGTCTACCAAAATTTTAAAAAGGTTCAGTAGACATCTTTAAAAAATTCTAATATTTGTTTTAGTTTAGTTTATTTGAAATTCAAAAAATTCTAATATTGATAAATAATTTATGAAAAAAAGTAAAAATCTATCATATTTAGATAATTTCTTTACTAAAGAAAAATATTTTGAACTTTCATAAATTGAGAATTCTTCAATAACAATACAATAATATCTAATATGAACATGTGGAAAAAGATTTATTTATTTTTGTTCTTAAATGATTCTTTGTCGTCAAGAAATATATTTTTGTAATATTTGATTTACTTTGATGCATTGCTTTTCGTAGGTTTCTTTTCCCCCCAATTTATTAGGTATCTTGAAGATGATTGATGACGATGATAATATAGACAATTGACCATCAAAATTTTGAGCCATACAAAATATTATGATTAGTTTTCTCTTTCTAAGACTCCAACCGTAATTTAAGGAGTTATCAATGTATTTTTTACCTACCTCATTTGTATCTTAAATATTTGCAATTACAATATAACTAATTAAATAAATTATTTTATTATTTAAGCAAACATTATATTTAGTATAACGTTTAAACTCATTATAGTGAGGTACACGCGCGAATCGCGTACACCTAAACTAGTAATAATAATAAGATCAAACACTTATAAAATTTTGAGTATGCATATTTGTGAAAAATAATTTCAATGAGTATTAATAAATTATGTAAAATATTATATTTAAATAAATAAATTGTAAATAAAATAATAATAAAAAATAATAAAATAATTGTATATTTTTAAAATCATGAATGTGATATGCCAATATTTATTGGATACCAGAATAATGCGTAAAAATTACTAATATTCAAATAAATAGTTTTTGATAAAATAGCAGCCCAGGAGGGATATCGGAAGGTCAAAATTGAGTGTCAACAACTGCCCTTCGTTGCTTGAGAATGATAAAAAAATTATCGAGCAATAAAAATTGGCGTAGTAGCCAATTTTGTCTGATTGAGGAATGATTTGTTGGAATTAAAGCAACACGAGGTGGTTTTAAAAAATTGTGTGACCGAGACTTTGGTTCTAAGTCTCCTACATCTCTCTGGTTTTACGAGAATAAGCCTGTGTATAGTTCTAGATTTAGGAACTGACAATATTACTAAAGAATGTTAATGATAAATGATAGGGGCATCAACAACGGTACCATGGATCGATGAGATTGATCATGCTCAACTTACATGTCAATTCAAGTGGAAGGCGGTCGTCATCAATATATTTACCCAACTTTAGAGTCGAGGTCGAATCCATGAGGAACACTGTGAGTGGCGATCAAGTTAATTCGAAATGATAGATACAAGTTAAATTCAAATAAATAGTACAAAAAGATAAAATGAGGGAGATAGATTCCTACACTAGTATTTCTTTTTGGATTTTTCTAGTATAAATTTGGGGCTATGAATAATTAGAGTTTTAAAAATTATACATGGATCTCGGGATTATGCATTACTAAGGGAGTGAAATGTGGGAGTTACTAATCAACATCAATTTAGTAAGTCAAATATGGGTAGGCTTGGTTATAGATTTTGATGCTAGTCTTTCGACAAAACATCAGACTTTCATCCATTGATTCTTTCAAATACCTAATAGATGTATTCAACAATTTGTAACCACAACCTCAATCTAGTCATCCATATTTCTAGGATGATACCCATGGTATAGTCAACCTCACATTCACCCTTATGTCTAAGATAGTGAAAATTTAGCAAACTAAACACATAATTATTTATCATTGCTTTGGTTTCCATATCCCTCTTTCAAGGATGATATAGATTCCTACACTTCACCCAAACCCTTCTTTCGAAGATGGCCCTGAGCTTTCTAGAGCTTGGAGCTTTCACTCATCAAACCTATTTGGGTATTTGGAGCTTTCACCCATCAAATTAGCATAGCAATGATAAAATCCATAAACATGAGCTACCAAATAAATGTCAATAATAACAACACACACACTCTTTAACCCTTATTCACACATAACCCCAAGAGGGAGATTTAGCTACACATAATATAAATAAGAATAAATATACCCATAATCTCCATCGAAATAAATTATTGAAGATATAAGCGAATGTTACTTCAAACTTGGATCTCCCATAATATCAACAATGATAGTGAGCAAATCTTCCACTTAGAAAGTCTCCAATGTATTTTTCACCCAAAGTTTACATAATATTTTTCTCTCCAAAATGGAGGCTTATCAACTACAAAAGCTAAACCTAAAAATTGGGGAAGATGGAATCTTATTCCATGATAGAGTTTGAGTCATTTTGTCAAAATTGGTAATAGCCATGTGTATTTCCAGTCGCAATAGTCTGGCGACGACCGTGGTTAAATTCCATTATCGCAGTTGCCTGACTTCTGCTTGACTGCTGCGACCGCAGTCAGCTGACCTCGGTCGCGGTACCTGAGGCCAGTTCCTGCTCCAAGTCTTCAACTGCACTTTTCTGTTCCTTTTTACTCATTTTAAGCTCCAATCCACATCTTTCTAGCTTTTAAACTCTATACTTGCAAAAGGTGGATATTAGTGCATTTACTCACAAATATATCTCATTAACTCATTCAAACCAAGGTAATGGATATGATTGTTGAGTAAGGATGAGTGGTAAGATCACCGCTCATCAACACCCCCAACTTAAAACATTTGCTTGTCCTCAAGCAATACCACATCTTATCAAGAGACATAATCATTTATGTCCGATCTATATTCCCTAAAGGTCATAATGACTTCAAATTTAGTCGCAACCATAAATATCTCATTGCACACGGGCTAAGACAATTTCCACTATACCCGGCATTATAAAATGCAATACTCAAGGATGCGCAAGACTCTAAAGAGAAACCAAGCAACAAAACCAACACTCTAGAAGTGGCTCACCCATTGACTAATACTACTATACTCCAATTTCCTCCTTGCTAGGGAGGTGACAAAAATCACTCACCTCAACTTGTTTACATGTCATACTCACAAGGTAGAGAATTTTTACTCACCTAACTACTAAATATGCAACAAGGATTTTTAAGTGTAAGAACTCTCTTCCTCACAAAAGAAATCTTAATGCAACAAGTGTTATACCATAGGCTTGCCCCTATTTTCAATAGCCACTACAAAGAAAGAAAATAGCTGGAGATCTCAAAAGACTTTCTAAGCTTGTAATGTAGATTCAAATTAGGGTAGGATATCATTTGGGACACATGGCTACACCTTTCCTTGAACATCTACATCACACTTTACAATTCTCCTTCTTCGAATAAGGGTCATTTCTTCTTTCTTTTCGCTCTTTTGTCATGCCTATTTTTTGCTTTCTTTGTTCACCACTTTTCTGTCATTCCTTTTCTTGCAACTCTCATGCACATCTTTCCTTTGTTGAAATCTTTCTTTTTCTATTTCATTCACTTTTAACACTGAGGCAAATTTGGCATTTTACTAACACTTCATGGCTCCAAACTTCCTTCCATCAACTTTCACCACCCCCAACTTAGGCTTTAAGCCTCACATTACATTTTAAAGTTCAAGAAGGGTATGGTTCAAAAGAGGGATAAAAAGAATGGAACACAACTTGTAATGAGTTTGCCAACGAAAGGCCTAAAGGCTCAAAGTGGGTAACTAGGGATTGTAATTATGCATAGGTAGGCTTTTCAGGCAAGAGTGAGTTCTAAAATCACAATGATGGCCTAAGATCATTTCTTCAACCACATACAATCAAAATTAATTTTGAAAGACTACCAGGGCAAGTTCTAGATAACACAAGTACATAAGAGATGAAAGCTAATGGCTCACCACACATGGCATGCAAAATTTGCTAAGGGAGCTTAAATATTCCTCCTGCTAGAGACACAAGTAGAATATTTATCATTATTCACAAGTCAAAAATCTGCGAAGCTACAAAAAGAGAAAAAAAAATTGTTACAACATTGCTCACGTCCATGCCCTTAATTTTTCAAAAATTTTGGATGGAGGGAGTTTCTTGCTTTTCATTAACATCTCGCATAATTCGCTAAACTACGGCTACAACCAAAGCTTAGTCTCACATTTAGGATCAAAATAGGCAAGTAAATCATATGGCTACTCAGACTTTGCCAATGGATTATAAAGTGACCCCAATTTTAACAAAATAAAATACCACAGGTACTTAGACTTCCCTTGCATTCGTGACACCCATTCTACGGGTACTCAAAATTCACCTGCACCTATGCCTCAAAAATCAAACGTAATGCTAGTCATGCATCACTAAAATCCAAAGATCTAAAGTACTAAGAGAAAAACTAAGAAACTAAGATAAAAACATAATAATCTGTAAAACATGGGTACCAATTTGGTACCCCAAAAATAAAGCATCTCAAAACCAAATAAAAATAATACCCAAAGCATCATCTCAAAAAAATCAACATAAAAAGAAATGTGCAGCATCGCAACATCAAAACATTACAAACCCAGGGGCACCCTCAACTAAAAATGAATGCATTGTCCTCGCTACATGTGCAATAAATCAAGAGTAATAGGGGTCTCCCTAAATCTGCCTTAAAAGCTGCTCTCTCCTACCAACTTTGCACCATCACCACTAGTATCATCAGTCGACCAATCAGCAGGGGCCTCATCTTCACTGTCCAAGCTCAGTGATGGTATTCGCTCATTGGGTTTGACAACCTAAAAGATGGAATTCACCCCTTTTTACAGATTCTTGAAGGGTTATAATCTCATTTTAAGCACTGTACAAAAGTTGTTTATTCTAGTCTCAGGTTTCACAATCGCGATCTAGCTGATTGCAATCGCTTCACTATGGTTGCGGTCAACACTTTGCGATCGCCATACCTGAGGGCAAATTCAGGCAGACATCAAACTTTTTGCACATCCTTAGCTACCCCTAGAACATTCCATAATACTACCACACGAGCTAACCTGCTTAAACTAGCATGTTTTCGGCATGATAATACTAACATTGGCCTAAGTTGCATTGTCTACAGGTTCTCAGCTTAAAAAATAGGAGATTTTGATAAAACTTGATTCATGGCCGCACAATGCCAGTAGACCTACTACAATGATTACCATAGGACTAATCTACTTCTCGAAAGGGGTATTAGCTTAGACAAGGTGGAGAGAAGAAGCTCCCAGAATTTCACGCCAGACTCACTGTGACCCGATGGATGTGTTTCACCCCTGAACCCTAATATGCTAGTAAGTAGTGGGTGTGTAAGTTCTACGCAAACCTCAGTGTAGTACATCTCAAGAACCCAATGATGACTATTCGGGGTAAGTGGATAAACTTCGGAGCGGAGCAGGTTAATGTAGTGTATGGGATCCCAGATGCCAACGTAGGGCAATTTCAAGCAAGAGCATATGAGTCGGGGACCTGGATACCCAATATTTTATAACTTGGAAAAGTAGTCCCTTGGTCCATCTCCAAGAGAGATACTCCGATGAAGGACTTCACAGAAGAAGCCAAGCTTTGGTTGAACATCATATGCAATCGAGTATCGCCATGCAACCATATAACTATTATCACAGATTTGAAGGCTCAGATAATGGCTTGCATTCTATCTGCCATTCCTCTCAATGTGGGTGAGCTTGTTATTTTAGAGTGGAATTATTTTTAGACTCATGGAGGTACGCACCTTCTTTTCCCTTCCCTTATCACTGAGGTTTTAAAAAAAAAAGTGGAAGAATATGCTGCAGATACTTGGGTGCTTCTTGGCTCCCTCATCTACCCACTCAAATTCAGAGGTGAGGGTGCCCCAGTTTAGAGTAAGAAAAGGAAAGTAGACACGGGCAAATCAGTCCAATAAGATAGATTCTTGTAGACCTTCATTAGCCGACCCCCTCGATGGCATCTCAGGTAAAATGAGAAAGGTTAGGGAGCTAGTGTCTAGATTGCCTCAAGGACTAGGAGAGCCATATACCACTCTCCACTCATATGTAACTCAAGAGGATTATGACATATATCGTAAGGAGTAGAAGAAGCTGAGAGCCGCTATTTCCAGTTTAGAGGGAGCCTACTCAGCCTTGGCAGGACTATACAGGGACCTCAAGGAGTCACATGAGAAAATGGTAAAGAGAGAGAAGAAAAGAGACAAATTGAAGGAAGAGTATGGGGGAAATGGGTATTCAGATAGTTTTTTAAATTGAATTAATCGCGATCATGGTGGCACGGACCGTAGTCGCGGTAACTGAGACCAAACAACCGAGTTTTCTACATTTCCTGCTCAGTCCAAACTTGCCAATTTTACATGTTTCTCTTTCAAATTCGATTAAAATTTCCTTTAGCACTAACATTTCATAGATTATGTATGCACCAAAATAAAGATTAATTCTAGTTTATCATTCATGAATAAAAAGGATACTTACCACTTATTGTGGCGTGATGGGTAGCCTCTCATCTAGCATTTAGTTTAGCATCACAGTACTACATTCCACTCTTTCCTTTTGTGTTTCCACTTAGAAAATTTAAATCTCCATCCCAGCTTTCGTTCAATATGCAACGAGCGACAGAGGGATAGAAAATTCAAATCTTCCAAGATAAAACTTGGAAGAGGTGATAAAATGGCAAGCAAACTTCAATCTCGCCATTTTAAAGATTTAAACCTTTTACCCAACTTCACATCAAACTTCTGAATTTGCTCTTTGAGTAAAAGTAAGCCCATCAATAGGCCATTCCTTGTACTTTGAAAGTTAAGCATCTTGGTCTTTGATAGATGGGGTTCCATGTGCTACTTCAGAATATCAAACTCTAAAAATATAAGAGTCAGACTCTGTCATCCCACAATCCTCCATTTGTTCAAAGGGATGGATCCTCGTCACATCCTCGAAGCATAATATTAAAAAGTGGGTTGAACGAGGTCCAACACCTAATATCGGGTTAGCCTCCTCTGAAGCATCTTCACCTCGAAATAAACTAGAGTCATTATAAGAGATTTGCTTTAATTTTTCTCTTGACTATAGTATCATTTCTTTTATTTTGGATTCTTCTTCCTCATATGAGTCAGATGATTGGGAAGTCACCGAGGACTCTTTGCTACCCAGCTTGTCATCATAGCCTTGTTTCTCTTCTTGACAAACCTCCTCTTGGGAGATGGGCATGTTAGGGATTATTTTAAGCTTTTTTTTCCATTATCTCCTTCTTGACACTTGTCCATTCTTGATGCATGTGTTCTATGTTCTCCTCCATTGTGTCTACCCGATACAAAATAGCTAATAATCATGGGTCATAACTATTGAACTCGATGTGTTGCTTTTTCTTCTTCTCATCATAAGACCTATTAATCTCATAAGAAGAACTAGCAATTCGGTTAGTATAATAGGGGGAGGGGAATTTGGACAATCATCCTAATGTCCATTTCGACTACCACACAAAGGATAACCATACTCCCTATAGGATCAAGATGGTGATTCTGTCTCTCTTCGGGGAGCATAGTTACAATCTCTCTTGAAGTGTGGTCCATCACAACATGAACATGGGTTGTCAAGATAGGACTTCCAACTATCCAACTCAGACTTGGTGGAAGATGCCATAGGAAAAAGTAAAAAATAAAATAAAATCTACCTACAAAGAAAATCACAAACAAATATATACAAGCTTGAACTCAAGCAAGTAACTAAAATTCCAAACTAACTTATTACGCCAAATTATTCCCCGACAACAGTGCCATTTTTGATAATTCTCAACTTACACGTCAATTTAAGTGCAAGACAGACGTCGTCAATATATTTATCTAACTTTAGAGTTGGGGTCGAATCCACGAGGAACAATGTGAGTGGCGATCAAGTTAATTTGAAATGATAGATACAAGTTAAATTCAAACAAATGGTACAAAAAAATAAAATAGGGGAGATACGTTCCTACACTAGTATTTCTTTTTAGTTTTTTGTAGTATAAATTTGGGGCTATGAATAATTAGAGTTTTAACAATTATGCACGGATTTTGAGATTATGCATTACTAAGGGAGTGACATATGGGAGTTAGTAATCAACATCCATTCAGTAAGTCAAATATGGGTAGGCTTGGTTATAGATTTTGATGCTAGTCTTTCGACAAAATACCAAACTTTCACCCATTGATTCTTTCGAATAATTAATAGGTGTGTTCAACAATTTGTAACCAAAACATCAATCTAGGTATCCTTATTTCTAGGATGATACCCATGGTATAGTTAACCTTACATTCACCCTTATTTCTAGTATAATGAAAATTTAGCAAACTACACACATAATTGCCTATCATTGCTTTGGTTTCCATATTCCTCTTTCAAGGATTATATGGATTCCTATACTTCACCCAAAATCCTTCTTTCGGAGATGGCCTTGAGCTTTCTAGATTTTGGAGCTTTCACTCATCAAACCCATGTGGGTATTTGGAGCTTTCATCTATCAAATCCCAACCAAATTAGCATAGCAATGATAAACCCCATAAATATGAACTACCAAATAAATGTTAACAATAACAACCTACACACACTTTAACCCCTATTCACACATAACCCCAAGAGGGAGATTTAGCTACACAGAAGATAATAAGCATAGATATACCCATAATCTCCATTGAAATAAATTGTTGAATATTTAAGTGAATGTTACTTCAAATTTGGATCTCCCACAATATCAACGATGGTAGTGAGTAAATCTTCCACTTATAAAGTCTCTAATGTATTTTTCACCCAAAAATTTCATAATATTTTTCTCTCCAAAATAGAGGCTTATCAACTACAAAAGCTAAACCTAAAAATTGGGGAAGATGAAATTTTATTCCATGATAAGGTTTGAGTCATTTTGTCAAAATTGGTAACAACCACATGCATTTCCAGTTTTTCCCCTAGGCTATTTCTTTTGCTACATCCCAGTTGTGATAATCAGGCCGCGACCATGGTTAACTTCTGCAATCATAGTTGACTAACTTCTGCTTACTGCCGCAACTGCAGTATCTGAGGACAGTTCCTTCTCCAAGTCTTCAACTACATTTTCCTATTCCCTTTTTACTCATTTTAAGCTCCAATCCACATCTTTCTAACTTTTCAACTCTATACCTGTAAAGGGTGGATATTAATGCATTTACTTACAAATATGTCTTATTAACTTATTCAAACCAAGGTAATGAAGATAATTGTTGAGTATGAATGAGTGGTAAGATAATCACTCATCAGAGATGGGAATGAATAAGGTGAAATAATGATGTAAGGAGAGGAATGAAAATAAAAGGCAGGTGAGTTTCAAATTAAGTTTATACGGTAGATGGATACATGGGGTAATATTTCAAAAATAAGGGCGATAATTATTCCTGTTTGTTACTCCTTCTCTATTACCTGCGTACTTTGCAATATACTAAATAACAAGGGTTAGGGTATATAAACTATAAACAATTGTTAAACATAAAGTAAATATGGGAGAAAAGAAAGCATATCCATTGTATTGTTGTATTGGCTGTTGGGCCTCTCGATGTGATATTGGATCAGCTGTTGGGGTTCTCGTATAATGTTGGATTGGTTGTGCCTCTTGATGTAATATTGGATTAGTTGTTGAGCTTATCGATGCAAGTTGGATCAGTTGTTGCGCTTCTTGATATGATGTTGGATCGACTGTTTGGCCTCTCGATGTAATTTGGATCAGCTGTTGGGCTTCTTAATGCAATGTTGGATTAGCAATTAGTCTTCTTGATATGTTATGGGATCGGCTATTGGGCCTCTCAATTTTATGTTCGATCGGATGTTGGGCCTATATGCAATGTTGGATCTGTTGTTGGGCCTCTTAATGCAATGTTGGATCAGCTGTTGGGCTTCTCAATGCAATGTTATTTTAGCTATTAGACTTCTCGATATGTTGTTGGATCAACTGTTGGGCCTCTTGATGGAGTGATTCTTGTTATCTGTACCTGTTAATCCAAGACTCAAAGAAGAATTGTGAGTTTGTAAAAAGGGGGAGGTTGATTTATGCTCTGCCTCAATTGAAGTATCTTCTTCTTGATTGTCGTCATCTTGCTAATGATCCTCGTCTGGGTCTTCATTCAGGTAGACAAAAAATAATGGTTGTTTAAAAGAAAATCATGTTTACAAATGGTTGAAAGTGATAAGTAAAATTTTTTAGAATAAAACATGAAATGTTGAATAATTGGTTGTGACATGTTTTGAGACAATACAATATCTTATAAGTCCTTGCTCTCTTGTTTAGGAAATTTTGAGGACCACCCAAAAGTTTCTGCCTCAGTATAAAGTTGTCTCATTGCAAAGATCGCAAAAGACTGCACGTAAGAATTTTTGAGGTTGTCTCAAAAATTTTGCCCCAATTCATAATTATGCTAATGTCATTTCCAATGATAAAAATTGTTAGCACAGATATATATATGTATATATAAAAGATTAAAGAATGTAGTGAAAATAACCATAATGGATAACAATAATGATAAGAGGAGATAAGAAAGCGTATCTGTTTGACGTTGTCCATATTGTCCATAATTTTTGGGGATGCTTAAAAATCTACCCCAGTTTTGTATTTTAAGAAAAATGAGCACGTTGACCACATGCCTTCTTTCATATATCATGGGTATGGTTTGGTCTTTCTTTGATGATGTTGCAAGGCAGTGACTGTATTTGTACATACAGTCTGCACTCAAAGAAAAATCATTAGTTGAAAAATAATGTTGATTCATACCTTGCTCGATTTGACTCGTTGTCGTTGTTTTCTATTCCATAGACAGCTTGGACTTGTACTCCGTCATGGTGAAATTTTTGAGAGCCCTAAAAAATTTCTACCCATTTTAGGATAAAAGATACCTTTTGGATGTCCTTGTGAATCAATATAATGCTTCTTATGAAATTTTTGAGGTTTTCTCAAAACCTCAAAAATTTTGCCCCAGTTTTTGCTTTTGGAATCTTTTTTTTTTTTTTTTTCACTCAAAGAAAATATTAGTTCAAGAGAAATGGTTGTCTTACATTTGAACATTGTAATCTTAATTGGAATCTGCCTTTATATGCTTAAAGGTCGGGCCTATTAAAGGTGTAGGAATTTGAGAAAAGTTTTCGAGTTAGATAGAGAGGGGAAAGAAATTTTTTATTAGATTAAGACCGAACCCAAAAGAGTTTATTGCGTATTCAAATGGAAGTCAGGTCAAACGTAGTTCAAAAGTACAAAGAAAGGTAGATAAGATAGAAAAATGTTATTTAGTCATAAGATAAATTGAGACTGACGGCATCTCTCATTTTCAAGAGTGGTACATGTTGAAAGAAACTGTTTAGAGGGTGCGTGAGTAACACGAAAATAAGGAGATTCAATCCACATAGTGTTTTACCTTGGGAAAGAGAAAAGAGGGATGAAATATTTCTGGATATTGACCATATTTATCATAATGCAGATTTTCAATTGAGTCTGTGTTCAAACGCTAGATAGCCTTTAAATAATAAATAGTAAATTGAACAAAACAAGTATCAACGTAGTTAATGCGAAAGAGAAAGTATGTCAATATGAGTCATTTTATCAAGGAGGACTTTAGGATGAATGGGTGGGCTAGAACTTAAGCTTAAGAAATGAATTGATATCAAAAGATATAAGGTAGGCTCTAAGCAAGACCTAGGTACAAAGTTTGTACTTAAAGCTAATGGAGAGAACAAGTAAATAATGATAAGATGTTTGAAAGATGCACATGGAATGTTTAAAGAAATTATTTGAAATAAATCTGAGAATTGAAGATTTGAAAATTTTGAAGTATTTTATTTGAAATATTTGAGAATTTGAAAGATTGTGAAAAGTCGCTTGAGTAATAAAAAAAAGCTCTAATTTTCACTCTTATGACACTATAGAAAGGTGAAAAAAATGGAGAATATGATTTGATAGAAAAACTTTTTGAATGATAAGAATTATTTCACATTCTTAAATATTAGGATGTTTTGTAAAAGAAGGAGAACGGAAGACCGCACCCTTACAAAGAATTGTCTACTTATCTTGTTAGAACAAGAATCAAGTCAGACGTAGTTCGAAATTTGAGACTTATAAAAAGTCAAAAAGTGGGTGGAGATGAATTATGGATGAAATAACCAAGGAACGTTGTCAAATACAAAGGCAAGAAGAAATTAAACAAAATAACAAATTCGACATATGCATATAAGTCATGAAGGTATGCTAAATTTGTCAGGATGTATATTTCTTTACAATTAAGCTCTAGAGAATAAGAGTGCTTTTTGACAAGGTCCCCTCAAGTGGACAACTTGAGAGTGAGAAAGCTTATGACTATCAATGCACCACTGATCGACTGATCCACAAGGCATTTCCCGAAGGATGTTTAGGAAAGAACATCCGAGTACCCACACAACAGTTCATAAAAATAAAAATAAAGAAGATTCCAAGTGGAGAAAAATATGAGCGGAATGACAGTTTATGAAAAGTGATAACACATAGCACATAGCAAAAATACAATAACATACTTAGCAAAATAAAAGTAAATAAATATTAAAATACATAGCCAATAAAAGGGATAAGAGGGGAGGGAATAGGCATGGAAAATTATGAAAACACATTAAAGGGGAAACAGGAGGACTAACATGTAGAAAATAAATAAGATGTCAAAACAAACAATAATCATGAAAAATTACAATCAGCAAAAATAATATTCAGACAAATAATAGAATCCCACATAAAATACAAACTCGTAATAATTAGAATCTAAGTTCCCTAATAGATTCGTCATTCTGTCGCGCCTCATTTTTATTGCTAAAAGCAGGATTCGACGTGACTACTCTTTTGGATTGATTAACGAGTGTAAGGAATAGTCACCTAATGAATTAAGGTGCGTTAGGGCACCATTCTAGGCTAACTACGAACCTATTTTTTTATTTAGTCTTAGTTCACCAAAAATTCGGGTAAGGATTCAAATTACCTCGAAAGAAAGGTGTTAGGCATCTTTTGAGGTTCACAAAGGTGGTTCTTGGGCGAATTTATATTTTACGTGAGGATTCTATGTGATAAACAAAGGTTGCTTATTTTTTTATTATTAACTTAAATGTTACTATGTGGCAAAATATGAATAAACAAAATATGTAATTTTAATTATTTTAGCTATCAATTACCTAAGTTATAAAATCAATGAAATATGTAACTAAGACAAGCGAGGAGAGAGACGACATAAATTATAGCAATAAGAGACTGCTTATATAATTAACTAATTACCCCAAATAAATAAGCATGTAAAGTAAATAAAAGAATAAATTCGAAAAGACAAACCAAGGAATTGTTTTGGTCTTAATAGTATCAGTACCAACTTGTTAGTTATTATTCGGCCCATTAGCTTGCAGTCGAATTCAAGACAAATGACAGTGTCATACGTCGTATCATCAATATATATTTGGTTATCATCACTTCTGAATGTCTACCCACCCCCCACCTAGGCTGGTTGTTTACCTTAAAGCGTTCTAAAAGAAAGGATAAACCTAGCGCCTCTAAAATATCTGTCATCCCAACCTATCGTCCAAGAGGCATTGGATTTTGCTATTTTAGATTTATGGTCTAAACAAATAAAGCTAGGTTTCCTAGTTGGTTTCAAAGCGTGTAAAATAAATAGGATGTCAAGTAGCACATAGTAGTCTCAAAGAAACCTCTTGGTTAATCAAGAAGTTGGTTAAAGTGATTGACATGTCAAGACAAACAATTATCTATTCATTGCACCTATGAACATGGTATCTAAGTGTTAATATGTCGACAGGCGAGAGCAAGCAAGTTAGATGAAAAAAGAATGAGAAGTGAATTAGTGTCATTAGAAACGAAAAGGACCAACATTAACAGTGATGAAGTTGCTTTGTTAGAAGTTACTTCTAAAAGTATAAAACCCATTTATTGTTGCAAAAACCGACTATAAAATTAGAAAGTACAAAGCAGAAATCAATTATTTATATTTCGCAGAAACAGAAACAAATTGTTGTGAAAACATGATTGATATTTATCTATCTTGATTCATTGCAGGTATACGATCATAAAAATTAATTACTATGAGCAAAAATTGATTTCAATTGTTAAAACGTCAAACAAATTATGAAAAATCGTTGTTTCAATAGAAATTGTCTTTTTTTTTCAAAAAAAAAAAAGCGAAATTGAGATTAGCATAAAAATGTCGAGAATGGGAGTATTAAAAATGCTGGAGCTGATATTGTCGAAAGCGATTTTTTGAAAAATCAATATTATTTCTTATTGTTGTTGAAAATTGTCTAGAGTCAAAACTTATTTGTAAACTGAAACGGCTTTGTCAGTTGCTAAAAATTATCTTAGACTAATGTTGATTTACTACGTCATTAAAATACTAAGTAAAACCTGTTGATGTTGGCCTACTCCAAAAGATAATCGTTATCCCTAACACATGATTTCTAACTGATCATATAAATTAATTTTTGATCCTAGATTATATTTGCCTAAATGATTCACAAAGAGTAGTTAAATCACATATACCCCGCACCCTGAGCAGTTTCGAGTTTACTATTACATCAGTAGAGGTTTACAAAAGTTATTACAACATAATGAATAAAAAAAATAAAAAAGTAAATGAAAAGGGATGTTCAATCCCTCCCTAATTCCCGAGCAACTCTTCAAATCCTAAAATTATCTATAAGGGTATATGTTATGCATGAACAAAATAGTGGAGCCGAAGAACATACCAAAGATGGAAACAAGACACAATAACAATGAAATAAGAGTATAACAAACACTAAATAGTCCCTATAAGAATGTTTTCTAGTGGTTTCCACAACACCATATAGTTGTCACGTAAGAAATAGAAAATTGCATCGGTTAGGAACTCACCGATTGACGATAATAGACAATAATAAGAAATCTCGTTTAGAGGCAAAAGAAGACAACCAGCGAATCAGAAAACCAATGATATTGGACTACTGCAACTTGAACAAAGCTACCAGTAATGAAAGAACATCATGAATCCAGACAAAGGTCAAAAAATATTTAAATAGAATGGAGAATAAAGATGTTGTGAAAAGTGTTTTGTGTAAAAGAGAAGAAGTGGGGGTAGGGAACAGTGTCCTCAAAATAGTAGATGGAAGTGCCTTTACATAGCAGTAGGAGTCAATTAATAAAAAGGAAGAGAATAATTAAGAGAGTCAATCACAAAATTTGTTTCCTCAATTAACCTATGACAAAAACAATTTATGTCATTATAAACTTGTCCACACTTAAAGAAAAGATAAATAAAATCAATCAAATATAAAAAATATAGTATATTTTGCCATAAATAATTAAGCATTAAGGCTGATTGTGCAAATAAAGAAAAGATATCAATCATCAATTGAAACTAATTAAGGAATTAAGCAGATTAACTTTCCATAAATAAGGCATAGATATTCTCAATTGATGCATTACTATTTCTCACCGCACCGCATAACTATAACTTAAAACCCACACCCGCACCGTGTAGTTTAAAACCAGCACCGTACCGCCCATTGCCATTCCTATTTCTCATAGAATCACATAAGAAAGGAAAATATAGCAGCTTTAATTGGTTTCAATTTAAAGTTGAAGATACAGTTGATAAAAAAGGTGAGCAGAATCACTGAGTATTTCAAGATTTCAAAATCAATATGCCTCAAATAAAAATAGCGCGTGAACAAGGAAATCATTAACAAAAAAGGAATATAATGGGAAATTAAAGGTAAAGTCACAACTCGTATATGAGCGGACATGTAATAATCAAAACTTTATCAAAAAATTCACACATCAACATCAATTCTCAGTTTTTCAAGAAATTAATTATTTATTTAACAAAGAAAAGTAATTAATAAAATACCAAATGAATGTTAAACGTCATCCCAGAAGTGAATTTGTAACAAAATCCATTGGTGTAGTCTCGAAATCGATCACAATATCAAACCACCATGCAATACTCTTTGCCGAGAAAGACGTGACTTGGGGTTTCTGAAATTATGCAATACTCTTTATCGAGAAAGACAATACTCTAGCCGGTGACTTTTCTAGTGACGTTGGTTGGAGTGGGGAAATAGAGGGCGGCATCAGCACTAGTTCCATCGACTAGGGGCGAAGGTGGCAGAGAAAAAAAGAAAGGTGTAGTGGTTGGACTGGTGGGAATCACTGGCCTGAGTTGTGACGACACCGGCGTGATCGGTTGCTAAGGAGCATCGGTGGTGATTGGAGCAACAGCTGGAGAGGCTTCACTGATCAAGGGTGGCTGGCAGTGTGGGCTGATAGTTGCTGGCCATCCAGTGTGATTCAGCAGTGGCAAGCAGTGGTTTTGGGTGAGGATCGCTGGTTGAGTTTAGAAAGAGAAAGAAAGATAGAGTAGAGAGGGGGATCTGAAGGGAGGTGAAGCATCGCCAGCAACCGTCTACCAGTGGTGGAGTCACTGATTTAATAGAGCCAGAGAGGGTGTAGAGAGAGGAGCTGCGACTATTTTTTTTGCCCAAAAGTTAGGAGTAGGGTTGCTTGTTTTGTTTAAAATGAGAGGAAATGATAATGGGATCTTATCCGTTGGATCAATTTTGATCCACGGCTAAGATTAAAATGATTTAAAAGTTGTCTAAAATTGAAGCTTTATTTGGAGATCAAAACTAGTATCAATTTACTAAAAATTAACATCAATTGGGTAAAAAATTAAAGCCATGAAAAAATTAAATAAAATTGGCTGTTATTTTAATAATAATAATAATAATAATAATAATAATAAGATCAAACGCTTGTAAAATTACAAGTGTGCATATTTGTTAAAAATAATTTCAATGAATATTAATAAATTATGCAAAATATTCTATTTAAATAAATAAATTATAAATAAAATAATAATAAAAAGTAATAAAATAATTTGTATATTTTTAAAATCATAAATGTGACATGCCAATATTTATTTGATATCAGACTAATGCGTAAAAAATACTAACATTCAAATTAATAGTTTTTGATAAAATAGCGACCCGAGAGGGATATCGGGAGGTCAAAGTTAGGTGTCGACAACAAGATAAGCAAATTTTCCACTTTTTGATGATGATAATCCAACCCCAGATTTAAGCATCTATATTCATTTACCTTATTCAATCAGAGTAATCACCACTACTGTCGTTAAATGTTCCCCTATCACTGTGCACCTTATTTCCTCTATCAATATGCCATCATGCTTCACAAATATTCTTCCCCCTGTTAATATGCCGGTCAACATTCAACACATATGTACCTGGTACGTGATCCCTAACATATCATGCAACACGCACACCTGGTCCCTACCTCGTAGATTCAGTATCCCCCTTTTGGCATCATTAAAAAATGATAATAGTAAACCAATAATAAGATAAGCACAAGATAGTTAACTCATGGCCACTGGGGTAATACTAACACGAAGAACAATTTAAAAAAAATAAATAAAGAGAAAACTGAGGAAACATACAAACGAGAATTCATTCATTGAGGGATATCAACACCATTACAATATACCAAAATAACATTGTAACACCCTGATTTGCTGAACCGGAATGCTACACGGTGCTCATGACCTCGAGGAACCACAAGCTAACCCATGACTGATATCTGTACTTGTATACTGCAAATCAGATATAATAATGCGGAATACATGGAACTGTAAGGCCATAAGGTTCAACTAAATACAATCATGTGGGTGAAAATACCCAAAACAACTCAAGCTAAACGTAAATTTGAACATAAATTTGAAAGCCTCTAAACTATCTGAATAAGGAGTTGAAGGAACATGTCTCCAACTAACTCCATAAAACTAAACTGAAGAAATAAATAAATGAATCAAATCATATTGTCCTCGAATCAATGAGGACTCACAGTGTCTCTGCGACTGGAATGCTACCGCTACTGCTGGGCTGGAGCTCGTGTCTCGGAACCTATTATGTAACATGAAAAGAAAGCACCATAGCGCAAATGCGTCAGTATAACTGGAGTACTGAGTATATGAGGAAGGTAGGATGAACATAAAGGGTTTCATGCATGAACAACACTGACTGACTAATATGAACGTGGGAGTGGAAACACACATATATAGAAACTGGGACCGTGAATACGTGATAGCATGACCTGTAAGCTAATACATGGTTTACTGATAACTGTCATGACTGATACTGAAACTGATAACATAGAAGACTATATCTGACAGTCCTATATATACTGAAATTAGAAGAACGCCCTGAGTTTTTTTGCTGAGACTGATACTGAAACTGTGGAAAGTAGTGTTTAACCGACATGCCCCATGTATGCCATTAGTCCAATCTCTACTTCGACTGGAGGGGTGTCAATACCGTGCCACGGGTAAGGACAGCCTGTGAGTGACCCTTATCTGGTGGGTACTCAATGAGAACGGTGGGAACCCTAAACTGACGGGTTAAGCCACCTCATCAATCCTAATATGACGGGTTAAGATGTCTCAACCTACACTGGCTACGTAGTTCTGGAACACAAGGATGACTACTAAGAATCACACCCTGAACTGGTGGGTGAGTTCCCATCCTTGGGTTCACTCGGTGCTAACCTCTACTCCCATCTGGAGGGATGGGACATGAATAACTGACTGTGCATGACTTAATCTTACTGAATTCCGTTGACTAGCAGAATGTTACTGATATCTGACAATTGACTAAGATCATGAGGTTTTCCTGAGTCACATGACTAACTGAAGTCTATGGAATCATAGCTTGAGTTCGGATATCGTGAAACATGACATGGCTCTAGGCACACAGCTATAGTTTTTGGGTACAAGTACCCCCAGGACTCGATGGAAGGAAACTGACACACATGACTGGCTTGATCATAAGAGTAGAGTCCATAATTTATAATATCATAAGTAGGGATCTCATACTAAGCATGGTTATCAACAATGTATTGCATGGAAAGGATTTGATATCACATGGAAGTACTTGCACAATCTTAATATCATGTTCATTTCATAATCATATTGGCAACACATACCAATAGCATGGAAGTTCATGTGGATTGCATGGTTATCATACATCTTGTTCATAAGTAGGATTTGTAAGTAAACATAGCATAATCTCATAAGAATAGTTCATGAGTATTCCAACAACATTTATAAGGCACATTATCAACATAGAAGTCATTGGAACGTAAGGACATATCATGAATCCTCTACTTAGTCACAATTTAGCTATATTGCATAATTTTTAGTTTCTTAGGCATTTTATCAAATACCTTACATGCACATCTTAAGCATAGGTGAAATCATCAAATTATACATCATGAACAACCCAATTTACATGTTTCCAACTCATATGATATTATGAAATTCAAAAAAAACATATAAAGATTCCATCTTGGGGATCACCCAATATCAACAACATGATCATCAACACCCAACAATATAGAAATCATACTTTATAATGAAAAAGAGGGTTTTTGAACTTTATGGATGAAAGGGATTAATAAATCAACTCACACATACCTTAGAAGGAAGATTCTTGATGATTGACGGAGGAATTTCCTTGAAATTGGATCTTGAAGCTTAGTTACACAACCCTAGTTGTTTTTCTCTTTTAGTTCTCTTGGATGATGAGCTTTGAGATGATAATAGGGTTGTAATATGTTTAGAAGCTATATATTCCGTATGGTTAAGTTTAGGGATGTGTAAGGAGTGTCAAAAGACTTAATTACCCTTAAAATAACTCAAAACAGAGTGCTTTTGGCACCTGGAACTGACTTAGGCGGCGCCCAAGTGATTGCCTAAGCTAGGTTGGGTGGCACCTAACCAATCGCCTATTCTTGGGTTGGGTGGCGCCTAACCAATCGCCTATCCTTACTGTCTCTCACAAAAATAGGTATAACTTTTCGCTTGGGTATTGGATTAAGGCGAAATTGGTATCGTTGAAAAGCTAATTTGATTCTCTACAATTTGGTGTGTCTAAATCAGCTAAAATACCATATTAACATCAAGTTATACTCGTTCAAAGATGATCCTTGCAAAATCAAACACTAAAACTTGATGGATTAAAAAACTCTTAGCTTGTATTACCTTAAGTGACCCATATGAACATGCTTAATGCATCATAAGCTATCCTATCACTAGGATATTCATTGTAAGTCATGTACTCAAGTATGAATCATAGGATAGGAGATTTCATACGTAGGAATACTTATTCACTTCCTAGCTTAGAAACATGCAGGGTATTACAATATCTCCCCCTTGGGAACATTCATCCTCGAATGAGAATTTACTGAGAAGGGATACAAGACAATAGAACCTGAACTGAACATGAAGAACTGAAACTTGATCTCATGACTAACATACTAAACATACTGAACTCGTGCATATCTGATGCACGGACAACTGACGCATGAATGCATGACTGAGTATGAAACGGTTAATAAGTACCAAGTTTATACTGGAAACTTGAATGTGAAACTGAATAAGATTAAGGAGAACTGTTACCTTGAGCTTGATCTGAATTGGTGGGGAAGAGGTGAGGATACTTGGTATGCATATCTGCTTCTGCTTCCCAAGTATCTCCCTCATAAGACTGATTTCACCAAAGAACCTTGACTAGAGGGACTTCTTTGTTCCTCAATCTACGAGTCTGATAATCTAAGATTTTGATTGGAATCTCTTCATAGGAGAGGCTGTTCTGAATGTCGATGCTTTGAATAGGGACAACAACTACTGGGTCACCTATGCACTTCTTTAGCAAAGAGACATGGAAGACTGGATGGACTAAGGCTAGATCTGAAGGCAACTCAAGCTCATAAGCTACCTTGCCAAAGCGACAAAGAATTCTGAAGGGACCGACATACCGGGGACTGAGTTTCCCTTTCTTGCCGAACCTCTTCACTCCCTTCATGTGAGAGATCTTAAGATAGACATAGTCATTGACCTCGAACTCAAGATCCTTTCTACGAACATCTGTAAAGGACTTTTGTCGGCTCTGAGCAGCCTAGAGTCTCTCTCTGATCAACTAAACTTTCTCTAAGGCATTGAATACTAAGTCAGGACGTATGATTGAGGCCTTACTAACTTCGAACCAACCAATTGGATATCTACATCTCTTACCGTAGAGAGCTTTGAATGGAGCCATCTGAATACTAGAATGATAGCTATTGTTGTATCCAAACTCAATCAAAGGCAAGTGGTCATCCCAACTCCCCTTGAAGTCAATTGTACACACCCTTAGAATATCTTTAAGAATTTGAATGGTCCTCTCTGCTTGACCATCTGTCTGAGGATGAAATGCTGTGCTGAGATGAACTTGGGTACCGAGACCCTTTTGGAATACTTTCCAAAAGTGAAAAGTAAACTGAGTACCTCTATCTGAGATGATAGATAGTGGAACACCATATAATCTGACCAACTCCCTAATATAGAGTTTGGCATAATCTTCAGCGGAATAAGAAGTACGAAATGGAAGGAAATGAGCTGACTTGGTCATTCTATCTATAATGACCCAGACTGAATCATGCTGATGACGAGTTCTAGGAAAACCCATCACGAAGTCCATGTTAACTTCTTCCCACTTCCAAGTAGGAATGGTGAACTCTTGCATGGAACTACTAGGTTTCTGATGCTCTATCTTAACTTGCTGACATGTAAGAGTACTTAGCCACAAACTCTGCAACATCTCTCTTCATCCCACTCCACCAATAGATCTCCCACATGTCGCGTTACATCTTAGTGGCCCCTGGATGAATAGAGTATCGCGGACCATACGCTTCTGCAAGTATTCGCTGCCTCTATTCATCTACACCTGGAACACATAGACGACCCAAACAACGAAGAATACCAACTCCCCCTTGGGTAAAAACCTCGACTTTCTAATTCTGAACTGACTCTTTGAGCTTGACAAGGCTAGGATCCCTGTCTTGTTTCTCTTTCACCTCGGAAACTAGAAATGACTTTGAACTACTACGAATATATACACCACCCTCTGAAGAATCAACTAAGCGAACGCCTAGTCTGGCAAGTTGATGGATCTCCTGAGCCATCTTTTTCTTACTATCCTCAACGTGAGAAATACTACCCATGGAGAGTCGACTAAGAGCGTCGGCCACAACATTATCCTTGCCCGGATGATAAAGAACACTCATGTCGTAATCCTTCAAGAGCTCTAACCACCTTCTCTGGTGAAGATTGAGATCTTTTTTGGGAAAGACATACTGGAGGTTTTTATGGTCTGTGAAGACATCTACATGAACTCCATAGAGATAATGCCTCCAAATCTTCAAGGCAAAAACTATTGCTGCTAACTCAAGATCATGAGTAGGATAATTCTTCTTATGTGGCTTTAACTGTCTGGAGATGTAGGCTATGACCTTACCATGCTGCATGAGGACACAACCTAAACCCACTCTGGATGCATCACAATAGACTACAAAACTATCTGAACCATCTGGAATAGCTAGAACTAGAGCAGAGGTGAGTCGAGTCTTCAACTCTTAAAAGTTCTTCTTGCATGAATCTGACCACTGAACCTTTATCTTTTTCTGAGTCAATCTGGACATGGGAGATACAATAGAAGAAAATCCCTCGACAAACCGCCTGTAATAGCCAGCCAAACCCAAGAAACTCCTAATATTTGATGGAGATACAGGTCTGGTCCAGTTTCTTACTGCCTTGGTTTTCTAAGGATCTACTCTAATTCCATCATCGGAAATAATATGGCCAAGGAATGATACTGATCTTAGCCAAAATTCGCACTTGCTGAACTTAGCGAATAATTGGTGATCCCTGAGAGTTTGAAGAACAATCCTGAGATGGTCTGCATGATCATGCTCTATGTGAGAATAGATCAGAATATCATCTATAAAGACCATGACAAATATGTCCAAGTACTACTTGAACACACGGTTCGTCAAATCCATAAAAGCTGCAGGGGCATTGTTAAGACCAAATGACATGACTAAAAATTTGAAGTGACCATACCGAGTATAAAAAGCTGTCTTTGGAATGTCACATTCTCTAACTTTGAGCTGGTGATAGCCTGATCTGAGGTCTATCTTGGAGAAGTAACTAGCACCCTGAAGTTGGTTGAATAGATCATCAATCCTGGGAAGAGGATATCTGTTCTTAACTGTGACCTTGTTGAGTTGATGGTAATCAATACACATCGGAAGAGAACCATCTTTCTTGCGCACGAATAATACTGGCGCACCCCATGGGGAAATACTGGGTCTGATGAATCCCTTATCTAAGAGATCCTTCAACTGATCTTTCAGTTCCTTGAGTTTTGCTGGTGCCATTTTGTATGGTAAAATAGAAATAGGTTGAGTATTCGAAAGAAGGTCTATGCCAAAGTCTATTTCCCTTTCAGGAGAAATGCCTGGAAGATCTTCAGGAAAGACATCTGAGTATTCATTAACAACAGGGACTTTTTCGAGGCTGGGATATTCAGAATTGGAATCTTTAACATGCACGAGATGATTCACACACCCCTTAGAAATAATTTTCCTTTCCCGAAGTTAGGAAACAAGTTGATCCCTGAACGCTGAAATGCTACCCTTCTACTCTAGGACGGGCTTATTTGGAAACTGAAACTGAACTATCTTGTTTCTACAGTCGACTGTGGCATAATAGGAATAAACCCAATCCATACCGAGAATGACATCAAAATCAGTCATCTCTAACTCCACTAAATCTGCTGACATGGATTTTTGAGATATCATAATCGGGCAGTTCCTGTATGCCCGTCGAGCTATGATGGTTTTACTCACTGGGGTAGAGACTAAGAAGGGCTCTGCTAGGACTTTGGGACTGATTCTAAAATCGCCTGCTATGTATGGAGTAACAAAAGACAAAGATGCACCTGGGTCTAGCAAAGCATAAACATGAACATGGAAAATCTGTAATGTACTAGTAACGACATCAGGAGAATTTTCCTGATCCTGTCGGAACTGAAGAGCATAGAGTCTATTTGGGCATTGACCACTGGTAGCACTGGAAATGACACCCTGCTGGTTTAGGCGATTGGAATGAGCTGTAGAATGATTTTGCTGACCCTGAAGACTTGACTGCAGACACTCCCTAATCCTGTGTCCTGGCTTACCACAACCAAAACAGACATCACTACCGACTCTACAAATGCCCGTATAGTTCTTACCACAAGTCTGACTAAGGGGAGTCGTTCGGGCACTGCTAACACTGCCCTGAGATTTAAAGCCTAGTGCTTTGTCTCTATTTCCATCTCTAAACTTCAGCACTGGAGCGCTGGCAGAGGAAGGAGCTGGAATGGCTGACTTGGAGAGAAACTGTGAATGGTTTTCTCCATCTGACTTGGGGTGAGCAAAGTTGAAATTACCCGACCTTTTTCTCTTGTTCTGCCTCTCTTTAGTCTTAAAATTTTACTCTTCTACTTGCTGGGCATGGGTCATGAGTCTGGCTAAGGTCATATCACCGATTAGCATCACAGACCTACACTTATTTACCATGCTATCATTGACCCCTGACATGAACTTGCTTATCTTAGCTCTATTGTCTGCAACCACATGAGGAGCATACCTGGCTAGCTAAGTAAATCTGAGAGAATACTCCCTAACCGTCATATTCCCCTGCCTGAGGTTGATAAACTCAAGATCTTTGGCTTTCCTCAACTCTTGGGGAAAGAATCTACCTAATAAGGCTGTGACAAATTCCTCCCACTCGATAAGGCCTGTATCATCTAACCTCTCAGACTTCTACTGTTTGTACTAATCATGAGCAACATCTTGTAACTGGTAGGCGGCTAAATCAGCACTCTCAATAGAAGTAACACCCATGATGTCAATAACCTTCTGTACTTGTTCAATAAACTCCTGAGGGTCGTCATCAAACTTAGACCCAAGGAAAGATGGAGGGTTCATCCGGGTGAAGTCTCAGACCCTAGCTTCTTTTGGATTGGCCAATGGATTGGTCGAAATAACTGGTGGCCGTTCAGTCTATGCAGCCATAGACTGAGAAAGTATGGTAAATGCGGCTCTAAACTCCGAATGGGAAATATGTTCGCCCAAAGGATCTTCGGGCTGAGGAGCTGGCTAGTTTCTTCTCTTTAGGGCCATGGTCTGGAATAAGAGAAGAATGGATTAGACTGAGATTTTAACTTATGATTATGCTCACTAGCATGACATGAATAATGAAGAAAGGGGACTATTCCTAAAACATCTTATAGCCTCCTGCACATAAATGTGGCGCGCAACACACCAATGTACAAGACTCTACTAAATGCGGCTTTCAGACTTCCTAGGACTCTATTGAACCTTAGGCTCTGATACCAAGTTTATAATACCTTGATTCGTTGAACCAAAATG